>NC_084983.1:6222811-6543519 GCF_963691925.1 Scomber scombrus
TCGACTCATATAAATAGCTCACAAAAGCAAAACCAATTTCATCTGTCGGTGGAAATTCATCATATTATATTCTGTAGCTTATAAAAGCCCATTTATATGCATAAGTACTGCGGTACCGTGCAACGTGTGTGTGTGTGTAGACGTGCGCGTGCGAGTGTGCCCTCAAGTTTTTCACGGCGGGAGTAATTCTGAATCTGATATGGCTCATATTGATGCAGCGCAACACTCAAAGATGTAGGGGATTACACCAACGCAGATAATGTTCTTTCTCATATTGTATCTTCTCTGCAATCTTAAGCTTAATTGTATCGACCTTTACATTAATAGCATCTTTTATGACGTGCAGTTAAATGGCAGATTCAGAGATTCACCTCATTTCATAAAGAAAATGACTGTCTTCTTTGTTTGGCGCAACTTTTACACTCAACTCCCCTCATAATTATTCAGGAGACACTTGAAGACTGTGACCTTCGACCTGTGTCTCCCACTGGGCCCATTAGACACTTCCTGCATGGATGGTTAGCAATCAAACAAATTAGCTAGTGCCTTCCCCTACTCCTCCTTTCTGTTCTATTCCCCTTGTTCCTTCTCGCCCTTCACATTTTCTCCAAACAAGGAAGGTGGCTGGAACACGGCGGGCAAAAACAAGCGGAAGTGCTTGCAGTGTTTTTTCCTTAAAGCAGGATACCAGCGTAAAAAAGAATCTGTTTCATGTCTTGGTATTTGTTTTCCTCCACATGCCACACCGGTGATTAATTGGCTTTGAGATTGTTTTATTGGAATGTCGTCGAGACCGCCGTGGAACAAAACCGCCCCGCTCTTTTGTTACATTTAAAAAAAAAAAAGCTCCACTCAAGACGAGAAGAAATGGTCTTCCTGTTTCCTCAAACCCAGCGAGCTGTCATGTCCAGGAATCTCTTCCACAGTGACACACGCTGAGGGAGTGTTTAATGTCTTCCTTTTTGAATGTCAGTCGGTTCATAAGAAGAGTTTAAGGATTTTAAATTTTAAAAGCTGACCCCGACGTCGGCGGCCCCTGTGGAGCCCTGTTAGACCTTTTCATTGGTTTCTCTCCATTACGACTGGTATGCCTTACAGAGCTGTTTTCTTCTAAAACGTTTTGTCTTGCACTCAGTGGAACCCCAGTAAAAAAAAGTGCTATGAAAACAGTGATTTATGCTCCTGATTTAACACCTGTGTCCGCTCCTATAAGCACACATTAAGCAGTCCGGCGAGGGTTTTGAAGCAATGCCCTACGAAGCCGGGACACGTCAGCAAATTTCTACCGATAGATTTCTCAAGAGCTGAAATGAACCTTTTCTTGATAGAGTTCCAGCTTAATGTTCTTGGAGCACCTTTTGGGTATTTTAGCGAGCACATATGTAGAAACAATGAGTCTTTGTGTCAAGTTCAACTGAAACCTTGTCCACTTCGCTATCACAGAGGCTGACATGGAACACATTTCTCACAGATTTTTTAGCTTACTCTCAACAGCAGCTTCTCCTCAAATGCTCATCAGGGCTTGAATGTCTTTCACTTGAATTTCCATTCACTTTCAATTGTTCTCTTTTTGTTATTGTAGAGTAGATGGAAGCTGGTGGTTGTGTCCTTTTTGATGTCAAGACACATTTGATTGACCAAACACAAAAGACGAGCACTCTTGAAAGTACCTGGCACAAGTATCAGATTCAGTTAAAGGAAGTATTTTTGTTTTATCATCCAAAGAATGCAGAGAACAATGAAAAAAAATGTAGATATATTTTTCACGAAATTCCTGTAGTGAAAACACGATACAAAGGTTGAGGAAGCACTGACACCAAGTTACGTCAATGAGGCCAACATCGATCCTGTTTCACCAGAATCCGCCTCTGTGGGTGAAGCGCAATGAAAGATAAATGAGTTGAGAAACAATGAGCTGGCATCAACCTTGAACTCTCATAGAAATCCACTTTCCTTGCTGCAGTCACCAGATCAGAACTCTCATCACTAATGTATACAGCTCCTGAGTTTCAACAAATGAGATGATGTTGACTGAGTTTGATGTTCAAATGTTTTTTTAATTATATACAACATTCTTAAAAGGGGTCCTGAAGGAGGCTAGGGGGGGTTGAGCTGATGCTGATGTTGATGTGTGTGAAAGTTGTTCAGCCGTTAGCTCTCCCTGCTCTGTCACTTCACTGCAACGTCAGCGTCTGGACCGCCTGTTCGACTATGTGTGTCCCATGGTGCTTCTGCCACCACTGACCCCTTTGACCCCAGATCCATGACAGGCCTCACCACTGTGCCCTGCAGGAGGGGCTCTTCATCTGTCTTTGTGAGCGTGTGTGTCTGTGTGTGTGTGTGTGTGTGTGCAGTGCTGGAGGATGATAGTGATGCCCTTACCCTCAGTGCCCAGTGCCAGTCTCCCGCAGCTTCCTTGGCGCTGGAGCCCAGGATGTAACCCAAACCACTGCAGGAAGACAGAAAGACTGCGTATTAGCAACATTATGTACATTAGCCTGCCCACATTTCTATATAAAGCATATGAGTCAGTGTCCTGAGTTGACAGAATGTGTCGTTTCCATCACTTAAGCTTACATCTACATCCTGTTGAGTGTTTGGGTACTTGACGTGGAGAGCTTTTGACAGCGTTGTTGATCAAAGCACCGGTAGCAACTTGGCTAGCTGGTCTATTTGTGGACGTGTGATTTGCGAATGTAGTCATGAAACGCAGGTGCAAAGTCACCGCCCATGAGAAATCAGAACGCGGCACTAACGCCGTTGTCTAATCGAAAGGCTGGGCGTAATTGAATTCTGCTGCAGTTTACGTTGGTTAAAGGGTGTTTTCTGTGTGTCATAAAGGGAAATAACAGTGAAACGCTTTGAGAGAAATGTTTGCTAGATCAGATCAGATCAGATGAAAGGGCCACTATGTTGTAATAAGCCTGCTAGCGCTGTAAGATAGCATCAGCATTTAAAGGACAAACAGGATTCAAGCAGTAACCTGAAGGTATGAGTGACAAAAGGTGCGTTAACTGCCAGTTTAGTATGTGGGTGTTATCTTCAAAACAGTCATGCAACAGTGAACAAATAACCAATTTATCTTTGATATTTGTTTGTGATCACCATGACACTGAACAGCTTCCAGTATAGTAAACTTCTTGAGAATGACACCGCTTTCTATATTTAACACAAATGCTCTCATACAGGACTAATATCTGTCTCATGACACTTGATTTTGGTTTATCCTTTTAATTGTGTCCAATCTGTAGCTAATTGCCATTTTCTAAAACTATAATTAGTAAGTACAAGTCAATCAAACTTCTTGATTACTCCGGGCTCTTTGAATCAGTTTGTCTTCATGTACAAGCACCTCTGGCCAGGAGATGCTGTTTTCAATTAACACCTGATTGGAGCAATAGAGTGATGATCAACTGTAGCCAATGGGGCTCTTATCACTAGTGACTGCCAAAAGGCTGAAACATGTTTAACTGGTTTTACAGCACACACACACACATACTCACACACATACACAGTCAGAGAGTCAGAGCAAAGGGGGAAACGGTCTACGGTTGTGCTTCCATGTGGCCGATTAGTTCTCCAAAAATAACACCACAGTATAACGGGCTCAGACGGCGTATGATATTTCCAGCCAATGACTAACAGCTAATCTTATCAGAGTCCACCCATGGAGTGTTTGGAAAGTTCAACACCAACAATAAACCACAAGCATTAAAAAAAATATGGCCACATCAAACACCGGCGTCACGTAGAACCCTGTCTGTGGAGGGGCCGAGCTGAAAAATTACAGGGGTGAAAAAAGAAAAAGAAAAAAAGGAGGACAGGGGAATCCATTTCCTGTGAATCCGGTCTAATTCCTGAGGTCATTTCCTGGAAACGGTCATAACAAACCTCAGTAAAGACAAACAAGTAGGAGACTGGATAGGATGTTTGACTGCACTTTACTGAGGACCACTCTTTCACCCTCTATTGTCTATGTTGCTGGGCAGTTTAATGTGACCCAGACATTTTGGCAGTTCTTAACACAACCACTCAGAGGGTAGTTAAGTCTTTCCTTTCCTCATTTATCCAACTGTCTTCAAACCTCTTAACTGATATGATAAGTGTACCGTGTCTGTTTTTTTAATGAAAATAACTTACATAACCATTCATCACTATTTTTTTTTTACTCTGAAACAAAACTGAAGTGACATGCTTCATATGCATTATCTTAACCTAATGCTACTGTGTCAAAGACTGCAGCACACTTCTCCTTCCCTCAGCATCTTCTTGATAACTGCGTGCCAGTTGAATGCAACTGAATGCAAGAGCTAGAAAACAGCTCAGGCACATGCTGTTAAGCACTGTACTGTATATAACGATAAACCTCAAGTGGCTCCCGCGCCGCATCCGACGGTACATTCATCTTTTATTACTTGGCTTTGTTTGTTTTCTCCCTGTGGCCCTTTTTCTGATTGAATGAACTGAAAAGCCGGGAGAATTGAGCTTAATAATACCTCCAACTCCCACACCCCCACGCCACATCTCAAAAAAAAGCCTCCCACCCTCCTTTAAGCTTCTCACGGCCAATTGTAAGTTCTGCTTTTCTTTTCTGCAGAGTGCCTGAGCTCTTTGTGTGACTGCGTCAGGGAAAAAAAGAGGCATGCGGGGTGAGCCTGAGCTTTTTCTATGTGAGGATTATTTCAATGATCTATGCTAATTCTCCTGATTCCTTGTGCACCTTTTAACTAGAGAGCAGGGTCTAGTTAGATGAAATGACTGTGATTTTTTAAAATGTCAACACTGAGCTATAACACCTACAGAATAGTCTCTCAAGCATCTGCATCTCCCAGAATAGATCATATATCTTTGTTGTCTCCAGGTGTCTGCTTCCTGAGTGCAGGATCTGTCTGCCTCTTACCTTCCCAGGGGGATGGCCAGGTAGAAGACGGAGAGCATCATGGTGCGGCTGTTATTAGTGAACAGGTCTCCTATGATGGTGGGAGAGATGGAGGAGTAGCTGGACTCGCCGATGCCCACCAGTCCCCTGGAGAGTACAAACAGCCAATAGTACTGCAGAGAGAGAAAGAGAGAAAAAGAGAAAGAGGACTTGTGAGTTTTTTGCGATTAAGCGCTGCAGGACACTTTTTGTCGCAGCATGGCCATTTTTCTTCGTTTTCCTCCCTGACTTTTCATTAGATTACTGTCATTATCATTAAATACAATCAGGCTTGCTAAGCACATACTGTACAAGATATAGTTACTAGCATTCAGCCTCTAAAGTTTGCTGATTCAGCGTCAAAGTGTGCTTTTGTGGGTTCTGACATGTCTAAAAACCAGAAGTGGACACTCCTAAAGTTCATATGTAAGGCTAAACAATGGATTATCACACATGTGAAACACACACCACAATTATATGGCCTTTTGTTAATGAGAAGCAATGAGTTTCACAAGTTCAATCCCATGATTTTAGCTGCTTTGTCGCACAACACACACACACACACACACACACACACACACACACACACACACACACACACACACACACACACACACACACACACACACAGGCTATAAACTGTAGCTTTGAGTTTGAGCTGTGCTTAAACGGTCAGATTTTTCGAGATAGTTGCAGTTATCTTGATCAACCATCAAATCTCACTTAATGTAATTATGAAATAATATCTTAATATGCTTGAGTCCTTTTAGCTTTATTAAATTACCTTGGCCTATTATCTTCTATTACAGGCAATCAACTGATAAATAAAATGATGACTACTTTAAAGGCTTTTATAGGGGCTTTCACGCTGGCACCTGTGTAGGCAGAGGGATTGTTAACTGTTTCCACGGCAACCACAACTCACTGGATACAGAATCCTGTGTCTGCCTGTGATGCTGCAAAGAAATCTGGTTCCCCCGCACACTGTAGTGACGCAAAATGCAAATATTGGCCACTTGTTTGTTTATTGTAGTCCCATGATTTAAAAAGACTGGTGCAAATTACCCATAATGCAATTAACTCACATTAATGGTAACATACAGTAATTTGCAGTTTGTCGTTTTTCGTCCATGTCAGCTTTTCTTATTTACACCTTAAACATTTGCAAGCCCATTGCATAATAATGAGAGTGTGTGTGTGTGTCTGTGTGTGTGTGTGTGTGTCTGTGTATGTGTGATAAGGTTACAGGCCCGTTGTGTTTGTGAGCTGTAAAAAGAGATTAATGAAGCTGCTGTAGGTAGCAAAGGAATAGCTACGGCAGCGACCTCTGAGCTGACCTCAGCTCACAGCCGTCACTCCAGGCTTTCATGCTGTTGGATGAGACATGGTGTCACGAGGTCATACACACAGCCATCAAACATCCCCTGGAGACTACACCACACACACACACACAGACACAAACACACCTCACTGTAAGATAACACTCAAAGGAGGCATCCCACAACTATCTTTACTGTGGCATTCGCCTGTATTATTTTCAGTGATAGGTGTTTGCCTTAACCTGTTTTTTTACCAGCTTTTGGTTTTGAATTATACTCTGCTTTCACTGCTGTATACAAGTACCATTGTGTGTGTTACATTGTTTTGAGCGATTTACAGCTCTTGTCTATTTTCTTCTTTTAATGGCCCCTCTTTTAGTGGGATCATGATGGTAACTCTCCTTCTGTGTGTGGTCAGCAGACTGTCATCGACATCTGGAACAGGAGTGCTACCAGCAATGACAACAACAAGAAAAACTCCAAGTAGCGACGCCAGGAAAGCGCCACAAAAATGAGGTTTAGGCACTGTAAAAGCAGATTGAAGAGTACGAAGAGATAAAAGAGAATAAAGAGGTTTTGGACTGTTTTGAACCTCTTTTCTCACAGTTTTAAGAAATATCTCTGAATATGAATCATGACAATTGACCGCTCTGTGTTTTTCCAAAATATCCAGAAGCAGAGTTTTAATTCAGAATGATCTATCTGCTTAACAAAAAACATTTGGCAACATCCTGAACGGTCATAAAAGATTTAGAAAAAGTGCACTTAGCACTTAATGTTATTCACAATTTATAGCACAGAGTGTCTCCCCTTAATGCACAGAACCAAATTATATCCACGTAATGAGACACAGGATGCTTGACATTAATTATGGAGAGAAATGGCACATTGGATTATTACCTGTTTTTGCATAGTTTCAACTTTTAGATAATATCAGTTTCTTCAGTGCATTCTTCAAGGAGATACTTCATACTAAAAATGCTGTAATTTACAACCCACTTCGCCTCTGCCTGCGTCATCCACTTTTACTTAAGTGATTTCTTACAGTGTTTTTTACAGGTCAGCAGCTGCTAGATTCATTCTATCTTTTGAATGCAATTTGATTAGTGAGAGTATAGTTTTATTCCTATTATGTTTAAACTAAGGCCGTACTATAAGCTACAACCGCTAACAAACTTGACATTTGATAGATTGTGGCTGCACCTCTACTAATACTATAACAGCTGACCGACACAGTCTGAGGTACAGTATAGCTCCAATATTTAGTGGTGGTAATTATAAAATACTACCGTGATAAAGGTGAAAATGGTCATAAAATTGATAAATTGTCATAAAAAAGTAGATCATCTTATTAAAACATTAGCAGTTATTACCCTTGTCTCACCCTCTTTATATTTATGAGATAAGACTAAATCCATGAGTCTTGCTTTCCACTGGATAAAATTATAAATAGAGATGAAGTTGGAGATAAAAGAAACATTATTAAACAATTCCAAAATATTCCACTTTTTGGTGCACCGTTAAGGAACAGTGAGCCACAGTCCACTGCTTATTTGTTTCAAATGTCAAGTGGCCTAGAAGCGATCACTTAATGTTGATAATCTGTGGTAGTCACACAGACAAAAGTAAGAGATTTCACTTCATGACAGCTGTACATAACTGTTACGTAAGAAGGCAAATTCCGCATCCGCTGCAAATCCTTCCAAAATGCCCCAGAGTGTCTTAAATGCGTAATGATAGGACTCACTTGTAAGTGGCTATTAAAATTTCATTACAAGCATGTCTTTCATCTCTCATGGCGACAGCGCCGTAGAGCTGTTACGTAAGAGCCATTTACTCTTGTCCTGTTTGATTGGCACAGTCAGGAACATGTCTTGAGGGCGGAGTTAAAGTTTGAGGGGCGAAGGACTGCGGGTGCTGCGGATCCCTTTTACGTCTCCTCGGCAGCCGTCAGTGGCATTTGTGGCATTTGTCAGAGGGGAAGAAGCCCTTAGCCATAAGCTGCCTGAATGCATTTCCTGCGTGGGCGAATGACTGCCATCTTGTCTCCTAGAGGACGAGTCTATAGGGGGTTGAAGCCAAAGGAACGCCCTCCTGAGACCATCAACGCACACATCTCTGAGCTGTCATTCCCCTCTACAGCTCTGGGCTGAATAGCCTCGGCAGCGGACAGGCTTACTAACTCACTGGAGACACGACACTGTGGAACCTCGTGACATTGCTCTGCAGATATGCCATGCGCCACATAAATTGAACTAGCCTAGCTTTTAATGCGGTATATCCCTGCCAGTCAGGGGGCTTGGGATTGTCAGGTTGTTAGATTTTTTTAATGCAACTGTCCATCAGGATGGATTGGCGTATACACCCACGCACATACATATTGTACAGAGCCTTTTACTGTGATGGTTACTCTCAGCGGGACACCCTTCCCCCATGTCATCGCCCCGCAGAATAATGTCATAGCTTAATGCGTTGTTTAAGCACAGGGGCTTTTAGAGATATCAAATCGAAATCCACTTGTCATGGGGCAGTGAAATGACAGAGTCTTATCTGCTACAGCGTTGTAATTGAGACAACTCGGAGGCATGGGCCTTCATTAGTTGATTGTGTGGTAGCCAGCAAGAGAGACAGAGAGAGAGAGAGAGAGAGAGAGAGAGAGACATAAAGAATGCCTACAAAGCAAAGGCAAGGCGGGTGTCCGACTTAACAAGCGTGTCATTTCATTTCACTAGCCTTAACATCAAGCATATCCAGATTATAACAGCATAATTAGCTCGCCAGTGGAGACCCATATCACAGGCACGACAGCCTAATAGAATAACATTTGAGGTCTTGTACGACGATTATTCTACAGCTCCCCGTCAGAGCGTAAGACATGCCGTACCTCTCTGCTGATGAAGGAGCTCGACAGGGTAACAATGGACCAGAAGAAAATGCCACAGCTCAGGATGACCTTTCTGTTGAAGCGGTCGCCCAGGTAACCGAAGATGGGAGCCGCCACCATGAAGCTGCAGATGAAAACTGCGGAAGAGAGAGGAGAGAAAGGAGAAAACGTTACTTTTGGTGGTAGAAAATGATTGAACTCTTTTACAGTATTGTGTTAGTTCATCCCACTTTTGCTGGAAAGATCCTTGAATTCCTAATGCACTAAGCCAAGTATTTCAGCTCACATCCATTTATTAAGCCGGCTCCGTCCAGATCAACTGTGTGATACCAGCCGTGAGGAAAGAGACACAGTGAAGGACTGCCAGAGGACACCTCCATTCAACTCCAACCAATTAGGATTACATTACACTTCACTTACGCTTACTACAAGAAACCTGACAAAGAATATTAAATACAGATGATACAGTGACTTAGGAAAGGTGGTGGGGGTCGTAAAGGATTCAATTTGTGAAAAAGAGAGGAGAGGAGAGGGAGTTGTGCAAATGTAGCGCTACAGTTTGGAAAATGGCCCGACACAGAAGCTCTTAAAAGAGACAGAGGCAGAGAAAAGAGACCCAGATAGTTTCATATGTCAGTTTGTTTAGATCGAACAAATCCAAAATGTGGTGGAGGGAAAAAAAGTCAGTAGTAAAACATGTTCGGGACAATTGGAAGCAATATATCACACACCAGCACTGATTTCTTTCACACTGTATTCTAGAGAGAGGACCCACAGTGGCTGCCTGGCCATAAATAATTCTTCCATCTTAATTTCTTACAACTGAACTTATGTCCCGTTGAAAGGAACACGAGCGCTTTAAAATGTGTTCCCCCTAATTGCACCGCTGCTGAGTGGACAGCTATGCCTCATTTTCGGAGCTTATAGTCAATATTTATGAGGAGGACCAACCCAAACAGACCTGAATTTTTAATGCTCTCCAACTGAGTTTTGTGTCTTTTTGCAGAGGAGAAAGGGCAGAGATGTTACTCTTGACAGCGACGAGGGGAGCTGGGGAGGCAGGCTGGAGTGTTTTGACACATCATCAGCATAAACATACAGAAGAGGAAGGGAGGAGAGGAGATGAGAGGGAAAAGAGAGGAGCAGGAGCAGGAGGAGGAGGAGGAGGAGGAGGAGGAGGGGGGGTGTTATATAAGTCATCGCAGTCCCACAGCTGCTGAGGCCAACCAACAGGATAAGGGACAGAAATCAGATTATAACATCACTGTAGTTGTGAATAAAATGTGATGTTATTGTATTAAAAAAAGGAAAACATGTCCTTATTTTGGGAAAAGAGTAAAATGATATAGTTATAATGACTTTACTGCAGGTATTCACATGAGCTCTCTGTGTGCAGCTAGTTAAGTCCACTGTGTAACAATCACTGCATGTTTTGATTGAAAATGACTTGAAATTGACACAAAAGGGGGGAAAAACCTGCAAAAACTAAGCAGCAACATGCACATAAAACACATCAAATAGAATAATAGTTCTGACAGAATTTCAGATGAAGTTCTTATGTCAGTACTCATTCTTATAAAGCTGCATTCAACCAGTAGAGATCATGACTGTACCGAACGACTAGTTCATTTCAAAGCTCCTGATGTTCAGCCTCAGAATGAAAATGTATATACTGATATACAGTGCAGTCAGGGTGCCAGTGATTCATACATTTATGTGATATTCAATACATTATTAAACAAGCACTAGCTCATTTTTTAGCATGACAATTAAAAATTAGATTTTAACACCACCACAAAGTCAAAGTGAAAACAGAGGCCCTCTGTTATTTCAGTATTATATCACAAAAAAAAAGGCATTCATTGATTTGATGAATCTTTGCATTTCTTGTTTGATGCAGGTTTGCTTTAGAAAAGATGCACAACTCAATTAAATTATTATGTTTAAAGACAGGAATGAATATTAGAATAATACATGAATGGGTATAATATAAAAACTACTGGCTAAACACTGGAATGCCTCCATCTTGGTAAAATGCAGCTGTTATTCTGTGTGACCTCACTATGTCATATTGAGTGAAAAAAAATCCCATATCATACAAAGTGAAACGTAATTTAAAATCTAATTTAAAACTCATTTGCACTATTACTACGTTTCGCAGGTGCTAGCATTACCCTCCACCTCGCAATCTCACCCCTCTCTCTCACTCCTCTCTCTCACTTCTCTCTCTCTCTCATTTTGCCTGCATTTCCCTCCTCTCTCTCTTTCTGCAGCCTCCATCGTGAGCATTTATGTGGCTAAGTGCTGCAGGTCTATTGTGTAATGTTAAATGACTCTGATGACTGCTCTGTGCAGGTCTGACTCTAAAGAGCTTTACCAACTCGCCCTGCAGCCACAGCACTGCTGGAGAAACCCATGCACACACACACACACACACACACACACGTAGAGAAAACGGGGTGTTCTGCAGTGCACGCTACAGATAAGACCGGGGAGAGGTCCACAATCATCCACCACCAGCTGGGCCATGTGCGTTTTAAAAGCCAGGGGCCAGAAATACATATCCTCACATCATTAACTGGCCTATTTTAAGTCATTAGTGGGACCACACATCACCGTCTCTCTGTGTGTGTCTTTATTTTATGTTATTTTGTGATTTTGTTGATAAGCTGCGGTGTTTTCTAATGGTTAATTATCACCTTTTAGCACCGTCAGCACATGGGAATAAAGTCGGGTCTTGCCTTTGTGTTCACAGTTATTTAGTGTTAACCTTGCTGCTGAGTGAGGGGGAAAGGAGCCTGGTGTTTATACGGGTATAATATCGTGTATGCTTGCTGTGTGTTTAGCTTCAGTGTAAGCAAAGACTAGGAGATATCAGCAACTCCATGGTACAAAAAATGTAATCCAAACAAATATCTGCGATACCATTTTAGAAAGAGACACAATTTTATAATCATCATTCATGTCGACTGAGCAACTCAACAGAGCAAATGTGCCGTGACTGTCAGATAAACATTTTCTCATGCAGCTGCTTTGAGCTCTCACAGAATAATATGATGATGAATTACTGCAACACTTGAGTTGCAAACAGATGCTTTATTTACTTGACAAGAGACAAAGAGGAATTTTATAAGTTTGTTATTTTATGAAAAAAACAGTCACAGAATAACAGAATCAGGGTGCATTAGATTATATATTTCTGCATGCCATTTCATCATATTCTTTCCAATCCGGGTCGACAATGACAAGGTTGTCTGCGACGTAATTTATACTGTTGATCAACAAGAGACTGAAGTATCTGAAATGTTCACAGTGTCAATGAGACGTATCTCCAGCTCCAACACAATATTCAGCATAACATGGATTCACAAAGGAGACACATCCATTCTTTTCATTGTGCAAAAATAAACAGGAGGCTGTCATGGTGTCATTTTTATATAATTAATCCTGTGTTACACTAAATACATTAGCGCACATATAAACAGAGGGATAATCTGCATTATATGCTAAAAACCCCTAGCGACAGTGGGACGGGATGCACATATAACCTTTTAGAGAGGCTAATGTGCTCCCAGGAAATGCTCTGTCACAACAAAGACCGTCTATGAAACGATCACACTGTTCCCGTGTCAGTCTTCATCAAAAGCTGCAAACCTACAGGGGCTCACATTAAGAAAATCTGTCATGCTTGAAAACAATGATTTCCTCCCTCTAGCGCAACACACTTAGACAAATATGGTATGATCTTTTGTCGCTCATTGTCGCATCATATTATTTGAGTTTTAAAAAGCACAATCTGCAGAAGACTGAACGTTAAGCGTGGGACGCAATCTGCAATGCGGACCCGCTCTTTGGATTGATTAACGAGAACGGACACATTGATGAGAAAATAAATGTGTTCGGTCTATTTCAAGACAATACAGGGAGGACAAACAAACCATGACTAACAATAAGTCTCCACCGAAGTAAAGCCACACCCAAATTCTCAGTGCGGGTGGTGTGAATTACAAGCAATGATGGCAAAAGTTCAATTGATTCATAACTCAATCTGCAGAGGATGTGTGTAATTATGCACTCTTACTGTAAATGGCCTTAAATGAACTTGTTGAACAGGCAGTTCTCTAAAGGTTTGATTGGCATACAGTAAACAGCTCTTGAATATCAAACATGTATAAAATGTTGCCCGTCCACACAAGTGACATTCCTCAGCTGACCGCCATTGTTTCTCTTGTTTGTTCTTGTTTATGCAGCGGAACACCGCGATTTCGAATGTTTGTGTGATCTCCGAGTGCCACCGGAGATAAACCCCACGACAAGTCGCCGAAGATGGCGATCTCTCGTGAGATAAAGCGTGTACGGTATGTGACAAAAGATGCAGCAGGAGAGTCCAAAATAGCAAAAAAAAAAGAGTTGATGTCTGGAGCGGACACCGCAGATAAACAGTGTGGAAGTTTACACTGTGGACCAAAGGGGAGGAAAAGTTTTCACAACCTCATTTATAGAACAATGCTCAGCTTTGACTACTTTTTCAGACCCCTCCTTTATTTAAAACTGTTTTCCATGCTGTATTTCTGTAAGTTTGCTTTGTTGGTTTATTCTGTACACACAACATCTAAGTCTGTCCATCGTGGGAGAGAGTTCCTTCCTCTACTGCTTTCTTCCTTTTATTTTTGAGGTAGTTTTTCCTTCATTCCAGGGTGTAGGGACAGAGGACGTGCTGTGCAGATTGTAAAGCCCCCTGAGATGAACTTGTGATTCGTGATAATAGGCTTGACTAGTGGTTTTTATCACCTTTCACAACTGATCCTCTTCTGTTTGAGGCAGAATTTCACATTTGACTGATTAATTGAGATTTCCACAGAAAGCAGCACATAATAAAACCTAACACAGTGAGATCTTTCTTTCTAGCAGATAAGACTTCTTAAAGAAACTTTTATCTGAATTATTTATTGTTGATGTGCAATCACAGTAAGTTACATACCGTAGACATTTATCTCCAAGGGAAGTGACTCAACCTTAGATTCAAAAGCAACTTCAACAAGCCTTACAGTAATCAGCTCTGCCTGACATCCTGCCTTTATCATCAGGCTTATGTAACATTTGCCCCATTATTGGCTTAAAAAACACAGATTCCTTTCCTTTTAAAACCATTGTTCACCTCATACCTCCCTCCTCTTAGACGATGAGTAATTGTCAATTCCACACCGGCAGCAGTAAAGAATTAACGGCAAGGACTTTTGCAACTAAATTATTATGTGTACTCGTAACAATGACGCACAACTCCAAGCAGTGAATATGGAGACGATTCATTATAACCTCACCGAGTCATTATAAGTGTTGCCTCATCTGACCGCAGAGAACCCTTTGAGATGTGTCTAGTAGAAGTGGGTTTGTATTTTAAAGCCTCTATAGAATAGATGCATTAATCATTATTTCTCATTATATATATATCATTTTCTCTCAGCAGGGCTTAAAGCGAAAAAAATTCTCTGTGTACTTCTGACAGAATAGATAACAGCAGTCTGAATAACATTTTTCCCACGTAGAGCGCATTGAATTCTAATGTCAGTCATACATGTGTCTCACGTACTGTAGGAGTGCTGATCCTCTTCCGATGTTATTTAAAATCGCAAATAAGATGCTGTGCATATTTCTCACCGTCTCTAAGAAAGCAAATTACATCAATTACCAAAAGACGCAGGACATTCCATGACACAACAAAGGCTGTGAACACAATAACAGGTAGAGACACTTGGCGTTCGGTATTTAGGTGCAACATTACTGTTTGGCTATAAAGTGCAAGTCACAGGTGAGTCACACTGCGCTTGTCCGATGGTTACCTCGTTCATACGTCACAACGGAAAAGTCAAATGTGTGATCAGTAAACTAATACAGCTCTGTGATATTTACAACCGTCTTATTGTCAAATGGTGCAACTCTTCACCTTTTACTAATGACGGATTTTCATTTAACAATAAGCCATTACGTCTGCAGTAATAAACAATACGGCGAATGTCAGTGAGTCCTGGCTTTATCATTTATCGTTTTATTAACATCACCATCCTAATTTATTCTCCTTAACATTAGTGGCACCTTATGAACCTCTTTGCACTTTATCAAATAAGTTGCATGGTGAATAGGTACACAAGCCTTTTTTTTATTATCTTTAAAGCATCATCCTCTAAAAATTCATTTAAATTGGCCTTTTCTTCATGGTTCAGTTAGGTAGTCTGATGTTAGAAAGTTATCTGTGCAAGACTGTGAAATGACTAAATATGGAAGTATTTAAAGAGAATTGCACAGCATATGAGTAACCCTAAACATCAGTGTGTTCAGTAGAGCCTGTCAGAAGCTTGCTGTTTGCTGCAAAAAGAAAGTAATGACACTGAATATAACTCTACACAGAAAGTGAACACAATGGATTAAGCTGCTTGCTACTACCCCCACTGGGGGACTCCTCACACACACACACACACACACACACACACACACACACACACACACACACACACACACACACACACACACACACATACACATACACACACACACGCTATTCCTGCCACACACACAGAAGGAGACTAGAAACATTGAACATCCAGCTCTTGCTTTGATTGGCCAGTAGAACAACAATACCTCTTGGGATGACTCATCCCGTATGATTCAATGCCACTGTGAATAGAGCATGAGGAGGAGATGCAGACGCACGTATGTTTATACAGTATGAGTGTGTGTACGTGTGTATGCGATTGATATTCACTGAACCCGCGCTGATGCATTTCCCTATGAAACACTAGTTTCCCCCTGAAGAGAGCACCTGTGAGGCTCTGCTGCATCCGGCTGAGGGATAGCAAAAGCTCAGCAGCCCATTTGATCCTTTTTAAAATATTTTTTTTTTTTTTTTTTTTTTACAGAAAGGCATCACAGCACTTGTCTGATTGTATGTGTGATAATTTACATTTCAGTTGAAGGTGATTGGTTTAGTGTGAAAATGAAGAACTGAATGTGCTGAAAGGAATAAAAATACATTACGGCACAAATGCAGATACACACATCAAGTATTATGCTGCTTTCAAGTGCTGCCTATAAACCCCCACCTCAGATCAGACTTTTGAAGAAAATATGATTAGTCACAGATTTTGAGTGCTCCTCCCGGCTAATAAAATCAACTTTTTATTTAATATAGAAATCAAGAGGCACAGAGTTGCTTTTGTTCTGCAGGAGGAGAAAATTAGGAGAAACTATTTCAGGCTCACTTTTGATTCTTAAGGTTATTGAAAATGAAAATGCATCACAACTACAAAGCTTAACAGAGACAAAATAGCGATGTCAAACAGTACTCGTCGCCTGCATGCGTTGCAAAGCAGTAATGTATAGTAATAAATCACATCATCATGTTCTTTACCCCCCCCCTAAAAGCCAGAGCCCAACAGATCCGATTTCAGATAAATTCCTGCGATCCTGTCCTCTTTCTTTTTCAGGGTGTGCAATTTGGGTATTTCCCACAGTAACTGAAGGCACTGTCATCCTTACAGCTGTTAAACCTGACAGTCAGGACAGACAGTCTAACCGGAGGGACAGCAGTTGGAGGAATCTGAATGTCCGTCAGCTGCCAGAGACAGAATTAGAGGAATAGGAGAAGCACATCCTATCCGCAGGTCAGTACATGTCTGCAGGCAAGGCGTTGTCATTCATTGCCATTTACAGCGACGCTTGAGTGCCACTTTGTGACCTGTTCTCTGTGGATGAGGTGTGTATGTAGGTGTCAGCGCTCATCGCATAGCAAACACTTCCATAAATACAGACCCTCTTTTTTTTCCGGTGCCTGTTGACTCTCCTCCACCTTTGTGTCTCTGCTTTTTCCAGTCATTACGAGGTTATCAGCCTGCTGCAACCGGAGGCGTTTGTATGAAGAGTAAACTACGGATGAGTAATGTCTGTCCTCACTCTTGTATCTAAGAAAAATGCTCAAATCTTGCCTAATATGGCCTTTGTTATGACACAGATGAACTCATCTTTTATATTCAGCTGTGCAGGAATAAACTGCTATTCATATATTTCACAGGAAATATGTGTCAATCACGTAAATTACTCCTTCAACAAAGCATTCCTGGGCAGAACCATTTAGTCAAAAACAATGTGAGATTTGCTGTTGCTATTTTTGGGTAACATATATGTGTCATTATGGCATGTTGGTGACTCACCTTTAAAGACAATACTTAAGTCTTTTAATACAATGTGAGAACCGCACTTATAAAAACATGTTCTAGTTTGTGTAGAAGACACTGGCGGTGATGTGAAAATACAACAGGTGAACCAAACCCCGGCATGCAGGATCTCATCACACACAGAACACGTTCAGCTACTCGGACCAGAAAAGGGATATAACACCATGAATAATACATTATAGTTTCAGTCTGCAATGCATAACACAGATGCATGGCCGGTTATGGACATGCGATACACCAAATAAATGAATCCGTCCACAATGTTGAACTGTTTTTAACACGAGCTGCCGGCTGACTCACCTTTGCCAAAACCTCCCACTAAATCAGTGGCAAAACCAGATAATCTTTTCAAGCTTTCTGTTGAGAGGTTGAACCTTTCCGTGAACTTTTTTTTGGTACTTGTTGATATTAGGGCTGCTGTCTGTCTCTACAAGAAAACAAACTAATCAGGTGCAACTGGGGGAAAAGTCCCTGAAGCTTTCCAGTGAGACATGTGAAGCAACACTGATGAATTCCTGAGTAAGCTTACAGGTTGTTTCCAGAAAGGAAGAGATGGTGTAATAATTCAAATATCACTATGAATATGTGAGAGAGATGAAAGTGATTATTGCAATGTGTGTGCAATATATATAGAGAAAATGATTTATTTTTTATTTTTGGTAGCACAGCTCTTCTCTCTGCAATATTATTAAGTGTATTATAGTATTAAATTTGACAGCTCATCATCATAATAATACAGATGTTATATAACACTACACTAAATCTAATACTGTTTACTGGAGATCTGGGCCTCATAAAAGGCTGCTGTGCATCCATATGGAGCGGAGTAGTCATTCTTCCTTCTGCCTGTTCGCTATGATATTCTGATGAAATAGTAATGAGAGAAAAATCAATATACACTACTACAAAGGTCGTATGAGATGTTACATATATTTTATTATCTTCATCTCGCTGCTGATGACTAAAAAAAGGTCTTACAGTGGAAGAAGGAAATAAAAAGTCATCATGTCTTGTGCGCCGTGGCAGCAAAGGTTGTGTGTTATGGTTTCTCTCAGGTGTGAGGTTCTGCTGGGAGCGGCACATTTGTTTCTTCTTCTTCCCTAATGATTAATGGGACTGCCTGCGGAGGGTGCGGCACATAACTTTGGCTTCGGACACCAGAGCCGACCAATGTGTCTTACATTAACTCAGAAGTTCTCATACATCACGTCTCTCCCTCATGGATTCCCCTTCATATGGTGCACCAAACATTTCTGCATTCCTCGCATTTTCTGATCGCCGCTGAATTCTCAGCGAAACCTCTCGGTTCAAACTTCACCAGTGTTGGATTACCAATCTTGTTCGCCGCTCTTTGATAAACACCACATGCAGGCCTGGGAAATACCCGTGCTGCGCTTTCTCGCCCGTTTCTGACAAACTCCTGGGCTAATTCCTGCAGGAGCTGCCGTGGAGCGCTACCGAATGCCAGCTTAAACCCCCTCTCGTTTGATTCAATCGCTCAGCTACTCCGAGAGCTGATAGTTTACGCTTGTCACCGCAGCTGCAGCACATCTCTCCACTACCTGCTCAGTGGGAGAAAGCTGCAGCTGGGGAAAATTACACGCTGCTACAAATACCAGACTGACTGACAGACAAGAGCGCGATGGAACATCATCTTTTGCACATTACCAGCACGTATTAGAAGCAAACACATGTGGTAGGAATAAAGAAATGTGCTTGCACTTTTTTAGAAAAACAAGAAACAGTAGTGAGATGTGCGCTCTGTGAAGTTCCAGACTGCTATCCAAGCTGCAGTATTAATAAAATACATGTTGTTTTTTTTCTCGTTGGGGGGATACTTTCCAGTGGCTGGTGACATGGCACAGAGTGGAGATCCTTGAGCGCAGGGCGAGGAGTTTTTCTTTCCTGCCATATTCAGTAACTGCAGTAACTACAGGAGCAGCTGATTTAATGACAAGCTCTGGTTGAAATGACAGAGAGCCCCGCTTGTCTGTGTTTATGTTCTTCTCTGCTACCCTTCTTATTGGAACTAATGGGATACGAAAACTACGGCACACACGCATGCACATTTCCTCTACGTAACTTAAACATAAACACACACTCTTTTAATGATGACTGAGACGATTGAGTGAACAGCAGCACTATATTTGACCTTGACTGGCCGCTGATGTACGACCTGCGTGAATCAAGCTCAAGTGCTCGGCTGGGAGGGGTGTGGCGGGTGCGTATGTGTGTGTGTGTGCTCCTAATTGATCTGTTGATGTCACTGGGAGCAGCCTCGATCGATTGGCGTTCAGCTTCTTTTTCAAAGGAGCAAGAGAAAATATCCCCGAGAATTTCGTCACCATAAATGCTGGATCGTCCCCATGACGACCGAAAGAAGATGATGAAATAAGAGGCCTATTTTCAAACGTGTGTAACTCTACCGCTCTCTCACTCCCACCTTCCCTTTTGGGTAGTTTCCACGGCGCTTAGAAATAAAGGAGGGCCGGGAATTTGATAGGACATTTAGATTAAAGGGGAGTTGACAACATGCTTGTTTAATTGGCCTTAAAATCCTGATTGGATTTGCAGTCACTCATCAGCGATGCGATTGGTTCGTTTACGGGAAGTGACGGAGAAGAGGACGGGGGGAGAAGGGTGCCAATCATCGCCCGACAGCTGCCCTCCTCCGAGACACGGCCTATAAAAACCGCCTGAGATAGAGACACACACTCACACACACACACACACACACACACACACACACATGTATCATCAGGTCATCGTTCTATTCTGGTCTCAGCATGAGAGGGGTATGGTGATCGACATTGCGATGCAATTATTCGACTTTTGGAGTCAGTAGTGCAGAAGATTAAACCTCGCCGCCATGCATAGCCAGAGGGAGGAAGTCACAGGTGGCTCTTTCTTCTCCCTCCATTACCTTTCATCCCTTCTAACTCTTATAAGGTGCCAGTGGGAGTGACAACAAGGCAACAACAGCTGCCAAACTGCTGAGAGAGAGTGAGAGAGAGAGAGATAGAGAGACAGAGAGAGAGAGAGAGGAGGTACCAAGGGATACCAACGAGGGCAAGAGACAAAGTAGGAGCAGCTGTGAGTGGCCAAAACAGCTGATCAAGCACTGATAGCTCTACCTCCAACTGTGCAGAAGGAAATCAGAGAGGCCTACTATCAACAGTAGAGAATTTTGATTGACACTGACCATAAACCTGACTCACATTAGGCCTGAATAAATAATGATTTCCAAACAGCCACAGCGACAGCACGAGCTTAGCTACAGGATGGAATTAAAGCCTCAATGGCAGAAAAATATGGACCTGATTTCCACTGAGCACAATGCTGACTGCTGGCGGTTTAGGCTCCGAGCTTTTTTTTTGCGCAGTAGCTTTAAGTCTGATGTGTTAGCGGAGCTCAAGTCCTAAGTCTCATACAGCACCTGTGGCCTCATTCCTTACAGCTCACATACTGGCTCAATGGCAAACTGACACCATGTAAAGACTGGGGAGCTGTCAGTTGGTGTGTGTGTGTGTGTGTGTGTGTGTGTGTGTGTGTGTGTGTGTGAGCGTGCATGTGCGAGTGTCGCGTTTCAGACAAGGTGGGCAACCACACACAGAACAGGGCACAGACAGTCTGAGAGCTGTTTTGAGCTCCGGCTCCATATTAAGCCGCCGCCCCTCAGTACATCCAGCCTGACTGATCCCAATAATTCTGCTTCCATGCTAAACCAGTGGAGGATAATTACTATGCCAGATTCCATTATAGAGGATAATTTATCCCATTAAGACTTTTTTTCCCTCTGATATGCCTCAAAGCACTATCAGTACAATAACCTTAGCATGTTAACAGAAGACTTCTCTCAGATTTCTCAGTCTGGTGAACAAAAGAGTTCAAAACTCCCTTCAGCCAAAGGTTATAACATCCAGGTGAACCCCCTCTCCTCTTTCTCTTTTCCATTAACCTTCTGTACCCTTCATACCCTCGGGACGGGTCCAGCTCACAGCTGCATGTGAGTGTCACTCACTTCAGATAGACCTTGCCCGACAGCCATTAGCAGAGAGGCCTGTCATTTCCAGTGGGAGAGCTGAGTTCAGGCAGTCCTGGTGCACAGTACTGACAGGTCTGCTGAGCTCAGGTGAGACACTATCTCTTCAGTGATGGACGGGTCGGAGAGCTCCAGGCTCAAACGACATGCCTTTACCCTGACTTGACTGACAGCTATGCACACCTCATCCTCTTCCACGGAAAGCTGAGGCCTCAACTCCTCAAGCAGTAATGACGCACATGCACACACACGCATGCACAATAGAAATGAGTGCATACCTCTGTCAGTTTGTGTTGTGTACACTGTTTTTGAAAGGGTCAGTGTGGCTAAATAATATAACTAGTGCTGCGGATGCTAAGCTGTGTAGAGGCTGGGCTCAGCTGAGGGTATTTTCCATTTGTTATCTTTTAGCATGATTACATTTATAGCACCAGTTTACATCACCGCACTGCAATAACATTCATCTCCCCAAACTCTTCAATCTCCTTTTATTTTTCTGATTTTATTGTTAATGGGGTGAGACGAAGCTTCTTTTTTTTCTACAACCCAGTGAGAGACACATTGATACGCCATATTAAACAAAATAACACTTAATTTTGGAGAAGTCATGAAAAATAGTGATTTTTATTGGAAACAGATAAAATCATCTATTGCCACTGACTGATTTTTGACTTCTTCAAAGAATATTTAATTTTTAATTTTGATTCTTTAAGGAGCCAAGAATACTTTTCCAGCTTAACAATCAAAATGCAAACACTGCTGCAGGTCTTATTGGCTTCGCTGGAACTCAGTCAGACTAGTATTTCCCTAAAGCAAACAACCTGTCAGTAACATGTAGATATGGGAAATTTTTCATTCCAGTAGTTTTGATGAACAGCCAAAGAAAAGGGTCAAAAGTCTCCTCAAACTGTACCAGTACAGACTTCATAAAGGGATTCTGACTCAGACTGCTCTGTTTGTTCTTTGACTTGGATTGTGCAGTGTGTGGTCAGTGTTGTTTTTTTCAAGGTGTGAGGGTGACCTGGCAGCAGAGAAAGAGAAAAAGCCTCAGCGCACGCAACGCCCACTGCCTGTAAAACACCTACGTTGGCAGTTTGAGTTCCCAGGTGGACGGAAGCTGCCAGGACAGAGGCAGCGAGGAAGGAAAGAAGGCAGAGCCGGCCTGGCCTGCAGGTGCTCACAGAGGCAGGGATTGTTCCTTTTGGAGACAGGAGTGAGGGGGGATGGTGGAGGGGTTGGGGAAAACAGAAGGGACATGTGCCTACTGTAAACACATACATACGCACACGCTGAGATTCTCCCCTCCGACAAAACCATCATTACATCAGCCCTGTAACCTCTATTTCACACCTAGGCTCTCTGTCTGCGGCCACCCGCTCTCGCAGCACAAAGCCCGGACGCTCTGCATTCCTCAGGCCGCTGTGAGAAAGAGGTCGTCTGGGGATCAGGGGCCAAACGGAGTCGAAACCATGACTTGCCAGGACAGGCCAAGCTGCTCACCGGGAGCTTGCTTTTTAGCCTCGACCAGCTGGGTTTCTCTCAGGGAAGTGCAAATGCAGACGGTGCAGAGGGCAAATCAGCTACATATGCCCCTCCACTAACAAACCGTGTGTGTTTAAGTGTATGCGAGTCTGTGCCAGTGCGTCTGTATGCATAAGCCAAATAATGAGCCAATGCAAACAGAATTAAGAGTCAAACACCCTTCACGGCTTCCTGTTTCTTGTTAAGATTTCATACAAATCTGCTGGTGCAGAACGTGCTGGTCAGAGTAGACAACACCTGGGAAGGTCAGAGTGTTTTCATAAATGCAGGCACGCTAAAGATTGAAAAAACACCCCAAAAAAACACCCATAAAACAAATGATGTCGGTTTTTTCACTCTCTTGTTTTGCTTGGGCCAAGCTCCTTGAAGTATATTTATTCCAGACATATGAAATAAAGTTGATGTGGAATTGAGTTCAGACTTATGTTCTGAATTCATTTTTTGACTGCTGCTACCAGAAAAAATTTGGAGATGATGAAATGGCTTATTCACTGAAAAGCAGACAGAAATTACTACAGTTATTTTTTTTCCTGGAGGGTATTTTTGTCCTCAACAGACCATTCACCTCACCTCAAAGTTAGCCTAGGAACTTCAAGTGAAGGAGGAAACACTGGGCTGTATTCTTTCCCCTCACACTCAAACCTGCCTGCTTTGCCCTCAATGGTGCTTTGTGTGAAAAGTTTGTTGCCGTTTGAATGATTCTGAGGGCACACAGAGACACAAGACTGGCTCCTGTCCTCCAATGAGAGAGCTTTAGCAAAGGTATCTCCCTAAAAAGGTGAATTCATTAGGGTTTAGATTGGAGCAGGAAACCCTGCCCTACACCAGAGTGTGCAGACACTCCTGGTACATGCAGGAAAACAGCCTGGCCTGGCTCTCTACTTTGTTTTCTTTTCGATCGACCTGCCCTGCTGCTCCAGAAACTCCCTCACTTCAGCCTCTGACACGGTGCTTTATTTGCATGTTTGCAGACAAATTAGAGGCAGGGTGGATTTTTATGTGTTGACACATCTGACAAAATCTTTGTTTTCATTTCAATTTAAATCCTATGATTACAAAAAAAGCACCTTCATACATCACTTATTTGTCATTGTCATCACTGTTATTGTTACAGTAGGCAGAGTCGGGCCTCTGCCTTCTATTGTTCCATCCATTCTTATCGGACAGAAGATTATCAGAGCATATAATTACCCTCATCACACAGGCTGTGTGTTTAGGTGTTGATCTTAGATTTTTCACACACGTAATTATGGGATAAAAGGAGACTTACCTGTTTGCAACAAGCCAATTCCACTGTCGGATACTTTGTAATGCCGCTGAATGTCAAGCAGAACACCTGCAAAAAAAAAAAAGAGGAGAGGGAAAACATGAATGTGGTTTCGAGACATGATGATAATCATAATTACAGATAATAAAAGACACGGCTCTGGCTTTGTGTTAGTCTTCTGTGGCTTGTGATTATTGTTAGATACAGTATGATGGATAGACAGCACTTGGAAGCTATCATGCACTTAACATCCCAGGAGAGCAATATAATATCTGTGATAAGTGCTCTCTTGGCCGCTGTATATTTTAGTAAAAGATTTTGCTGTTGGGTGTTGTATACCAACAATTTGTGGTGTTAATTCGCTAAATACACCTTCCTCTGAACACACAAAAACACTTCAATAACACACACACACACGTGCACCCACACACACACACACTTTATCCACCATTAGCTTCCCATTGGCTCATGTAAACAGCTCAGGGGAGCGGCTCCGACACGCAGTGACTGGAGTCGATTTGGGTTTTACCAGATGACAGTGCAACCGACTGTGTGAAGTTAAATATATCTGGTGGCTCTCATCCGTCCACAGCACCATAACACCCCTCCGCTGTGAGAAACCACAAGGTCTTTGAAGTCATCTTAATCTTGTTACTGTAACCCAAGAGCAGTAATGCCGGAATGGTGAAAATTCACATAGTACGCATCGCTCCGATTCCATAATGAGACGAATGGCACCTGGCGCTCGGCCAAAGGTACAGGACAGAGAATATGTGGTCATTATAACATGGAGCGTGTGTTCAATGCAGCGAACATGCCGTCGAACCCGTAAAAGTAATCTCATAAACTTTTTAACACGTCGTAAACATCAGAAGATGAAAATGAAGAAGAAGATCAGAGGGCGATAAATTGGAGTTAAAGAAACCCCTTTAAAAAAAAAAAAAAAAACTTAAAGCATCAGTAAACATGAAGCTACAAGAAAACTCATCAAATGGATTCTGCTCCTCTTGAGACCACCGGCTTGGGAAGGGTTCAAAGTCTTGTTTTCTTACTAAAAAAGATAAGAGAAGAGAAATAATGCATCTCTATCTTAGAAACTCTTCGCAGTCCAGATGCAGTGTGGTGTGCTTGGTGGTGCTGGCTGGCTGTCTGTGAAACTGGCAGGCTGGTCTGGGGGATTGCAACACAGCTCATGAAAATGGAACAGCAGCATGACTAACATTTTAAAAAGCTAGCCGCTTCTGATCTGTCTGCTCCTCTCCTCTCCTCTCCTCTCCTCGGAGCCCAGCAGACCGGCATGACCTAGCATAACCTGACCTCCACGGTAGTGCGCTGGAGTCTCTGTAAGTGTCTTTCGGCAGTGACTCATGCATCGTGTCACCTGTGGGGTTTTTTTATGTTGGGGGATGATGGATGGAAAGATCAAAGCCGAACAGGTAAAAAGCTGTACTAAACATGATCGATGCTGTCGATTCTGCTATCTTTGGCATTGGCGTTGCTTTGTCAACAGAGGGACACATGTTTTACAGACGGTGCAATGGAGAGGCAGGTGTGGGTTGGACTGGGAGCTGAGGGGCAGATGCATACATTCCTATCATCTGAGTCGAAACACCTGCTTACATTCTCACACCACAGGCAGCATTCTTGTACAGCCACAACACTCACAACTCTTTTCTCTTGTTTCTGTTTCATAATAACGTGACTTAAAGTCAGTATTGGTATGCCGGTAATCACTCAGTATCAGCGAAACTCGCCCGTTCAGCAAGTCACCTACACTATCAATAATAATGAGGATTAGAATTTCTCAAAAGCACATATCAACTTCTACTTCCTTCAGTTTGCTACATCACCTCTGCTTTAACATGTGGAACTGCATTCCTTGTTAGTATTTCCCACAACAGCCAAAGCACACAATATGGCAATTATACAGCAGCTGCTTCAAGGCAGCGAGGCTCAATTATAACACTTCTGTGCAGGTGAATCTCAGTTCACATCTAGTCCAAGTAAGGCTGAATCGTGGATGAGATCAGCATCTGACAGCATATGTCGCATTTCATTTATACACCTTGGGGATCTAGTTAATTCTCATGCCTGAGGGGACTTTAAATAAGAAAGCAGGTAAGGGTTTGCCGAGCTGAGCTGATTTGATCTGCCACCGCCGCTCACACACTGCCGCTCACACGCGCTCGAAACCCCACGAAATCTCAGAAACACATCAGGTGGTCATCCCTTCACACCCTGGGAAGCCAGGTTGGCTGTGACAGTGACTCTCACCCCTATGTCAAGCCTGTCAACCAGCCACAACAGTGTTTAACGGTGTACGGTACAACTGCAGCTGTACTCTAATTATCCTGGAAGAAGTGCCCCAACACACACACACACGCACACACACACCCTTAACACATACACACAGCCTGCTGGGAGGGGGATTCCTACACCAGATGGTGGAGCGTCCCTCCTGGACACTGTCTGCATTTGTCTGTGCCACACCCGTCTACATTTACCAGACAATCAATAAAAAAAGGTAGAGTTGGCATATTAAGATAAGGAAAACAACCTCATTGATGTTAGATAAAACAGAGCCATAGCCGCTGTGTGATAAAGTCGGGTAGATCCGACAGGATTAGATCTACTAAAAAACTATATGACATTCTGTATTCCAGCAGCTACATGTGTATTCATTTAAATAAGTGGTAGAAGTCAGATCTAAGTAAGTGTTTGTTGTACTGGATTCAAGTGCAATGAGCTGTGTAATGAACTGTGCTAATCTGTAAGGGATTACAGAGAGCCAGCAGCTCTGTGTTTGTGTAGCCGCCTATCAGAACTATCTCCCCTATATCTCAGTGAGGCCTTTTAAAGCCTGCCCTCACTATTTCTCTCACATATTCCTTTCATTTCTCTTCCTCTCTCAGGCAACGTGTTTTTCAGGCAGCGAATGTTAACGACCACGTCTTATTAAGACAGAGAGATTCAGTGATTCAGATGATGAGGTAATACAAAGACAGACCTTCGCCCAAGCCGGCAGCACCCAGTTTAGTTGCCATGGCAATGCTTGTACGGACACTAGAAGAGATAAAGGTCGAGAAACCACAAAGGAACTCGGCTTTACAAATCTCCAAACTGTATTTTTTCTAATATTTCCCTCAAAATTCCTCATTGCAGCTGTGTCCAGTGAACATCAGCCTCTCTGCACCAGGCTTTTGTCTGCTCAGGTGTTTCTAAACAACACAGGTGATTAAACAATGCCAGAAATACCAAGAACAATACCATAGCAACAGTAAAAATAGAGATATTTTACACTATGGCGACACACAGTATCAGTTCCCCACTGTGTTTGTCACAACACTGAAAATTGAACAGCACTGATCCATTCAATTGAACAATGTTAATGAGTTTCTCAAGTCTCGGGCCTCCCGGGGTCTGTGTGCATCTGAGCATGATGCCAAGCAAGAAACATCACAGGAATGTGGATCTTCCTGACAGCAACATAATAACACCTAGCTACTTGCATCTTTATTCAAGGTGACAGCACTCACAGCAATGTACACTAACAGCCACCCTTGTAAGCCACTCCCTCCCTCCCTAAAGTGCCGTACACTCCCTCAGCTCACCTTTACACCCAAAGAAAACAATACGTGAGCTCGAACAAGTAGGTGAACAATGAGCCTGAGGTTTAAAAGTAATTTATTTAATATTCTAACTAAATAACAAAGCTGTCCTTTTACTGCATTTGTTTAGGGCTCGTAAAAACGAGTCGACCGACTTGTTTTTGCGGTATGTAATAGCACAGTCTTATGTACTCTTTGACGCTTAAGCACCCTTTGCATGAATTTTTTGTGATGCTGAACTGTACACACTATGCGGTTGCAGTTGCTCACGGCAGTCCAAACACAGAGTTGACACAAAGTCGGGTGCAGTGTGGAGCTGAGACTTATTCCACCCGCTCATAAAGTCCGCCTTTATGGCCACTTTTTTTTTAGTGTAGCTCAAGAAGAAATGAGTCAAATTGGTGAACATACCACAAATGCTGCATTTACAGCAGTGAATGGTGAATGATCATTCTTCAATATGAATAGCACTTTCATTCACTCGTTGCAGTTTCTATTATAAGGCCACCACTTCACTGTTTATTTACTGTGCGGGCGAGGCTTTTGTAAATCAATGTGGCTCCAGAAATGAAAGGAAAAACATTTTTCTCGTATGGCATCATTCTCGCAGAAAGACAACAACACATTAACAACTCGAAAAACACATATTGATGCCACCACAGATAAAACAACATGACGGCGTGATCCGGAGGAAACCTTTAAATGAGGATACGGCATGCTGTTTTCTGCAAGGCCAGCTTTCGTGCAATGACGCACGCTGCCGGCATCGCTCCTCCGGGACCACCGTACACTCACAATTACACCATAACTGAACAATCACACACACATACACACACCACACCCATACAGAAATACACAGACAGGCACACACACGGACCTCCATCCGCTTGGAGGAGGACAGATTTCATATCAAATCCCCAGCAGAGACGGGTGGATCTCTGGCCCCCTGGTTCTATTTCTGCTCAGAGAAACTAGGCTAAGAGGAAGGAGAGAATAGCAGTCCAATTTAACAGCGGCGAGCGTTAGAGTGAGACACGCACGCACGCACGCTCGCAGGCAGACAGACAGAGATAGACGAGAGGGGCGAAGAAATAGGTGGTAGCTGCATAAGGTCAGACAGAGTTGGATTTTGTAAAGCCATGGTTTCCAGTGTTTGTGTATATAGTATACGTGTGTATGTGTTCCCCTTTCCCCTGATTTCACTGTGTGTGTGTGTGTGTCTGAGTGAAAGGGAGCCAATGGATGGAAGTCATTCATTCTGGCCAGAGTGTGACGGGCAGTGGTGAACCACTTTGCTGATGTGGCCAGATCCTTCCCCTCCATTCCTGCAAAGGGGTGATCTTTTCATGTGTCACCCCTGTCAGTATAAATAGTCTGGGAGAGAGCGAGAGAGAGAGAGAGAGAAGGGGGGGGGGGGTATAATGAGTGAGGAGAAAGTGCATGTTTGGGGTTGTTCTTGTAACCGATTTTTAGGTCTGAGCATGCGAGAGACGGTAAGAAACAGCGCGGGGAGAGAGCAACAGAGTGCAGAGGCACTGTGGCCGGCGGGCTCCTGACCGACTGCTCTCCTCCCTTGCCATGTGGCTGCAGTGGGCGGGGGGGAGAGCTTTTTCCATTCCACTTCCTTTCTCTGCCACACAGAAAGGAAACGTGCTGCAGTGCAGATGTCTGGGAAACAGTGAAGAGCTGCCTGCACGAAGCTTGTACAAGAGCTGGATTGCTCTAGAAAATCAACAAGTCCCAGTCCTGCTTCCTTGTTGGTAGTCTAAAACACAAATTTACTCAAAGTGTTTTAGGGTTAATGTGTAAAAAAAACCCATCTGTCTGTCAGTTAAATCATGTTAATTAAACGCAGCGATTGATGCGGAGGAGAAAACCCCACCTAAATCATAATATGTGTGAAGTAGACACATTCTGGATATTACAGCTAATGATTTTCTTTTCTTTGCACATTCATTCAGTGTAGCATTCAATTTAGTTTTTTGTGTTTTAAATCTTCACTACCTTCATAGCAGTGCTGATGCTAAAAGAGTTTTAGGGTCATGTAGTGGTCTAAAATCGACACAAAAAAGCTCCTCATTCATGAGTAAGCCTTCAAATTTACAGATGTTTAATTTGAACTGGATTTCCCCGATCGTATTTCATCTTCTCATTGATACATGTCCTGTAACAACACGACCACACACCGGCCCCAATTCTACTTTCCGCCACTTAAAATTCTGTCCGAAGCCCCTCGGCTCACTACCATTATGACAGTTGTAGTAACAAGTAAAAGTGTTTCCTAACAACAAGTAACTGTTGAACTCTTTTGGTTTCAGTTCACGTTTCTTTTTAGATTTTGCTGACTGATGTGTGAATGCCATATCAAGGGAGTTTTAGTTTCGTTACAATGCCATTTCTGACAACTTTTGTTTTGTCGGGAGAACCGTTCACTGCCATTCAAACATTTGCATTGACTATAAAAGATCATGCAATATCAAATTAAAGGCCTATAGGTTTTCCAGCCTTAACCACTCTCATTAATAGGCCATTTGTTTTTTTTACCTCATTTTCTTTCACTAAGCAAAAGCTTGAAATCAGCTCAAGAGCCACGGTGCATTAGTCCCAGCCATTACGTGCTAAATATTTGATGGCGGTAGAGTAGGATGCATAGTGAAGCATCAAGGGAACAGACTTAACCTATAGCTCATCAATAATACATCCAGGGGGCTTGCCCACTTGTTAGTATGAGATAATGCATTAGATGGAAAGAGATGCAGCAAAGCGAAGCAAAGGTATTTGAGATGAGATGAGACTGTCTGACTGCCAGGGGATCTCCGTGAACTGCACTTGTTCACGCCAGCGTCTCCCAGGAATACTGAACAGCAATTGAACTCGACCTTGAATGTGGACATGGAGGAGTGTTATTTATGCAGAGTTTTTGAAATAGAGCCACATTAACCGGAGAAAATTGTTGAGAGATGCTCCAACGGTGTCCGGTTTTACGTAAAAGAGAAGCGATATGGACAATGTCCCTTCAGCAAACCCAAGAGTTTATGTTCAGAGTCTTAATCCATTTAAAAATAATCCTATATACACAGTGTCTGAACTATTTATTTCAAGGCAAATAAAACCAGGATGAAATAATGAGCTCTAAAACTGTCAGACAATTATAACCAAACAGCCAAAAGCAAGTTATCTCACTTACACTTTGAGTGCGCTCGGAGCCAATTTGAAGCACTCTGATGCGGCTGCATATGACACAACAAGACAAAGAGCCTACTGCCATGCTAATGGCTCTGTGTCAATGCATTTAAGCAGAATTTATTATTCATGCAAAAGGTAAACAAAGGTTTTGATTGATATAGTTTAGGATCAGATTTATATCATCAGCCCAACACTAGACCAATGTATTGTGTATGTAAATGTAAACTATTGCGTGCAGACATTAATTACAGTGATTCACTGTGATAGAGAGTGGATGAGCAGACTGTTTGGAAATGATGTGCGTTACTGAAAATATATATATCTGAGCTTTTTCAACTTGTTTCAACTGTACATAGAAAGGCAACACCAGCATACTAATGTTTAGTGGATAATGTTTACAATTTTTAAATTATCTTACATTAGTATGTTGCTAACTTTTGCTAATTAGTGGGCTACAAAACAGATACGGATATAGTTGATGGGAATGTTTTTCTGTAATTTACTCAAAAACCAAAGTACTGGACAATATATAATTTTAAACTGATGATGACACAAGAGGAAAATTTAGGGAAGAGCCCAATTCATTTTGAAGTGGACATGAATGTCCAAAAGCATGAAATTTTCATTCCAATGGAACCAGTAGTTGTTAAACTATTTTAGTCTGGACCAAAGTGACTGACCAGCCGACCCACCAACAGACCAGCACACAAACAGACTGACCAACCAACTGACATTGCCATCCTTATACACACACCACTAGTGTGGCTAAAAATACACACAGAGACACACAGACACACACACACACACACACACTACACCCTTGTCCCCATTATTCTGTGCTCTTTTAATTATATAAACGTTGGGTTATGTGAGTGTAGGGACTATTTGTCCATTAGAAGTTGGTAAAAGTTCACTTGTGTTCACATTGTGTGTGTGTGTGTGTGTGTGTGTGTGTGTGTGTGTGTGTGTGTGTGTGTGTGTGTGTGTGTGTGTGTGTGTGCATGTGTGTGCATGTGTGTGTGTGTGTGTGTGTGTGTGTGTGTGTGTGTGTGTGTGTGTGTGTGTGTGTGTGTGTGTGTGTGTGTGTGTGTGTGCAGCACATGGCCAGCATCAGCACATGTGAATCTGGGAAATCCTGACAGTAATCCAAGTGTTTTTTCACATAACAGGGTTGGGGATTAAAGTCATTATGTAGTGTTTTTTAATAAGATTTCACTTCTCCTCTCACCTCGCCTCTGGTGTATCATGTGAGGTTATATTCTTTCTAATATGAGGATGTGGTGAATCCCATCTGGGTGGTATTGAAAAATCCAACATCATTCTTGCAAAATCATCATAAACTGTACAGTAAAAACAAGCTTTGTTACATTAGCTTACTTACTGACAACCATTTACCCAATTCAATTATGTGAAGATTATGTGAATTCTTTATTTCTTTGACACTGTATCTTTCTACCTTTAAAACAATACATTTCTGTGCTTTCTGTTTGACACCTGACTCATACTTCATCTGACTCCCCCCTGATTCAACCACAGTGTGAACTGCAAAGCGTGACTATAAGATGTCCACAGACTGTCAAACTGACTGTCTAGACCCCAGTGCTGTTTGTTGAAAAGACAGGGATCAAAGTGATCCCAAGCCGTGACAAAAAGAGAAGAAAATTGGTTAAGATTTGTATTTTCAGCTCAGTTTAACCTCAACCAGCTATCATCTACGGACAATCACAGTGCTAAAGCTCCATAAAATGGAGAATATAGGAGGACAGCAGGGGCCCATCTTACACGGCTAATATCTATGGCACATTGTTTTTGGCTTTTACTGTTCAAGAAAAAACATCTAATTTAGAACTGACATTTTTAAGGGTTTTAATTGTAATAAAAAAAAACCCATAATAAATAAATATGGGTGCAAAATGAATCTTAAGTTTAAAGGCATGGTAGTTTATGGTGACAGAGAACAAAAGGGACACCCATTAATTAACAGCCTTTAATTGTGCAACATTTTCAGCAGAGCCAAAGTGGACAAAGATATGAACCAAATAACATATGTAATCATTCTACCATGACAATGACAATTAGTAAAGAAAAGAAAAACAGATACTTCAGTGACATGCGGCTCAGATTTGTTGACTCTAGCCCTGGGATGACACCACGTCCCTGCCATGTGACTTATTGTCCGTTTTGTTACGAAGGCTGTTGGACTGGATCGAGCAGAGGGCAAATATGACGGATGAAACAAGGAGGGGCTCTTCTTCTGTTCCTACACATCAATCACAATTCGCTGCGGCGGCCAAAACTACTCCGTTTGGGCCATTACTAATGGGATGTACTGGATCTGTCACTCCCATCCAGTACAATGTATTTGTGTGTGTACATTAATGTCTACACTCTTCTACACCCACTTCGATGCTACGATGACTCCTGGGAGTGTATAGATGTATAAATATGAATCTTCATCTTCAGGCTTCTTCTTGAATTCCCATCAGAGCAGCAGCCAGAGGGAACATCAATCATGTTTATAAAAGGCCTTTTTACTCTGAGATACTGTCAAGGTGACCTCTCTATCGCACACTACCTAAAAGCAATAACTATCTGACCGATGTCCCTCTCTCACTGTGTCTTCATTTGAGGGAGAAGCCGCTAATTTCCAACTCAATTTCTGCCCGGTTATGGGGAGGACAATTTAGCTAAGGCTGTGAGCTTCATCTTTCATTGTCTCATGAATTAGATATGGATCTCATTACTTGCTCGCTGAGAAACCCAAATATGTCTTTTTGCACAAACTTATAAAGGACGACCTCAGATACCATATTAAAATCTCTCTTGGGTCTCGAATGAAAATTAAACACAACCTTATTTCTTTGTCAGTGTGTCTGAACTCATTTTAGTGTTGCCCTGTTTTCTGCTTAACTCTATCCCATTTCAGTCAAACTTCTCAATTGGATAAGGTGTCATCGCATGAGTTGAGTCTGAGTTCTTCTCAGCGTGGGAAAACACACCAAAGCATCTTTTTTGTGCCTCTTCGACTTCCTCTGCATACCGAGCCTGTTTCATTAAAGAGCAGCTCACATACCTACAGCACAGCACACAGCCTCAGGCCTGACACACTTATCAGTCAGCCATTAAACTATACTGAGAAATATGCATTAAGTTTCGCACTGTTGTGCAACCTGAATGACAACATAGTCTTGTCAAGTCAAGTCAAGTCAAGTAAACTTTATTCATGTGGCACCATATCACAGCAGGAGTTATATCAGGGCACTTTAACATATAGCAGGTGTGTAATCTTTAATTCAGAGACCCAACATTCCCCCAATGAGCAACATCAGCAAGGAAAAACTCTCCTTTAATGGGAAGAAACCTTAAAACTGGGTGAGCGGCCATCTGCCTTGATAAGCATGGCAACAACAATAATAACAATATCAACATTAATAATAATAGAAATGTGACTAATAATAGTTGTGGTAGCAGTGGCCAAACATGACTAAAAATAATAGTAGTAACAGGTGGCGTCAAGCTGGTCTAAGGTCACTTGCGAGACAAGAAAAAACAAAAACTTTGGGCCGGATCCAAGTTAATAACCTAGATTAATGGGACAATATGGGCTTGTCTAAGGCAAACCTGGCTGGTCCTGACTATAAGATCTATCAAAAGGGGAAGTTTTAAGCCTAAATGTAGAGAAGGTGTCTGTCTAAGAACCACAAGTAAGCCTGAATTCAGTGAGCGCAGTCTACTAATGGGGTAATGGGGTACTTTGAGCTCTTTAAGCTATGATGGTGCCTGACTATTTAGAGCTTTGTAGGTGAGGAGCAGGATTTTATATTCTATTCTGGATTTGACAGGAAGCCGGTGCAGCGAATCAAAGTCAAAGAAACAATTGCAACAATCACACTGAGCGACAGATTCAGCCAAGATGTATAATGTCAAATGTTCATTGTTATATAAATACATTCATGTCTTTTGTCATTTCTGAAGTGGCGCGGTGACAGCTTGCCTGCAGGGTGATGCTTTTAAACATTAACCGGTAAACATTAATGATGCTGAAGAATCAAAAGAAGGCTGTAATAATCCACTCTGAGCAGTGAAGCGTGACTAACCATTCTGCTGTGCAACAGCAGAAACAAACACCTAAACTCAGCCCGTCATTGTCTCATAAGGAAATTCTCCCACAGCGCAGTCAAAAAAAGACACAGATGTAAAAGTCTGCTTGCCTCATAGTCAAGCTGTGCAATGCAACATTTATCCAGAATTTAAATGAGAGGCTGGACTGATTGGAAAGTATAATGCCAGACTATAGTCCAATATTAGGTTTAATACCTGCTTATTTAGTCCCTGTGACAGCACTGATGTATTGGAAACACAAAACCAACACATTCTCATAGGAATTCAACCCTAAGTGTGATCCTTTTACAGCAGAAAGACACACTAAGGGGCCTGTGTGTGTGCATGTGTGCGTGTGTGTGTGTGTATCCACCTCTGACCCAAGGCATTAGCAGCAAGATCTAAGCCTTTGACAGAGGTCAGCGCCCTCATTCACCCCCCGGTTCTTCCCGCAAACACAATAACGCATACGACAAACACAATAATGAAAATCCTGCTGCGGTCTCATGTAGCTCTGACAGATATCTAACAAATGAAATCAGAAAAAGAGCTGATGAAACATAAGCACAAATATGCGCAAACACACCCAAGTCCTTATCTCCAGCCTGATTGGAGGATATAAAAGATTACATAATCCCACTGCTCTCCCGCTCATTCTATCACAAGTTAATTGGGGAAAAGATTACTTTTTTCTTCAATAAGGAAGGCATTTCAGATATAGAGCTGCTGTAAATAAACACTCTAAATATTATACTAGCAGCTATGGGAACTTCCAGAGGCTGAGAGCTAATATTACTGCTAGCTACAGGTCTGCTTTCACAACTGCAGGGTGTAACGGGGTCAATATTAGATTCCGACCCTCTCAAGAACAACTTGTTAATGTGTCTGAGAAAAAATCCAATTTCAGTGGGTCTCAGGACATTACAATTTCATCACATGTAACAAATTCCAAGCTGCTGTTCTGTTGATCAATATTCAGTGTGTGTGTGTGTGTGTGTGTGTGTCGCAAATATATGAGATAGATCCAGCTGTCTAGCTTCCATTTCTATTCATCCCCCCTCAAATATTGGTGGCCTCCGCCAAAGCACCCGGGCTCATGGGAACATTTGAATATGACCTTCACAACACAGAAATTTCACTTGTTTGTGTTGCTTTGTTTTGGGGATTTTTTTTGTTTTTTTTACCCAGTATTTTTTCTCTTGGTATCTGTGTTGAAATAGATGTGAATGTCACAGAGTGTTTTGGGTAGCTGGAGGAAAGGGTTGTCTGAGCAGCGAAAAGGTCAGCCGTCTGACAAAATCAAGCCTTGTTTTTGACTCTTCTGCTGTAAAATAACACACGATGCTAGCACTGCTCAACGTTATCTACCACATTATTAACATTTTATTTCAACAACATTGCGCCTGTTCAAATTTACAGCCGTAATCACGAGAGATGGAATGCAGGGAGTGAAAGAACAAAAAAATGTTCCTATCGTATTTTTTAAGCAGGGATGAGCCGTTATTTGACAGTGTGTCAGACACACCAAAGCGCACAACGCATCCCATATCTCTCCTCCCTTCCTTTTTTTCTGGCTGGAGAGACGGAGTTCAGCTCCTTCTGCAGGTAAACACACCAATCTTCGTAGATAATGAGGCAGGAAGGGAGGGGCGTCGTTTAAACATGGTTACATATTGAGGATGTGTGTTTGGTAGAAGGTTTGGGAGAATCCCTTTTTGCTTTTGCTGATGATTCATTTAAGTCTCACTCCAACATGTGTCAGAAACTGGACTGAAGCAGATACCGTCTTTATCTCCTGGCTGTAAAACCTAAAGGAAACTCTGTAGGTGGAGGCTACACCAAAGAAAACACACACTCCTCTTGTGATAATGATTATAAGACTGCCACTCACATTCAAGTGCCAAACATTAACAGACAGCTTGAGTAAAACACTGTTGTCTTTTTACAAGCTGACTTGTCAGGCTACTACAAGTTAAACAGATAAGAATTTAAATGATAACAAGAGTCTCTGTGTGTTGAAACAGCCACTCCAGATCCTTGAGCGATATTGGATCTGGTTAAAAAACTTGCTTGCTTTTGTTCCAGTGCTAAATGGATGTGTGTGGATCTATAGCGTGGCCAGCTCTGAGTAAAAATATCCTCTCCAGAATGCAACACATGTAATGGCCTCATAGCTGTGATGAGTGATGGTGGGATACAAGGCTGGGGTGATGCTTAAATAACAGCTGTACAAAAGGGGCGAAGTGTCAAAGAGCCACCCCAAAGTGACCATCAGCGGGGGCCGTGAATCTTAACGTTCCTAACGCTCCGGGGTCACGGGGTGAAAGCTGCTGCGAGGGGAAGTGTGTCTAGCTTGACGGCGAAATCTGGAATAGCCACATGAAAGGGGTCTACACTGGCAGAGGAAGGAGCTCCGTCTAATTCCGCTGGTTACTATTACAGACGTCGGCTAAATCGGAGCCTAAAGAACACACAGACTGTTTTCTCACAGCAGCAGGAATGGCACACCAGGATATAGACATAAAGAGATTACTAGGAGGATCTGTGGGAAACCAGTCTGGAAAAGTCCACTTGGTAGGATATCAAGTAATTGTAAATTAACCCACTTCATAACATCTGTTGAACGGCGTCAATATTTTTGCTGTCAACAGCGAAATAAAAGATGTCAAAGTTTGGAAGGGGGCGGTGTTGACATATAGTGAAAAATGTGTAGAAGCGATGATGTAGAAGGATTTGTACAGTACGGCGCAGTTCGCCTAATTCAGAACAGCTCGACGTCAGATGGAAAAAGCGCTGCAAAAAAAAAAAAAAAAAAGGAGCAGGAACCCTATAAAGTAAATTACTCGAGGGCTCTCCATCTTTTTTAATGCCTCTGCTATTGTTCGTGGACCTTTTAATGTGAACGCTATAAAACGAGGGAGGGTGAAATTGGGAGAAGAGTCAAACAAGTAACAACTAAAGCTTAAAACAACTCTTGCATGGCCCACACAGCCTCTCGCACAGTTTTAAGACATTCTTCATCCTGACATATTCCGCCACATAGTCAAACTCTTGGAAGATTTGTGGTGAGATGTTTCAACCGGCGCCCGTGACACAGTTTTCTATTTCCATATCAGCGTAGAGTTTGATTTAATCCTGAACGTCCCCGTGAGACACCTACAACATCTTCACTTCTCTTCTTTTCTAGCATCTGTGGAACCGAAAGTCCAGCGTCTTCCTGCATTTCGAGTACATAAAAACAGCAGGGAGAGCGTTTTAAGGTTGCGACAACAGACCCAAAGAACAAGTCGAGGGCAGGAAACACACTCAGCATTTACCCCGTGATTGCTTGGAGTGGAAATGGTAATGCAAAGGAATGCTTTTGGTACTGTGCGCGGACAGTGATAATGAGCGGCCACAAAGGAACCAGGCGAAGCTATCAGGAATGAATCTGCATAGCTTGTCAGACAGGATAGATTGCTGCATCTTTCATACTGTGTGACAAAGAGCTTGCCTTAAGAGGATTATTACCACAGGGTCATCTGTGTCTATAATGCAAAGATGCCAAAAGTTCACATGCAAGGGGTCCTGCACTTGTCCAAAAGGATGTGACCCTTGGTTTTTTTTTTTTGGGGGGGGGGGGGGGGGGGGGGGGGGGGGTACTCCTAGAGTGACAGCTTGACTGAGACAACTCAGCTTAAGGTGCCTGGAAGAAGCGCTAATCTGCAGCTCCCCAGCATTCCTGTTCAGATTAAACTGCAGTCGGTACCCCTCAAAATTGGCCCTTTGCTGGCTGAGAAGAGGGTGACTTTGGGTGCACACAGGGGGGTGGCTAGAGTTAACGCAGATCAGGGTTGACTTACTTATGAAGCAAATAACTTTAAGTGCTGAGTGTCTGCCTCACATATCCTCATATTCTCTGAAAAAAAACAGCTAATCCCCTCTTTATGATAAGCTGTCGAGGAGCTTGGACTGTCTGCTGTGGGACTACAGAGAGACCAACAAAGGATTTAAGGTTTCAAAGCCACCTCAAAATTAAATTAAATGTAGTGGTCCTCTAAATCTCAGAGCTCTTATGCACTCTAAAATGTAAATGGCGTATAAGTGGCAGTGGGTTATATTGCTGATTTCAAAAAGGCCGACACAGTGTCCAAGCCGGGGCATCGTAACTCTTCCGACCAGCCGCTCCTGCTCCCAATCCAATCTTGTAGGGTTGGATTTCATTTACCTGCATTCTGCGATTTGGAAATGCCACGAGCAGTAAGTGAGTGATCGACCTCATCAAGCAACCACACATAAAGACACCCTGAAATGTTCCAGACGCTCCTCCTTTCTGCCTTGTCTGCATCAGACAGTCATAAAAAACGAGTAGAAGCTTTTAAAGGAGCACCCCAGGTCAGATCTAACCCACCAGCTGAACAGCTGAGCCTAAAGTCAAACTCGTACTACAGTCATTCACACCTTCTTTCTCTTCAGCACCACTGAAACTCAATAGTGGTGTCCTCTGTGCCTGCTCACACTTGGATCGGTCCCTTAAGTGTGTCTGACAAAAATCAGATCACCTGTTTGTCAATTTCACAACATAGAAATATGAAAACTGCAGATATTTAAACTCTTTTAACCGCTTGATGATCCTGAGCTAAACATACTGCATTACAATAGTGAATAAATATTGAAATTCCTATTAAGATAAGTAAAAAGATCAGTTACTGTGATGGAAGGAAAAGTTTTTTATTAGAGAAAATGCAATGAAAGAAGTGAAAGAAATGAAAGGGAACTCACTGTTAGAAATGTTAAATATGTATGATATTTACAGACATTTTATTACACATGGTTTACTTTTTTTCCTTTGTGATTTAAATGAACCAATATAATAGTGTGTATAAAAGTGTGTTTTCACTCATTCTAAAACCCAAGTAAGATCTAAGACTTGCCTTCCAATATGCAGCAGTCTGAGTCTCATGTAATTACTTTGTTTTGAAGCTGTCCCACCTCGCAAAGTGGTGGTATTAAATATTCAAGTCTTGTATAAAGGATATTGGCAGTAAATCTGTCAAATCCTGAACAAAACAACCTCCCATAAAATTAAAGTAAGAAAAAAAAAAAAAGACATTGTGACTTATTTTGTGGTTCTCACCATCATCTTGGATCAGTCGAGTGTTGGAACCGTAAACTGTAGTTAGTATGAATGCGCTGTGTTTTTAAGTGTGTGTGTGTGGTTTCACCTCTGACACAAGGGATGAACAGAAACATCCAAGCCTGTGACACTGCTGTGCATTGCCGGGTGCAATTTTCCCATCATTGTTGTTGGAGCAGAATAGCTCCGGTGTCTGGAATGGTCACCCTCTGTCTCGGCGACAATGCTTTAGTGATCCACACACACTACAGTAATGGCTGTTGGTACAAAGACCTTTTGACGTTGTGGTGGGGGGGGAAGTGGGGTGTTGGGGAGAAAGAGGGGGGCATCACTCCTTCTCAACGCTGCCTGCATACTGCGTCCAGTTTCCTCTGCCTCTGCAGCAGCCGGCCCCTCCCCTCACAACCCCCCCCCCCCCCTCTCTCTCTCATTCAGCCGCTCTCTTGGAATTGTGGTGGTGGTTGGGAGGGAGAGCCTTTTCTAATGTGTGTGTTTGCTTTCTGTGGGTGTGCGCTCATGCCTGTTTAATTGACATTAGGATCTATGAGTTGAAAGGCTGCACTTTGGGTACCTGCTACTGGAGGAGTTTGAAAAGAGAAGAAGAAAGCAGGAGAAGGAGGAAGCGTGGCGGATAGAAACGAGGAGCACGAAAGGGAAATCGGGTCCCGATGGTGCATGAGGAAGGAGGAGGTGGCAATGGAAAAATCATGGAAAATGACCAACTGCTACTTAATGTCACTTTTAACAGTCTAATAAGCTGATAAATTGAATCAAGAAAAGACTAAATTTAAAACAGACGTCCCACCTGTCAATAACTAAAATCCTCCATGATACGTAGTCCCAGTGCACAATATTGATATTATATTGATGTATCACACAGCTCTGCCTCCACACACACACAATGTGCTGCCAACACAGAGGCGCTGCTTCCACAACCTAATTACTACTGCAATGTAGCTCACACAGCAGGCGAAGAGAGATAGAAGGAGACGGAGAAAGAGGGAGGACGGCAGATAAGCTCAAGCTGTATGTTTTAGTTGCGTTGGCTGCACATGGTTACTGCTCCTCGTTCTGTGCGAGGGTCCGGCACACATGCTGCCCATGCATAATGCAAAACAGTTGAGCAGCGTTCAGGTGCAAGGGATTGGATTGGGACCCCTCTGCGCCGCATGCACTCAGCACAGCCCCTCCCCACGAGGGTTAGCCCAAGCTGCTGCATCCCACCCCCCACCCCCCCCTTTTCCTCAAACACCATCATCCAGCGCTCCCTATTTCCACTTTCTCCCCATCTCTCTTCAGTCGCTCTTCCTCCTGTCACTGCACAGCATGTGCTTGGAGGTCTGGCAAAGTGAACAGCTTAGCAGAGGATTTTTAAGCACTGCCATTCATGAGATATTATAAAGAGGCAGAGGCAGTTTAGAGGGATTGTGATGGAGAGGACAGAGGAGGAAATAGTAATTTTTGAGACACTTAACGAGGGATTTCCTCTGATCAAAGAATTAAGAGGTGTAGGGAGACTGACTCATACATGTCTGAGGAGGAGGAGGATGTGGCTTTTTAAAGCTATCTGCTCTGACTGAGTGGTGCTTGAAGATGTTAAGATAAGATAATGCCACTGTACATCAACGCATTCATAGCCCGGCTGTAGTCAGAGCAATTAAAGTCTCCCGATGCAATGATCATTCAGTGCAACGCCCAAGTCTTTGTGGTTCAACTCTTTACAGTGGACGGACTGGACCACAGGCCTTGGGGATGATGAGCTGTAGGCATGTGGCTACTTAAGTGAACACATTGTTCTGTATGAATTAGCCACTCCTTTCTGCCAGGGGCCACAGAGGGAAATTCACCAGTGTAGCCAGATTTCTTAATTTCAGATGCATGTCTGATATGATATGCATCTACAAATAAACGAAGAGGTAAAAGGATACTATAAATATAAGTGAGATAAGTGAGATTTTTTAACTGTGTAGATTTTGTGACTGTAACAAGTGAGTGAGGGATTGTATCAATAGAAAGCTGACTTTTACTCAGGAAGGCATCTCTGTACAGATGAACCTACTCTCCACATGAACACACTTCCCTCCATTCTCCATGCTGCTGCAATATTTTAACCTATTCAGTGCCACAGTCCAATGTTCAAGCCTTGATAAGTAACTACACAATCCAGTTAACTACATATTGAGATTAGGATCAAAGTCTAAGTCATTAACTGTAAAAATGGCTTATAAAACTCTTTGTGTATAATTACCATTATGTGAACAGACCTCCTTACTGGCAACATGATGTGAGAAGTGGACTCTTTTAATGATTTGTTTGTTTCTATTTTAAAATCATTTCCTTCTGATACAGACTGAAAAACATTTTGCTTTTAAAAATCAGCCCTTCATCTTACTAACTTTTCTTTTTAACATCTCTAATTAGCAGTCTTTGTCACAATTAGTTATCCATTTCATAACCAAATCCATTTGTAAACTCTCTTAATAGCACATGTTTCATTTTCTATCAGTAAAGCAGGGTGTTTGGCTCATTAGACATATCTCAGTGAGGAAATGCAGGACGCTTGAGGAGGATTAACACCACATGGCCTCATCACAGCATCTCACAGCGAGCAAAACACAGGCTATTAGAAGCTGGACTAATATCGCCTCCAGAAACGGCGAGGAACTAATGACTGATTCCTCTATAGTGATACGCTCTCTCTCTCTCTCTCTCTCTCTCTCTCTCTCTCTCTCTCTCTCTCTCTCTCTCTCTCTCTCTCTCTCTCTCTCTCTCTCTCTGTTTATCTCTTTCTGTCATTTTGCAGTCACTGAAACCGGTCTCACAGATGAGCCCAGAGCGACATCTCACACACACACACACACACACACACACACACACACACACACACACACACACACACACACACACACACACACACACACACACACACACACGTATAATGCAAAAGCATGCAGTCAGGTTCTGGGATGGAGAGTCGATCGCCTTAATTGATCGATCTGCAATTATCTACCAGCCCGGGGTTAAAAAACAACACTGTTAAGCCTGTGATAACGAAGACGTGTATCTGTTTGATTTAATCACAGCTCACACATTGTACACATCGGTGAAAACACATCACTGCTTGGTGTTTTTTTTAAACAGATTGTCCACTGCGCTTAGGCAAACCCATTGTTCTGCCCGTCTGAGCTATAAGGTGAGCTGATGGCAGCTCTTCAAGAATGAACAAGCAATTAATGCATGTACACACTGTTCAGAAAATGAAGAAAGATGCTCTATTTGTTCTATTTCTTTGCTGGAGCCCTTCTTATAAATATATAAATATCCTGTTCTAGCTGTGACAAAAAAAAAGGAGAAGTCAGCTTTCTTACCGGCTACAGTGTATCTATCCATATAATTGAGGACGTTCCCAAAGCTGAGGATCCCGGCAGCAGCAGCCGGTGAACGGCATCTGAGCAGCGCGGCGCGGAATTTCTGGCCGGGTTTGCAGGGGTGAAGGTCCGGGTTGGATTTCAGTGCGGGACTCATGCTGCCCGACAGCGTGCGCACCTCATCCGAACTGCTGCAGCCTTCTATCTCACATCCATCGCTCTCCACACACATTTTTTGGCACGAAAGATCCAGCGCAAAAAAATAAAAGATTTTTTTTACAAATAAAAGAAATAGAGAAAGAAAAAAAAGGATGGAGAAGAGAAAAAGAGTTCAACAAGGAGCAGACTGGTGAATGGGTTTGAGATTTCTATTGAAATGAGTCGCGGTGAAATTGTTGTCTTGAGTATTGAAACGCAGGAGCCGCTCTTCTCGGGATCATATTTTTCTACCAGTGTGTGCAGTGACGGACGGGTTGTGCGCTCCTTAGTTTTTTTTCTTTTTTTTTTCTTCTAAGGACTAAGTGCTGTAGGGGGGGGGTGTGACCTGCGTGGCTGTAACTCCTCCCCTGTAAAACCCTGCAGCGAATGATGGAGCCGCACCTGATATACTGCTGCAGATGCCGGTGAAATGCAACCGGAGTGTGGTGTAGTTGGAAAAAAATCTTCTCTGTTATTTCTAAAGGAGGCTGGCGGCGGTGGGAAACGTGTGGGTGGGTGTGACTTCATTTATTTATTTAATTGTAATCACATTTGTAAGGGATCAATGACTGCAGAAAATGGCCATCAGAGGTCTACTATACTACTGAATAATTAGGCTGATATAAGTAGGTCGCTCTCTGGTCTCATAGCTATTATTAGTGCAGGATCCCAAATAGATCTGTGGGTTAATTTGTGTATTTTATATATATATATACATTTTATATTAGGCTATGTTAAATGCCAGTTTTTGATGGATTTAGTTCAGGTCTCTAAGGCTCTAAGGATGTGTATTAAACCTTCACATAATCATGGTGGTGACCTACTCCAACAGTTAGTGTATATCAGCATAGGCTTAGTGTAATATATATATAGATTAATGATAATATTAGTCATCAGATTTTGTTGTTGTTATTTATTTGTGGGTGTGCAGAACGTACCAATCCACTAATAGCAGGTTAAAGTGAGAACACTTAGTTCCACCATTGTCCCAGATAGCCTATGTTTAGATAGCCTATATAAAATAGGGGCAATGAAAATAGCATTGCAAACTTAACCCTAAATAGAGCATGCATGCAAATATACTTAACAACAAAAGCAGATGAATAAGTGAATAACACATGTTATTAATAATCTGTCACTGTACTACTCCATAAATAAAATCTAACCTGAGCTCTGTGTCCTTGTTATTTTGCCAGCAGTGCACCACCAGTATGAAAAATAAAAGATCTTCTGCCTACATTATTTACTGAAGCCACGTTTATATGAACACACACTGGCACGAGTATGGACCATTGTAAGCATGCCCACTGATAATACCATACATGTGATGTAGCGTCTGTTGTTCTACCCTGAGCTGTATGAGCAGCAGTCCCAACACATCTTACTTAAATACATCAATACCAGCATGAGCTTGTGGAGGTGCATTTGCAGTAGTAAATACTGCATGGTGTTATTTTACATCACGAGGCAATTTGTGCAAATTGCCTCATTCTACAAAGCAGGAGATAAAATGTCTCTTGAATAGAATTCTAGCAACAACCGATTCACAGGAGAGTGACTAGTTCAATATCATCTCTAAATATGTAACGCATGTTAGAGATACAATTTCACTTCTGCTACATATAAAAGTCAACCTGTTTGACTCAGTTTAACCCAACTGTGTGGAAAATGTATTCTCTTACGTATCCCAACTCTTTACTAAGAGTGAAATGAAATGAAACGTCACATTTCATTATTTAAAGCCCCCACTGGTTATTGGGCTTTCTCCCACAAACAATAGGCAGAAGTGCAACTGATATTCAGAAGTTTCAGATCTACATAGCTGGCGTCATATACTCAATACATGGAATTGAACTGTGTAACCCACTTTAAGGTGAAACCCGAAGTATATCACTATGATGCACTGAATACATGGAAAGTAGAATTGGTCTTCTCCTACTCCTTTCCTTCTGCTTTGAAGGGACTACTTTTATTAATAGTAATTAAGAGTACAGATTTCATCACATTACACTCTCATTTCATCTCATCGCTTAGTATCAACCAAGTGATTTAAATACCAACGAAAGAAGAAGTAAAGATTTGCGATATTCTGCCTCCCCCAGCATCCACAGAGATGTGCTGAGCAAGTAGGTCATTGGCTCCTGGGGAGCTACTAGTGTAACCTTGAGCCCACAGCAAAGACTGATTCCACACTGCGAAAAAAAAACCCATTTAAGTTTAAGTTTAAGTCTACCTACTACTACAGTACATCTCATATCAAATGATTAGCTTCCCACTAAGGATGTTGAGATTGATAAACAGTTTGGGCTCAGACAGGTTCTAAACTGTTTATCAATCTCAACATCCTTTTCATCTGTTTTGTTTCCTGTACTGCACACGTTTGGGAGATATTTACACAGAAGACAACAGCAGAGGTTTAAACAGACAGTGACAAGACAGTGAAAATAACTGATTATTATAACTGCAGTACTGCATTTTAAATTTCAATTTTTTCATCCAGCAGCATAGCAGCCTAATTAGACCGCTGTTTTTTCACTCTGACTCAAATGTCACCTTGTCTGTAAAGCTCTCACTGATTGTATTACAGATGATTAAGATCTGCATAAGGAATGTCCCCCTAAATTACTATTTGTAAGATGAAAGAGATGAAAATTTAAAAAAAAAAAAAACACTTAATCATGTGCATCTTCAGCATGGCCAAAATGAACCTCCTATGCGGCCTGGGGGCAAAAGTTTGTTGTTGGGCCCCAGCCACCATACATTGAACTACTGTACAGCTGAAATTATTCAAATTAATTTAATGGCAGGAAATGCTGTTTCATACTTTAAGTCATTTAAATGCAAATCTCCTCAATTTACTGGTAGCATTTTTTTTAAATATGAGTATTTGCTCATTTTCAGTTTTCCATGAGAGTAAACTCAACATCTTTAGTCTTTTGACTGTCAGTCAGACAAAACAGGTCATTTGAATATGTTAACTTGGGCTTCAGTGAATATATAGTAATATAATAATTGCTCGTTGAAGTGTTCCTACCTTTACCTTACTTTTGTGTGTGGAACTTGATAACACACAGCTTCACTATAAAGGAGTGCGATATGAACCAAAACAAAAGAGTCATAGTTGATATTGTAGTTCAAGGGTGCAAATTTCCAACAAATTTCTAATCAATAAAATGTTGTAAACTCAAATGATACGGAGCCAGCCTGAGCCATGGGTGTGTGGGGGCACTGCACAGCTGCCCTCTTTGCCTGGTTGGTTATCCAACCTTGTTTTTGAGACACCATGTTTTTGTAAGTCACATTTACTTACACTAAACCACAAGCTGTTCCAGGCACAGCGGTCGGTGGAGGCAGCAGTAACGCTGGATGATTCCTACTGTTGGACGTGTTTGTCTGTGGCATTCCTGGTGGTTACAGAATAAACCTAGAAGGAGGAAAATCATCTGGAAAGACGAGTGCAAAGCAATTGGCTCGGTCACTTTTACTTGTTCCTGCACTCATCTGATAGCCACTGTATATCCTGACAATGAAGGTACAGGAAGCCGTAAATGACTTTGGTCTCCACTGGTCCCAAACTAAATCTGGATATAACTCCTTTAGTTGATGCTGCTATAATACAGTTAAGTTTTTATTAAATTTCACTGATGGCTTGAACTGAAAAAGGACCCCGTAACACGGTACATCATGTTGTCTGATGTGAAACACTGCCAAGCACTTACATCTCAAGTAACTTTTTAGCAGAGTGTCTACACATTTTCCAGAAGATGAGCTTCTGAAACAAGCTGTGAGGATTGCGGCACCAGAGTTGTTGGATGACTGAGCGCCTGAACAGGAAAATTACCTGTTTCAGAATGGCTGGGTAACGTCCAATCCTGCATGCGGATGAGTGTTGCTGTGCCATCTGTGTTCTGTCAGAAAGCAGCCAAAACATCTTCAGTTAATTGTTAGACTAGTCCAATGTGCACACAGAGCTATTTTGACTTTGCCAAAATGGGAACCCCAAATCATCTGCTCAGTTGTAAGCCACAGAAAGTGGATTGTAGGACATTTTATTATTCTGAATACAGGATACTGAACATCAACAGAAGGGTGAGAGGCAGAGAAATAAAAGTGGCGATGCTGTTGATTTAGCATGAGTGCAGAGTTCAGTTTGTGAGTGAGAGGTGGGCGTGTGAGGAGGCATTCCTGACAAGTGGAGCTTGATTTCTCTGAAAGCCAGAGGGGACACTAGCCAATAGGCTTTCTTCCTGATGAACACAGTCTCGCAATGACTGTGTAACAAACACCCTTGCATCTTTTATTTTATCATACACTTCACCGTAGAAGTATAACCAAAAAGTGAAATACGATCAAGCTTTTTGAGAGGGAGGTGGGTATACGTGGAAGAAGAGGGAGGCTAAATCCTGGCATCAGTCAGAGAGAAGGCTGGGTGCTTGCCTGGCTCTGCTCTGCAGGCGTTTGGCAATGTAAGGGTATCAGAGTTGAGGTCTGAATTCATTCTCATGCACTGAGCTTAACTGTATTGTGTCATTCTCTTACTCTGAAATGAAGAGGTTCTGCTGGCTAAAACCTAAAGCCCCTGGTGGTATTTGTTTTGCAGAACTAGTTATAAAACAATCATCCACTCATTTCCCGATGCTTTGTTTGATGAGTGAAAATCCCCTTCATTTGACTCTGGAAAGTATGATGCAAACAGTGCAGCCTGGCAGGCAACGCAGAAAATGATCAAGCCATACTGACAAGAATTGCTTTTGTAACTCAGTAGACTGACATCCAGGATAACAGAGGATGCAGGAAAAGAGAAGAGGGCCAAAGCCGCCCAAGGGCTCATGCAGAGAGCTTAGGAGGGAGCCCCAGTAAACAGTTGTTCCTGTCTCCCTCTCCGGACCCCCTGCCTCCCCTCCTCTTTCTTTTGGATGTGCTTGATATGCTGGTCATGTCTGTGGGATCCTGTGTGTTTTTCCATCGCTCAGAAAGGCTTGGTGGACCTGGACCTATCTCTCGCGTTATACTGCACTGTGGCCCGGAGCCATTGAGTCACTGCCCCAGCCTTCCTTCCTGTCTCAGCTCAGGGCCAAGCCTGCAGTGCAGGATGGGAGATAAACCCGCTAATCGCCGGGCCCAGCGCCTGCAGGACGATAAGACGGGCTCTTTCTGCACTCTAACATGTGGCTGCCAATAAAGTTTAAATGTCCCACTGACACGTGTGTCTATCAACAGTGCGACAATCAGCTGTGCTTCTGGTATGTCTCCACCTCTTTTTGCTCATGAAATTCTAAGGAACATACAGTGTTCATGCTGTCATGATATTCTAAGTTTCTTTTAAAAAACAGCAACAAAAACCTAATAAATATGCAGATTTAATGGAGCTCTAACTGACTCTATTAGCTCATTAATGGGATTAGACAAAATAGGGTATTATCTCCATTCTTGTTTAACTTGTATGACTTGTCCAGGCAGGCTTGTACAACTGGTTGTGTTTTTTGATTATCTCAGCATTTTTCTTTATGATGATTTGGTATTTTCCCCCTGCAGTTACGCTTAGTTAATCCCACACCATAAACTGCTGTTTTAATACATGTAAATATCTATTTTATTCTCTATCTCTTGGCTTTTTCTTCTGTGAACTGTGATTCTCCAAATAAAGTACTTTGAAGCAATCTGCTGAGCAATTAAATCAAGCAAGCAATCAAAGGCTTTTTTTTTTTGTGAATACAGTAATCACATGACAGTTTGCGATTCTCCCATTGTTGCCTCGATTGGCCATGTTTACATCCAGTTAAATACGCATATTTCCCCTTCCTGTACTCAGGAACAAGCCGTGGAACAATTGGCCTAGTTTCCTTGAGTACACTGTGTACGTTAAAGCTCCTGAAGGAGAGAATGAACACACTTTCCTGATGTTTTGTTCACCTAACGTCACACATATATGTTTTTCTTCCTCTTATAATTAGAGTTCCATAGTCACAGCTTTGATCACGGAAGCTGTCACCTCTTCGGCTCATGAAAAGCATTGAAAAGTGTTCAACCCTAATATTGAAGCATCTCTTCCGTCAAATAATACAATCATATATATGTATCCTGTTGTGTGGGCCCCATTTCAGTCCAACTCTTCTGTAATTGATCTATTCTTAGAAGAGAACTGTAGTTCTATTTGACCCATGTCGTCCATTCATACAATTGGTAGGACTGGTTGACTCAATGATCAGGCAGTGAAGCATCTAACTGGACTCATTTCACCCAGGCCAGTGAGCAAGAGGCTAGGAAAGGTCTTACTCCATTCATAAGTTGTGTAACTGATAGCATTAACATAGTCCCTTCAATGGACTGATGCAGTTATATTGCCAGAATGTTTGTGTGGGACCAACAGGATGGGTCTAAATTGGTCTTCATTAAGAAACCCATAAGAGCTCTGCAGCAGTGAGACAGCAAGTCAGTCAGCAAGATTGCATAGCTTACTGTACGGCTAGGCCCTTATCATCGACACATGTTTGAAACTATGACTTTTGAGTAATGCCTGGTGGCATTAGACCACCCCACTTCTGTTCTCTTCAGATGCATATTTGTTTTTGGAGCCGGAGCCGTCTGGACTTCAGTCAATCTTGAGGTGTGGGCTCTGCCATTCTGACCTTCTCTCATCCACTGTGACCTTGCTGACCCCTGCACTGTCCGTGCCTGATTGTGGCTTGCAAGAACAACCGCACCCCCGGCCCTCCTGCCATGCGCTTCCAAACTCAAGCAACAGAGCGTCTGGCAGCGGAGCAGCTGAGGATTTGAATAGATCTGGGCTGATGTCTCCGCTCCTCGCAAGTCTGATCTTGGGGCTGTACTGTACAGCGCAGCAGCAGCAGGAGGCAGAGAGACAGCAGCGACTAAATATAGTGCTCAGGGGCAGAGACAGCGACTTTTATCTGCCCTTTTAATTATTTATTCGACAGCTCCATCCAAGCTGGACTCCTTGGGCCTGGGTCATCAGTCTCAGTTGATCTGTCTGTGACGTAAAAACCAGCCCAGACTCCACTGTCTGCCTCAATATCATCATGTTTGTCTCCTTTTGTTTGAATCATTTTCCTCCGACTGCATTCCTTACTAAAAAACTTGCATCCAGCTTTGCCTAATTGGAGAAATTTGAGCCGCTATACTGCTGAGGTTGACTTCCAGTGTGACCAGATCCATGTGGTGCTGTAGTTCATATTTATAGACTTTGTAATTATCCCATTGCCATGGCTGTGTCTGTGAATCAGTTCTCTTCAGCCCAGTGGCCAGCAAACCTCTGAAACAGGAATGCTAAATACATAGGACCAGAATGTGCATGTGCCATTATAGGACAAACCACAGATTTGGCTGGATTTCCGTTGTAGTCCATATTTGTTCTCTTTGGTCCAAACAAAGTCATTTGCTTGACAGTGAGACACGGTTTGATTGATTTGCGGTGCAGCCTTTATCAAAAACGTAATCATACGCAAACTGCAAAAATAATTCATAAAATCTAAAACTCATTTTTCAAATCAAGCTGAAAACAAATAACAGAGCCGTCATTATTTTTTTAACCAACACTTTTCCCCACTGTTATTTCCAGTAGCGTTTCATTCTTTGACTGCAACTGGCTTATTTGCATTTACAATCACCAAATACCCATGTTAATCAACACGGGCCATTTAAATAAACGTGCCTGTGTGCATGCCTGTATGAATCATCATCTCCAACATAAACACATTTGTTCTTGTACAGTATCACCCATCAAATACACACAGAAATGTGCACTTTTTCTATGGTAACACTTTGAAATTCATAATATATTTGTCTACGTGTTTGTTTTTCTGATGAGGTATTCTGTTCTCTCTTTTTTTTGTATAACCAACTCTGATGTTTTTTATCCTGTCACTGAGGTGTAAAGATTAGAAGGCGCATGATGTAATTTTCCAAATAAAGATCCGTACAGAGGGTGGAGACAGCTCTTCCTCAGTATGATGTCATGTCACGGCAGCAGTTTTCTGGCGATAAGGAAAAAGTCTAAATTCACATCCACAACTGCGGTTTGACTCCCCTTATCACAGTCCTGCGGCATGTCCATGGTACGATGACAAAAGAACACACATGGAGAAGATAAATATGTATGCTACTGTAAATATGTATGTGTGATGCACATGAACCATTTTTTCTGGTTAATTTTGATATCATGACGATATTTTGATTGAACACTACGCCCATTTATAGGAGCATCCTTCTTGCATCCGAGGCACGGCTGTTTTCACGACTAAAATGTTCCCCATCCTTGAGTAAACACTGACAGTATCCGCTCACCCCCCTGCCTCCTGGCTCCTGGCTCCCTCATTGATCGGCCTGGACAATTTATTAGCCATTGTGACAGTTTCCTGTACAGCCAGGGTCGACAGGGGAAACGGAGAGGTATGCAGATAAAGTGCTCAGAAACATGGTGCACAATACCTATTGTGTTTTAATTGCAGGTTGAACTGTTACCTCTAGAATGTTTTCCACATGCCTTTTAGTGTGCGTGTGTGTTTGCTTGTTATCCCCCATACATGTTCCTGTGCCCAATCTATTCCCTCAGCATACTGACTAATCACAACTTCTGGAAAATCACAAGCATAAGTCTGAAATGTTCAAAAACAAAAGGAAATACCAGTCAATTCCACAATAAGGCAATGAAACCTGTAACAATGGCTTCGTGTCCTTGAACTACAGCTTTCATTCATTTGTAAATGTTAAGATCGGTCAACAGTTTCAACACTTATACAGGAAATATTTACTCAGAAATGTCACAAATCAGCAAAAAAAAAAAAAAAATTCTTGCATTCTTGTACAAGATCCACCTTGTTTTTCTGTGCAGCAGTCACTGAGACTAACCAATAACATGATGATGGTGCAGCCCAGTTATTGCTTGACATTGTACCTGACAGCAACCAGGGTACTGAACTTTGACCTCCCTGCATGGTTTACTCCAGTACAAAACAATAGGGACTTGCAATGACATGCAGCTGTTAGGATTTTCCAAGGAGTGTTAGACTCACAGACCGCTTCAGCAGCTGTCTGGACAGTTTAGAAATTGATTGACAAGCTGCTGTCATACCAGGGCATGTAAATATGTCCTGTTGGTCTGCTGTGTGTGAGGCTTTTCTGAGAGCAGCAATGCTGAAGTCGATGAATGTCAACACCTATCATGTTCCATGAACTCAGCAGAGGTCACAGATTTGAACTCGCAGTTTAGGGTTCAGTGAATAAACACTCAAACGGAGTGCAAGTGTCAGAGGTAAACGCTCGTGCGGTTGCTTTAACATACTGTATCTCACACAACTGTTGGAGGCAGTTTTATTTATTAGATTCTCTGGCATCTGAGAGAAATAGGTGTCATGGTTACAGTAATGAGTGACAGGCCTGTGAAAAAGTCCCAAACTGCTGCATTTTAGTCTGTACTGTGTGTGTGTTGCCTGCCTTTACCATACAATATGAAATGTGATAATGCTATGTGATATTGAAGGCTAACTCTTACAGTAAAAAACACTGTAAGGACAAACACTGTGTCTCCCTCCCTTTATTACCTTATGACATGGGGTAAAAGTAATTGCTTGCCAGGCAGTTAATAACAACTTCCAAAAACACATGTTTACAAGTTAAGTCAGAGGTTTTCAAAGTGGGATGTGGCTTAGAGCCCCCCACTGGGTCTCCCATGAAACTGTTTGGAGAAACTGTTTCAAACTGTGAAAAAAAAGTTATTAATTAGTTAATACATTAGTTATAGAATAGCATAGAAAAGCCTAAATGTGTGATTTGGTTAAAGAGACACCGTAGTTTTGGGAAGTGTTATTGTTTTTCTCAAATCCCCAGAGTCAGATACTAATAAATGCCTTTAGACAGACATTTTTATGTGTTGGGTGTAGTCTGAAGTCTTGTCAAACAGCAAATCAGGCTATCTTGGCTCAATTGTTGCGAGTCTATGGGATCAAATAACTTAATCATGATCCCATAGGCGTCTAGGAATTGAGCGAGGGTGGCAGGGTGCTTTCTTCCAAGATTTGCAGCAGTGTAGGCCAAAAGTCTCAGACTTTGAAAACCCCTGACTTAAGTCATATCATTAGAGTGAGGTCATTACATGTAATAGTGCTTTTCAAGAGGGACATTATAAAGGCCATTCTGCACAATTGCTGCCAAGAAAACGCTTAGGTCAGCTCAACAGGCAGTCCCTAAACAGTAAACATCTGGCAGATCCACTGCACCTCTCCAATACTACACAACCGGCATCCTCATAATAGCATCTATTTACAGTAATGCAGCTGCGCCATCTAGTGGACACTTTAAAAAACTGGAAGAATATGCTTTGAATTTGAGATGAGATAGAAATGGTGAGATAGACACTTTCGGGGTGGATCGACTGAAATATGTACTGAGATAGAATTTATGTGATGCATTTCCAACACACAGTAATGCAGCTGTGCCATCTAGTGGACACTTTAAAAAACTGGAAGAATATGCTTTGATCTTGAGGTGAGATAGAAATGGTGAGATAGACACTTTCAGGGTGGATATACTGAAATATGTACTGAGATGGAATTTATTGGATGCATTTCCAACACACAGTTACTGTAAGAACAGAAAGTAGAGAATGGACATCTTTAACTCCACTATAATGTGGTCCAGCCTGAGGCCCCTCTGCTCCTCATTAGGAGGCAGCAGCTGCATTCTGGCTGGGACTTTCATAGATGGAGAGGTTAATCTGATGATTCTCAATACGGATACATGGGCAAAATCAGCATATTCTGCCCAGGGTTTATGAACTAGATTGAGTAACAGAAAGGGGGATCTTCAGCTGGCTATCTCGGTATAGATGGGTGTCAGCAAAATTCGGGAGAAAAACAAGTAAATTATCGTCATTCAGACCTGAAATTCTCATGTCAGCAAAGTAATTCTAATTTAGGCTGAACTATCACCTGCAGAATGCATAATGTTTATTTAGCTATATATTTTTTATGGATGTAGAGTCAGCTTATGCATTGTTTCTTTGATGAAAGATACATAGATATTGTGGTGTCATCAATGAAACTGACATATTCAGCAAAAACAGCGAGAGGTATGGTTTAAAGTAATACGGTTTGATGATGAAACACAATAAAAATAATTCATGAATTACAAATGCTATTACAAATTTATTGAAAAGTTAAAAAAACCCATTTCAATTAAGAAAATATAAGCATTTCATTTTCAAGTACAGTACAGTACACACATACACTGAGGCAAATGAGATGCACGTTGTTTTACAAAATTAAGTAAAAAATGACAGTATTTACATGTTTACTTTTTTTTAACACTTTTTTGCAAGGGGGCTCATTCTTATCTAATTTGAGGGTCTAAGAATAGAGGGTGACATATATAAAATGTAAACGTCTTTAAAGCCTTTATTAAGTACATTTACACAATATGGTAGCAGACTATTTGGTCTGACATTGAGAATTAACACAAATGTATCTGTCATCAGTGTGTGCCTGTAAAATGATGAAAAAGGCAGCTTCAACATCCCGGTCTCCACACCGGCATTTTTTATACTCAACTTCACATATTAACAAATACTTTTATTGCATGTTTGCTCTTGTTTAGCTTCACTTGTTACTCTCATTGTTCACTTCCAAAGGGGGCTCAGATACAGGACTGTTCTCTGGTGGGGGATCTCCTGTTAAAGCACACACACACACACACACACACACACACACACACACACACACACACACACACACACACACACACACACACACACACACACACACACACACACACACACACACACACACACACACACAAACATGTGAAATTAAAGGAGGGAGGTTTTAGGAGAATGACTTGGAAACCAAATTTTATTTTATCTATTAATTAGTAGTTAAAATATCAGAAATTGGTGAACAATGTCAATCACTGCTTCCCAAACGCTTAAAATGTCTTGTTTTGTCCTTGTGTTCACAACCCAAATATATACAGTTTATTATCATAGAAGACTAAAGCACAAGAAAACATTCATATTTAAGAATCTGGAACCACCATAAAAATATCTCAAAATGATTAACTGACTATCAAAATAGTTGATTCTTTTTTTGTTAATTGAATAATAAATGAATAGACTAATCCATGCAGCTCTAGATCAGAAAACAATGCGTCAGACCATGTTAGGAGAGAACCAGTTCCTATCTACTAAGTAGGCCTCTCGGTGCAGCTGTGATGCACACTGATAAACAGTCCAGCAGAATGGAGAGTATGTAGTCAACTCAGATCCAAACTACAAAAGACAATGTTGTCTTTATAAAGTTTGGCCCATCTCTGGCTTTCACTTGTTAGAGAACCTACAAGACTGCTAGTGTTAGTGTGTCATGTGTGCAGAAAATGGGAATTTGTTCTTAACTGCATAAGGAGGATTACTATTTAGTAATACGTGAGTTGAATAAAGATTATTGTTCAGGAAGGGCTAGGCTGACACTGCAGCATGAGTGTTACATTAAGAAACACATTTATTGGTGGTTAATACTCAATCATGTGCCTGCACAAAAAGCCTGATGAGTATAACTGCATGAGTGAAAACTACTGCTGAATGCAGAGTGTGATAAATTGCCTGTGATGTCTGTTGGGGCTGAAGACGTAAGTCTAAGTTAATAAAGTAAAATGAATCTGAGCGTACAATTAGAAAGAAGTGAGGATACCAGACGTCTGTAAACCGCTGCTCATCTCTGCTCAAGGCTATATTAGCCACAACTAGCATAACACACTTGAATCTGATGGTTGAGTTGCATTGTGGGTAATATAGGTGTCAGGCTTTGGGAAGGAGGGAGAATGCATGAAATAAAAAAAAGATATTGGGCTATTTATTGTTCTGCCACATGATTTTCTTAAACTGTCCATGTTATAGTGGATTACTTCTCAGAATATTATATGTTAATATGTAACCAGAGCTCAAAAGAACAGTAGAATTTGCAGACAATTGTTCTGTTTGGGCCTTGGTTGATGTTCACAAGAGAATCAAAGAACAGTAACTGTCCATTTACCTTCAACCAATTGCTGGGCTGCCTTCTTGTCTTCAGTAATGTAGAGGGAAGTCATGAGGAAAAACAATCCGCCCAGGATTCCGATGAATGGGCAGATCAGGAAACTGTACTTCAGACTGCGGAAGCTCCACTGAGGAGTTGCAGGGTTAGAATTGCGTATAGCATCAGAAACCTACTGGCACAAGTGTAAACACAGCATTAGTGTTCAGTCATACACAAACAAAGTAGTTTACTCCTGTGGTTCTCATAGTGGGGTTATTTCTGTAATAAAACATCTAAAAGAATAAATCTTCTCAGATGGGGAACACTGGAGCAAAATCTAATCAAATGGGGGTCTGTGGTTTAATTTGTGTCAGCTTAAGGGTCCTTGGCGTGAAAACATTTGAGTACCACTGGTTTACTCAAGCTGTCAGAGGTGCTGTGATGAAACAAAATGTGGGTAATTGGAACTATTTCTCACCGCTCCAATTAGATAAGGACTCCCAGCGTCACCCAGAAGATGGCAGACTGAAATCTGGAGAGCCTCAGCTGTGGACCTTCTGGTCGGTACAACAACATACTGAAGAGAAAAGGAACACAAACCACCAATTGAATTCCAAGGTTCAGCAGATTTTTTCATGTTTTTTATTTCCAAGTGCATCATTCACACTCACCAGCAGTATATCTGCCAGGAGGGACCAGTTCAGTGACAACAGCAGCTCAGCCAAGAAAACGAATATCTGAAATGACACATGAGACATTAATTAGGGGCATATTTAAGACAATCATTAAGCAATAGATCAACTTATAAATTCATCAATTCTTCACTCATCTCTTAATGAATAAATTAGCAGCTTGATTTTTGATTTTCACTTTTTTACATTATCACATATTCTTCTTAAGCTAGCTTCAGCATTTATTTGAAGCTGTAATACTTATACTGATTGAGCAAAAACTCCACATGCCATAACTGCACTAATATATGATTTTAAAAAATTGTTACATTTGATTTTGTGCATCGTTGTATGTACATTATGGACTAAAATAAATAAATATATAAAAAGATATATAATATAATAATATAATATAATAAAATATTGCAAAATAAATCAAATAAATAACATTAAAATTATTAATAATGACATGTTTGATTTATTAAGTACTTTTAAAATTATGTTCTGTAATATATTTAATACGAGTTAAAGGGGCAAACATCCCTCTCACAAACAAACACATCGACTTTAAAGTGCTAATGTCTGTTGGGTGATGAAACTGTTTTATATTGACACTTTAACACTTGGAAGAAATTTAAAAGGTGCTGTTGCAGATTCCAGATGGTAGAGAAGCTGTCACTGGTCTCAGCTGGATAATTGGCTGCTGATTAGAGTTAATTGATTAGATCACTGAGTGACATAAATCGGCTCTTCATAATCAGAATCACAAGGAGAGAGTTTGAACATGTACATGTGGCAACATGTTGTGAGTATTAAAGGATAGGTTCACATTTGCTAAAATGTTTCTTAACACAATCCTCATATTCTCATATGTATAGTGAAACAGTCATTGGTTGCTGTAATCATACTTCCTGGCCATAGTAACTGTGAAGAGATCTCCTCTTAATGTTGGACAAAATGCCCTGTCACACATCAGCCAACCCTAATGTGAGGCTCCAGAAGTCTCAGTAAGTCAAATGCCTAACTTCTTAGAGTCTTTTTAGTGTGAATGTCCCTCTTTGTGTTTCCACACACAGTGTTTCTGTGCTGAGCTGTCGCATGGGGAATGTCATACCAAAAAGACTCCTTTTGGAAGGTACTCACTTACACTGTCTGAGAGTGTTGAAGATTTGGAGTTGGAATCCTGTCTAGTAAGGATTTCTCCAGTGATAACAGCGACTAATAACTTTTCTAACATACATACGAGCGTTGAATGTGAATTTACGCTTTAAGTTTTGTCCTGCTTCCAACACTGCAGAAACTGTAGCACAGACTTTCAAGTAACTAAATCCATTGTTTCAAATAAATATTTAACTTGAGGCCACCAGCAAAGACACAAGTTTGTCTCTTACATAAGTAACTGGAATGCTAGTTGATGCCAAAAAGATGACAGCAAATAGGCAGGGGGTCGATCCCAGCATGCCCACAGCGCAGATGAGTGGGTCCGCATAAGACACTTTGTTCCTAAAATATCTGGATAAACTGGTGCCAAGAACCACTCCCAGAATGCCCGATGCCACCGTCACACCGCCGAAGATAAGACTGTAAAGGGAGCAGAGGAAAGCGGCATTGTCAAAACTTCCTAGACGTTTTGAAGGACGTGAAGTGAATGAATGGGGGTGCAGGTTAAAGGTCACACTGCACCTGTCTTGGGCGTTGCAGGGCTCTTTGATACACACCGGCCGGACTCCCGCACTGACCTGAGCTCTGGCCAAAAAAGTAGGCACCCAGAAAGCCAGAGCTCCAGTGAGGAAGGCCATAGCTGTCACTCCCATCGATGACCACACATAACTTTTACTAGAGTCAGAGTAACAAAACAAGAGGATTAGAAAATATAATATCTCTGTAAATGTTAGGGTTAATGTAAAATACCACAGCATTAATTCATGTCTGATCAATAAATCAGTTGTGACAATATATCCACCAATATTAGCTTATTGCAATTATATCAGTATATACCAATACCTTAATACTTTGGAGATTAAGAAACTTAAATTAAAACTTAAGTTAAATCATTTAGAGACAGTGATGCCATTACATAGTTTATCCACCAGAGGGCACTGACATAATTATTTGTGTGAATGTCCTGCTCAGCACATAATATCTTGTTCAAAATTCTTTAATAACCAAAATAACTGATAACTGATTTTACTCTTAAAATATAGCTGTATCTGTGAGGCTATAGTATTAATCTATTATTCATTTCAATGTCCTACTTTTTCAAAAGATACTTGACATCCTCTTGGTAAGAGCTCTTCCCTGTGACTCCGACTCCGTGGGTTTCTGCAGCACCTCTGGGTGGGTTTGGGCATAAGAGCACCAACAACAAAAGTCCCAGTAAGCCCAAGATGGGAGTGACCTGATAATACAAAACAAAATATTAACGATGTCTATTATGGACAGTGCTCGACGTATATTTACATGACTGATTATGCAACAGTTCTCACCCTGAGAGCCCAGTGCCAGTCCCCTGTGAGATGAGTAACTGATGACCCCACTATGTATCCAAGACCGCTGAAAACACATAAAAGGGTAAAATATGAAAGAATGACAATAATAAACAAGCTTAATAATGTGGTAGCCTGTCCCCTGGTATTTACAGAATAATTCAACCTCTTTACATATTGATATAACTTTGAACAGTTTAAATCACCATATTTTGGATTTGGCTAGTAGTTGATATGCTAAAAACTCATTTTCCAACTAATTTCACAGCTTACCAAGTGAATGTTTTCAGCAAAATTAACTTGCAAAATGAGATTTGAAGTAGGTTTTTTTCTTGCCATGGGTTGTTATCTCTGCTTGGTAATGCATTTGAAAGCACATATTGTTTTTGAAGGAAGAAATCCCATAATCCTTTTCACACTGTTCATGGTTTTTTATTGTCCATCTTCCTGATTAGATTTTTCAGCAGCACTGTTTGTGAATGTTCAGGCGCCGGAGTTTCCCACCATCAGTAAATGTAGCGCTCACATGGAATGTCTGAACAATCCATGCTTTCAGTTACATTCCCACACAACAGCAACACATTGTAACTTTGCCTCAAAAAGCAGATAAATCAAATCCAATTATTGTGACGTAATATATTTCAATACTGTACTGACATGACCCCAAACTAGTAGTTCTTGTTTCACAGCTGACATTTTGTTTAGTCATTGCAGAAAAACCTCTGGTGTTACTCAAGTGTCCCACTAAGCCTTGACAGTGTGGTAATGAGCTAACCTGTGTTTTGCCAGAGTTCTGACACCATCAGTTGTCTTTTCCCATGTAAAAACGCCTATTGCTGTTTGAAAAGAAAATGTGCCTGAAAAAAGGTGAACATGTATAGTTAATGGGTTAAAATGTGATGTTGTTTCAAACCTTCCAACAGGGATAAAGATGTAGAAGGCAGAGATCATGATGAGTCGCTTAGGCCCAGTGAAGAGGTCACCAATGATGGTGGGGGCAATGGTGGAGTAGCTGGCCTCTCCTACCCCGACCAAAGATCTCAGCAGCACCAGAAGCCAGAAGTTCTGCAGAGATCAAGACAACGTTTAATCCCAAAGACCACAGAGACCCTCTCACAGTTTGACATAATGCTGCTCTTAAAGCCGATTAATCATTAATACATATTTATTTTTTTTCCTAAAGAAACTGCAGGATTGCTCTTTTCTACTTCATGTTCATGTTGACTTCATGTAGTGCACTAAACAAATTTACAACAGTTGATAGATACTATGTTGACTCATACAATATTTGCTTGAGCATCTATTTATGGTTTTTCTAGTTGCAGGCCTAAGAATGAGTATCCTAAAAAAGAAACAAACTCATCAAAAACTTCCTGTCTGAACTGCCCTGACATTCAGGGGCATCTGTGTGAGAACTGATCATGTCCTCAGATGAGAGAGGAAGAAGAACTAACACACAGTACCAGGAAACAGCACCTCCTGATCTTGCTGCTGATTATTTGTTGTAATAATAGTAATTTTGTCACTTACCGACTTATTGACAAAAGAGCTGCCGGCCGCTGTCACAAGCCACACACTCAAACCACCAGCCATGATGTATATCCGGTTGTAGCGGTCACCAAGGTAACCGAAGAAAGGGGCCAAAAGTAAGAAACTGCAGATGAAAACTGTAAGTACATTAGTATTTAATGCTCAGAAGAAATTCTGACTTTATAATTTAACAATGAATGAAAACACACCGGAAACCCTGCAAGAGCAAGGGCTAACAAAGTACATTTATAAAAGCATTGATGAATAATCTGACTAATCTAATTTTGAACCACTAAGGGTCTTGCAATAACCAACCGTGCAGCAAGTGCAATTTACTTGCAGCACATGTTGCAAAATTCTATCTTAGGTAAGAACGTGTCAGTAAGAGATCTACAACACACCCTATATATATATATATATAGTTTTTTTTAGAGTTTTGAACATTCATCTCTCAAAAGGACAGTGTGTGAGTGTGTGAATGTGATTCATCGACCGTCATACCTGTCTGTAGAAGTCCAGCTGTACTGTCACTTATGTCAAAGTATTTCTGAATGATGGGAAGGACACCTACATAAAAATAAAGACAATTCATATGTAAAACCACCAAATTAAAAGCAGTACATGGTGTTTGTTGTGAGGTGGTGTTGTTGTGTGTACACAAGATCTCATCTAACCTGCTATTGTGTACCGCTCCATGTAGTTGAGCAAGTTGACGTAGCAAAGCACAGCTACAGCTATGTAGGCCCGTCTATTTGATATAGGTGGTTTGTCCACCAGCTCTGGTGCAAGGGATGTAACGCTGTTAACAAGAGAACCATAGCGTAGACCAGAGCTGGTGCTCAGACTCCGTTGAGGTTTGTCCTTGGGGGACGTGATGGATCCCTTTGGTTCCATAGTGAGCAGCTTTTTCTTTACCTGGAAATGGAGAATGCAGGACTTAGTTTTAGAGTAATATTTTCCTCTACACTCATGTTACAGCATGCACACAGTAGTTTGGAAACAAGTCTTATATAGCTCAGACAGGATTGATTCATTTGATTATACAGTATATAGAGTGGGTTAAATTATTTTATCAAGTGGCTACGAATTGTAGCTCCCGCTTTCATCTTTAAAATAAGGTCTTATTGCTTCACAGAACAATAAAGAACTGTTTCTATCCCATTGTACATTAATCCAACTCATGACTCACTGTGAGAAGTGTTCAGGTTATATTCCAATGGGTTTCTTTTGGGTTTCTTTTTGACTCCTGTGCTCCTGAGAGTAATCTAGTTTAGACGAAATCAGATAATGTGGTTTGTGGTACCACTTTCGAAATAGTCCTTATGACACAAAAGGTGACTACACAACTGAGAACCAACCATCGCAACTATGCAAGAAAGGAGAAGGAAGATTCTCAGTCTTTCAGCTTTTTCCTCCACTAGTTTCACAACACCACATGATAGCTTTGTAACCAACCACTAGACAATTATTATGTGATTATAGGAGTTCAGAGTTATATGTCTGAGAGAGGTATAAGACACTGGGTGTACAATGTAGAATCCTAACAAATGTTATCTAGTTAAAACTATAAAATAATAACAGAAAAAGACATGTAAAGGTCATGCATTACAATATATGAGCATAAATGAGCTGACAAGAATTCAACATTTTTTCACTATGAGTTAAAGCTTTCAGGTACTTATTAGATTATCATACTTGTACAACCCCTCAGCTATCAGAACAGTCTCTATAAATATAAATGATAAATAGCCCCACGTACGTGTTGATGATGTCTACTTTATGCAATCTTCTCCATTCATTCCATAGTTGCAGTTGTCAGATTACAGTGTTGTTTCCAGTGTGTCTCTGAGGCTTGAAGACAACAGGAACATGCCTAAAGAGATATTAGGTTAGCAGGGGACCAGCCCCTTTTGGGTTGGTCATATGTTTTCACACAGGCTTTCACTGTGATGCAATGCAGTAAACAAGCCAAATAATCATTTTCATTCTCTTGTCTGTTTTTACTTTTTCTTTCATTCTTTCTTATAATAAACAACAATTTTAAAGAATATTAAAGCTACTGGCCTGATTCATTAAAAGAAAAAAACTTTAGCAGGTTTATACACACAACTCACACAACAGCAGATGTGGGTGTTAGATGGTAAACTATAGATGAATGTGTCGTGACTTTCATCAGTGGTGCAAGCTCTGTGATTGAAGCAGGAATTGCTTAGATACATACAGTATTTGGATGTTTAAAGGGAGATACTGCCTCTGATACATTAGTGTGTGTTAGTCCAAAGGATGATGATGGTCTTTTCCACCACCGCTAACAAAACACTTGTGATGTCTTTGTTTAAAATGCCTGTCTTCAAAATCTTACTGATGTATATAAAATTGAATTTTCTGATTGCGTTGAGGATATAATATTTTATTCAGGGCAATAAACTGCTGCTTTATTGTTAACTTTACTTAAGTCTCAGCAAGGCTGTGGTCTGAAGCCCTGCTGCTGTTTAATTGGTGGCGTGCTACCACTGCACTGGTAATTTATGTCGTCTGTGATATTACATTCCTGTGCATAAAAATACTGAAAGTGTAAAAATAAATATTTAATTTCAGTAACATGAAGTTGTGACCTTAGAAAATGAATCTTCAGTACCTACTCTTCCATATAAACCCCTTTCTTTCTAATTTGAATGTTCAAAACAGATGCTTAAGTGAAATTAATCTGCTACGTGAAAGATTTCCACATATATGTTTCATATGATCATTCCTTCCTTACGTGAATCCTTATAACTGCTGCCAAAACCCATTCACTATTCATATGGATGTTCAATAGTAATATTAACTATTCAAATGAATTCTAGGCTCACTATTGAGCAGCCCTAATATGAACCAATTTTATCCAGAATATCACTATTTTCAACATATCCTTCAAATGTTTTCTGTTTTCTGTCAAGGTGACCTTAAAATGATTGCTTCAACTAAGATAGCAAAGCTTCTAATCTTTAACAGGACATTGTGAAAGAATTGCCTCTGTCTCAAGAGTTAAGCCTAGAGATTTGATTGTTTTTGTCGACAGATTAAGGCATGTCAAAACGATTCTACAAAGGGCCATGTGTCTGCCAGTTTGAAGACCATCTGAAGACTTGGATCAGTTGATTAAATGATTCAAGGCTGAATGAAAACCTGCAGCCGCACGGCCCTTTGTGGAATACTTTGGACATTCCTACTTGAGATAATGAATCTCTACATATCATGAGCCTCACAAATGTATCTCGGTGGCCCACAGTAAGAACATCAAGTTCATTCCCATGAAATAGACAAGAGTCAGTAGCTCTATATAAGTCTACATTGCTATGTACATGGTAAACCTTTGATCCAATTATAGACTCTTCAGATAGGTCACAGGGCCACTTAGTCAGATAGTTCAATGGCTTTCCTTTATCAAAAATGACTCCGTGACAAGAGCAGAGACACACATTGACCACCACAGAGCTAACTGCATTTGTGGTCACTGTTTGTGAGAATCTGCAGTTAAAATCTACCAATTAACTTCCTCCTTAACTCTTAACACAAGTGAGATCATTTTCTCATTTGAAGAAGTAACCAAACTGAGCTGTACTCACACTGTACTGTTAGAGCTGCAGGGGGAAAAAAGGGTTTCCCTGAAAAAAGTAAAATAATCTAAAAACATTTATTAGATGATATTATGCTTATCTATTTGTATGGGGGTTATTTCCACCTGCTGTTACAACTCTATGAACTTAATATTGTGATGATAATTTTTTATTATTGGTATTATCAATCGTCATGAAAGTAGCATAGGGGAGGGGAACAACAAAAGTTAATGGTCATAGTAAATTTTGTAATCATTTTGTTGAGCTCTGTTAGCGCCACAGCAGTTGCTGCCATCTAGTGTTTACTGTGATGTAGTACAGCTGACACTGGGTTGATTAAATTAAAAATTAAAATTAGATGAGATTAAGATGAGATTAAACTGGTTTGATGGTGAAGCTGAAAAGCTTAATAGAGGGCTTTGTGTGTTCAAGTGGCCTTTCAGAGTTAGTCTCATCTTGTGGGTTAACTGATTAGATGGGGAATTGTAATGCAAGCAAGGTACTGAAGCCCAGAACGGATGTGCAATTTTTAAAAAGCATTTACGTCAAGATCAAGAGTTCATTATTTCATTATCTCAAAATGAGCTTTGTTATCTACATCGAGATATTTAACCCATTACCACTAGAAAACAGAAGGTTATTTCCTCTTATTACTTACTGTTTATAGTTAAGAGATCAAGAGTTCCATAGATGGCATCTTGACAACTGTACCAACTGATTTAAGTCAAAAATGTCACATCAAAAAGTATATAAGAAAGTAAATAAATAGGACAGTGTGAGGGAGACATGGAGAGGAGAAGACAGGAATAAACAAATGACAATGAGCTCCACCCACGATAAATCTTGTGATAAATGATCTCATTATCTTGGGAAATGAGCCTTTTGTTTCCTTGAGACAATGAGATAAATTAACTCATGATCTCGAGACAATGGGTTTAAAAAAATAAATAATTGAAAGCATGGCTGTTCACGACTTCCAGAGCAAGAAAACACTGTGTTTACATTTAATTTTTACACATAAGGGAAGCTATTATAATTTGCCACAAGAAATGCCATGAAAGTGGTCGAATGATCTTGAAAATACTACTACTACTATTGAATTTAGTATATTTATTTAGCCTTTATTTAACCAGGTTCGTCCCACTGAGATCTCTTTTACAAGAGAGACCTGGTCAAATAGCAGCAACACATTAAGTTAATATAAAAGCACTTAGATTTGAGTGACATTAAAATGGTCAGATAAAACATTTGCACACAGACAACCTGGACTCCACAAATTTCACTGTAGTTTTACAATAGTTTAGGGATACTATGTTTTGACGTTTAAGATCAGTCTATAGATTGTTCCATGCAGCAGTGGCAGGAAGCCTAAAAGCTGTCTTACACAGTTCTCTTCAGACTTCCGGAACAACTCAGCAAATCACATGGGAACAAAGACTGTAATTTCCATATTTGAAATTTAAAAGAGAAGATAAGTAAGTAGGGGTTTTGACAGGAATGGCTTTGTAAATCAAAACATATCAATGACTGAGGCAGCGTGAACATAGAATAATACACAATAGTGAGTTTGTATGTGTCTCAGAGCCCCATGATACACACTATCCAGCAGAGGCATCCATGTACAACACGTCCCCATAATCAGTGACAGGTAAAAAGGTAGACTCCATCAATTTCTGTTTCACATAAAAAAAAGCAAGACTTGTTTCTATAGTACATCCCAGTAAAAGCTTCAACTTCTTTCTAACATACTGGATACATGCCTTGAAAGACAAGAGATTATCAGTTTTATGACACTATACTACTCTATATCGACAATAACAAATCTTTCACATAAAAGCATCTATGAGTCAAAATGACATCCAATGTGAGTCTATGACAGAATAATCTTGCACATAGCCAGAAGCAGGACATTAGTATGTTTGTAGTAGTAGTTTGTTTGGGGGTTTGCGATAGGGGAAATATTTACAAAGCATTGGCCTTCTGTGACCTCCGTTATTGTATATGGCTGCTTTGTGTGGTTGCGTTTAATTCAGGACAGGATAACCCGCACAACTCAAACTGAAGACATATTCAGAAGATGGCAGTAATGCATCAATAAGGATATCAACAGCAGTAGATGTTGCAGCAGCAGAAGGACCAAAACTACTACAGCATTTCAAGAAAAGTAGGAGAAATGAGAGAAAACAATATAATTCGAAAGGAGGAGAATATTATATCAAGGATGAGGTGTGATCACACTGGCCTGAACAGTACATTAAACATGATGAATTGGCTACAGTCAGATGTGAACACTGTGGACTACAGGAAATGTATTTTTATACTGTCCTGGATATCAGCAAGAGAGACAGACACTTAAAAAGTTACAAAGTTAAAGATACACTACAAAGGATTTGAGAAATATTGCAGAGGAGTTCAGGTGATGTAGGACAGGGTTATTTTCAGATTTTTTTAAAAGAAGAAAATATAATGCAATAATAACTGTTAATCCAGAAGGTGGCGGTAATGCTCCTATAGGCTGTTTGCCAACCGCCATTAAACAACAAAAAAAAGAAGAAGAAAAGAAGACGCTGCAGCAGGAGAAGGTGACGACGAAGAAGAATGACGAGAACGCTTAACTGAAAATAGAGGGGACGGAGGACTGTTTAACGACCGTTCATTTTACGCTGTTACCTCGAAACATTCACCATTGAACACAGCGGCATTACACTTGCTAAATTATGACAGAGCCTCAGTCAGCGCTGTTACTCAGGAGACAGCTTGCAGGTAATTTAAACCTTGGTGTTAACTGATGCTAACGGTGCATTTTTCGCGGACGCTGCCGTTAGCTGTGATTGAAACTGTTTTCTTGAACCTTCCACATCAACGTTACGGCTCCGTGACAAATAAACTGCGGGGGTATTACAGCAGAGGATGTTGGTATAAACTCCTGACAAACTCACAATCATACGTTTCGACGTTGTTTACTGATTCCAGTAGAAAGCCACTGTCACAAGTCCCAACGACTTTCCACAGCCGGGCTAGCAGCAATCAGTTAGCCGAGCGTTAGCCTGTAGCCGACTCAATGTGTTTACATCTATTTTAACCGACATAACATGTTGTTTGACATTTTTGGACACGCTTTTTTGGTAGTTATATGTGATTAACGTGATGATAATGACTGTTTTATGCATAACACGTAAGTGACGTTACACAAGTTGACCCGTTTTCTTTCGCAAACCATATAAGAGTTGGTATATTTAGCTGCTGTCACTGTGGTTAGCTGCAACACGCAGAGCTAACCAGCTAATGTTAATCTTACATTGCCACTATTCGCTATTTTAGCAGTTTAATGCGAAGTTAATTTAGCCACCTTTAGTACTAGTCACTTTATAAAAGTAGTCGTATCCTTTTGGGCTCATTGCTCAAGCTAATGTCAGGGTTTGTTTTAAGATTGTGAATCTCTTATGCAAACTGTCAGGGACATAATGTGCTCCTTTGTAGTCTTTCAGATATTGTCTCTGTGGGTATTAATCTGGACCTGATTTATTTTTAGAGTAGGATTTGATTGAAATGAATAATTTATGTCTAAATTCCTTAATTACAGTTAGCATTTTTTGCCTTCTCTATTTTTTAAACTGACCACTAAAACCTGAACTTAAAAAAATGACACACACTTAATGTTGTACAGTTAATAAGGAAAGATTTCATTTGACAGAAACTGCTCATACTTCTGTTGTACAGGCCGCTGAAATAAATACAAATGAGCTTTTTTTTCATGTCCTTTGTTGTAGAAAAATAATACAGAGCTTAAAGTCTAAAATTAGTGGCATTGAAACCCACCAAAGCCTTCACCCATGCCACGTTTGCTTCCAAGACATCAAGTATTACCTCAAAAGATCTCAGACTTAACTTGTAACACAGGGACAGCTGCTCTAAAAATATGACAATAATTGAATGTACAAAACAAAGGGTGAATAGCAGTTAGTTTGCCAACTGACCAAATGATATATAGCTGGGAAGCGCTCAGAGAGGACATACTGTCACATTTGCCAGGGCTGCCCAATAAATCAAAACACACATATAAATAGATACAGCCATACAGATTGTTGGACAGTTCTTAAAACTAGTTAATGGTGCATAATGTTAAACTTGAGAAAGACTCAAGATTACATGTTTATGTTTAAATTGGTCATGTTGTTGAAGTGACAGCAGTTTTTTGCTGGACTGATTGGAGTTTATGTGGATGTGATCTGTGTGTTTATAGTTGAATGCTGCATTCAAGAATGACAATACTTTATGGCAACTTTATGGAGTTTCAGCAAAATGGGATGGTCATCCAGATATGTTACATACCATCAAATCTGATGACAATTGAATGAGATATGTGAGAAGACTTGTGACAAAAGTGTCTTTAAAATAATGGAAAATAATTGTTTTCATTAGATTTCTAGAAACTAAGAAAAAACAAAGTTTAATTTATGGGCTCAGTTCAGAAATCATAAGTGGAAGATCCTCTCTAAATGACCACATATTGGTACATCTTATCAGTTCATCCTTAAACCATTGTGTAACCTACCACTAAGCCTAACTGAAATCATGCAAATGGTGGGTCTATTATGACTTTTTAAATATTATATATATTTTAAGGTTTTTATATCATACTTTTTATATCTACTATTTCAGCATCAAAATGACTCCCATGTGACCTGATGTAGGTTTCTGCATGATGACATTGCTACTTATAACCAATATCCACCTCTTAGCCCACTTTGCCATTATTCATATTCGTTATTCATATAAACTGTGGCTCTGCTCCTGCCTCTTCAGTGACCAGTGCCTCAGAGCTCTGAGCACTCAGCAGCTAACCACCATACACCAAGTGAGTATGGTAGGACGACACTGTTGGTAAACTGTATGTGTCTGCTTTTTGGTAACGGCTGAGTGGACGTTTCCATTTCAACAAGCCAGAAAAAAGGTGGAGTCGTTCTCTTAGTAGTATTTTAAATGTCATGTTAAACAGAGACAAATGAGCACTGTGGTGCAAGAGATACAAAACAAACACCTACTTACAGAAGAAGCCGAAGACAGAAGAATAGGTATTTTAACATCGCCTATATAAAGGCTGCAGCTATTTTGAGTTTGTAATTATTATATAATTAATAATTCAAAATAAAATGATGTTTAAATGTAGTAATTACAAAGTGCAGTATATACCTGAAGAACTGCAGTGTGGCCTTGTGAGCAGGGTGCAAAATTAACTTTTTTGTCCACCAGCCAAATAGTTAGTGAATGTTCAGATTTGACCAGCCACTCAGTAGATTATCATTGTGGGGTTTTTTTTCTGGTGAGTGATGTAAATCTACCAGCCACTTGCATATTTGACCAGCATGTGTCTGGTGGCTGCTTCTAATTTTGTGCCCTGCTTGTGAGTGAATATGAGGTGGCTGCGGACTATTGGTGTGGTGTGTGGTTTCAGCAACACGCTGCTCTTTACTCAACCCTCAAGCGAGATGTGGGTTATGGTGTCCCCTCAGTGGTCTTTAGAAACACACATCCGCTTAGTTAACATACTGTGGGTACTGTGACATGAACCAGCGACTGTTTGACATACCTGTGCTTTTTGTTTTTCTATCTAGAGCTGAATAAAAACCCAGTGGAGGGATTCTCAGCAGGCCTGATTGAGGATAGCGATCTCTACAGATGGGAAGTCCTTATCATTGGGCCTCCAGACACACTGTAGTAAGTCTATCACTCTCTTACATACGGGGTATAACAGGAGAGCTGCTTTTGTTGTGTTCTGAGCAATGCTTATCACTTTTACTGATCTGCATGCTCAGTATTTACAGAATATTATGTTGATCTTTCTCTTCTATCTTTCTGATCTACAGTGAAGGTGGTGTGTTTAAAGCTCATCTGACATTTCCCAAAGACTACCCTCTCAGGCCTCCTAAAATGAAATTTATCACAGATATCTGGCACCCTAACGGTAAGTATAGGTGTTTTACACTGTGGATGATATTTGCTCTTTCCCCCCACACAACCTTTTTTCATTTCATGCTTGATTCATAATCTTCAGCTGCCTCTTTTTAAATTAAAGAAACATCCAGAGGAATACTTTTCCACAGCAGACTACCAGAGCCTACTTTTATCAGTCATATCAGATTATTAAAGAATTTGGATTTAAATTAAATTGATGTAACAAAAATAAATTACCATTGTCACTTAGGAGAAAACTAAGTAGCTGTAGGTTTGATATAAATAGTATTTAAGTCACTACTCTTTATAAAATATGCTAATGTATTTATCACAGTATGTGTGACAGGATATGTTTTGTTGCCTATGAAATAAAATAAACCATCATTGCTTAATCATTTATAAACGTAGTATAAACAGTCCATTCAACTATTTTCTGTGACACTGGTAAGTAACTTAAGTAATCAGAAAATCTTTATGTAATTAATATATTTCAAATATGAGGGGAATAAGTTTCAGAGTGTTACAAGGTTTGGCTGGAATTTTTGGTATTTTTCTCTTCCTACTCTTCCTACTTATAAGTATTGTGTGTGTGTGTGTGTATCCTGCACAGTCGTTATTGTTACTATCTTATCATTGTTTTTGCTTTTTTGGGCTGTTTCCAAACAAGCTACGGGAACTACCGTCTTCAGGGATGAAGGCACATGTGACAAAGTGCAACGATGTGACTCATTGACATGTTTTTAATAGTTTTTGGACAACAACAGAGGAAAAATATAGAAAATCACCAGCCAAATCCTTTAATATCCTGATGTGGTCAAGTCAAAATCCAGACCTCAGTCCAATGCAGGGTTTGTGGCAGGATTACTATTTAACTGAGCTTGAGTATTGAGGAAGAATGGAAAGTAATTGGACTGTCCTGATGTGCACAGCTGATACAAATCTATCCATTTACTGTACACTCAAGCCTGTAACTGCTACCAAAAGCGCCTCTGCTAAAAATAGTTGGAAAAGAGAGTTATGGGGAAAGAGAAAGCATTTTCTGCTTCATAAGTTTTATTCCCCTTCATGTTTTTTTTTCTCTAGTTGACAAGAATGGAGATGTATGTATTTCAATTTTGCACGAGCCCGGGGAGGACAAGTACGGCTACGAGAAACCAGAGGAGCGCTGGCTGCCTATCCACACAGTGGAAACCATCATGATAAGTGTTATCTCTATGCTGGCAGACCCAAATGGTGACTCGCCAGCCAATGTGGACGCTGCGGTAAGTTTACTTGTTTAAGAAAGATGATTAGAAATAGCTTTTGAATAAACTGATGTGCCTTTCTTACTGAATTGTCTTTTTTTTCTTTTTCTTTTTTCTATTTTTTCTATTCCCTTCCCCTCTGCAGAAAGAGTGGAGGGAGGACAGACACGGCGCATTCAAAAGGAAAGTTGCACGTTGTGTACGAAAAAGCCAAGAGACTGCGTTTGAGTGATGTTTAGCGAAGATCTAGCTTCATGTTTTCAGGGCAAGTATTCTCAACTCTTTTCAAACCTCAGCTACTCTTTAGATTCACAACTAACTTCACCTATGAAAATATGTTCCATCAGGTAAATTTAAGTACAAATGTCATCCAGTTCAGATGTCAACGGCAGTGAGAATTTGATCTTTCGTTCTGGTAACATTTGGGAAGTCTAGAAGAGCTGCACCATTACATTTTCCACAGGAATATCACCACTGACACCAGATTTTAAAACTGTGTATACTGTGAAATAGAGAGATTTGTCTGGTGGTGATAGGCTTAGTCAGCAATGTGTGAACTCGTTCAGCAAGGACTTAAATGTTAGAGACGTTTATTTATATGTGAAAGTTCCACACTGCAGGTTTAGCGCATTATCAAAATTTCATCAGTACAATATTGTTCAATTTAAAACTTAAATCTACCCATTCTTCCTCTCTTTAGCCCATAAACTAAAACTTAAATGACCATTGAGTTCAGTCATAAACTTCTTTAAAATTTTACATAAGTATAAATGTAAAAAAAGCAGACAGGTGTTGCTGATACTGTGTTCATCCCTTTTACTGTAGATTTGTTGGTGGCATTAGTTTGAAGTAGTCTCCCTATACTGTGTTCTCTAACCCAACAGTGCAGCTCAACAAGAAATGTCAAATATAGTACTGTTTAAGTAGAAATCATAGCAGCATTCACAGCCTGGTACACTAACTGGATGTGTGATCAATCTTTCGTTAATTGTTCGTGCCTCTATTTGAAGATATTGTGACTTTGCTGATTGGTCTTTCTTCTTTCTTACTTTGTTTGTATGCGTGTGTGTGCTTTCTCATAGGTCTCCAATTGAAAATCAACATGGCACTGTTTCCTGCACTCTTCCACCCTGTTGCCAGGCTTGTCCTCCTTTTTTTGTTCTGGCAGGAACAGACTGGCTACTGTAGGCTGCAATAGAACATAACAGTGACTACCAAGGCTGACAGAAAACCGCCAAGCAAGTGCCAACTCAAAAATAACAAAAAAAACAACAAAAAAACAAACAAACAGAAGATGATTAAAAAAACAAACATTTTTCAAGTCTATGAACTGCTTCAACATTCAGGAAGATATTGTAAAGACATGTATATAGCACAGACTAAACCGGATAATATATAAGCTCCCTCTCCATCCATCAAGACACTTAGACCAAATGAATAGCGCTGGTTCAGATAGATTTATTTTTTGTCCATTTTTCCCTCTTCTCAACTCCAGCATGCATTTGTTGTCTTTAGATTGTTCGAACAGGTCTTAAATAGAGAGAGGAAAGTGTGACGCTGTCGGAGGAATGTCACTTGTGAAGAGCTCAATTTGATTCAAGCGAGATGAATGATGTGACTGAAGGCTTTTTTTTTTCTCCATGGAATACCGCCATATTAAAATACACAGCTGTTTCTCGTGGATTCTTTAACACTTTCAGAACTCCACATCATCTGTGTGTGTACCCTGAATGGTTTAGTTTTTCTTTATCAATTATAAGTCTTATCATCCCACTCAAGTTGACTTATGAAAAGCAACGTATACCTGTTCATTTTTTGTGCATGCGAAAATTTTGTTTATCTTTTTTCAAAAGTGCCTCCTAATAAAATGCTTGGCCACTTCACCCTGCATTGAACAAGTGTTGAAAAATATTGGAAAAAAAGATGCAGATATTGTGTATCACCCATGTATGAATTTATTTAATAGCCAGTCCACAAGGGAATCTTGTATAATTAGGGTATTGGAAACAATTTGGTATAGCAATAACTTCCCTAGTATGAAGTGTACACGTTTAATTTTTGATATCCTGATACAATTTGAACTCCTCTTCTCCAGTATTCTGTTATTTTAGCAGCCGCTCTTTTCCTCGTCTGTGTTGTCCTCGGTAGGAATTGTTATGCATGCTTTACCTTACTTTTTTTATTTTTTTATTTTTTTTGCTGAATGTTTCTGGAATTTTTGTTTGCGAATGTTTGAGTGTTTGTGTGTACAGTATGTGTGCCCATTTTGTTTCGTTGCTCTTTTTTCCCCCCCCTGATCCACAATCTCATGATTATTCTGCTCACTGAACTATTGCAGTTTTGCCTAATGTACAAAGACAAAATACTGATGTATATTTTTCATGTTATGAAACCTGTCACCTGTAGTGAGTTCTTCTAAAATATGACTTTTTTTTCAATATTTACTTGTGTATTTCATTCAGGTGTGTTTTGGATACAACATGAAGTACATATCGCTCATGATGAAGACGACAGAAACCTCATGTGCACAAAGTATTTTCAATCATTTTAGAATGGTATTTTTAAGATCTGGCATTTTCCAGTATATCAAAAATCAAACATGATTTAAATATTACAGAATTTGACAGATAAGACCAATCATATATCATAAAACATATATTATGGTATGTTATTCTTTACAGTAATCATTTATTATGGATCGAGGGGATTGTGCCTCTTTTTCTGCTTATCTGAACTCTGCTAGTCAGTAATTGTTTTTAATGAATAGATTTTGACTTCCTTTTTCGGTTACAGTCACTAAATGAATCCACTGTGGTTGATGAAGGCTCACTGCCAAATATTTGAATAATCCGAGGTAACAATTACTCTTACCTGTATACAAAATATGCTTTTAGTTGTGGTTCACAGGCACCTGTAAGTGTGTACACAGTTTCTCTTGTTCAGTCTTGCCTCTCCACAAACACATCGCTGTCAGCCTGAAATGTGAAAATCACACAAACTGAGTACCACAAGATTTTCCAGTCTTATTGCATTCACTGTCCTTGGCCAAATACAATATACTTAATGCTCTGAAAGTAATGCAAAGTGAGCTTCAGCTATGTTTGATTATAGCTTAGCAAACAACAGCAGTACTATTTCCACCATACGGTTCTTTGATAAATATATCTGCATGGATTTGAGAGTTTAATTGTTACAGGCTGCAAAATCCTACATACTGCAGGGGATTTTAATAGAAGAGTCAGATAAATAGGATGTGTCAGTCTTTGCATTGTTATTATGGTGAAAAAAATCAAGCGTTGGTGACAAAATGGAAAACCAACAGAGGTCTAATATGTAAATTTAGCTTGGGGTTAATATGTCTGTAGTTTTCACTGAGTATGCAGTAACTTCCTAACCATCATTTGTCATATTTCCACCCTGATACTGAACCCTGTACAAAAGTAAGTTGAGCAATGAAGTATGGGGCTTTCAGTGGAATCCAGTCTTCACTGTTCACTGTTATTACGACTTCTCATCTGAGTGACAGGACTGTAACACGAGCACCTGAAGGCAACATGACCGGTGTTCAGGATGATCTGGATGTACATGCTGTCTTTTTAAAAACTCGCCATTGGAGATAATCCTCCGTACTCTCATGCGCACAATCAAATCGTAAGAGGCTGTATAAAATGTCATCAACTTCTATTTTTATGGGAGAAAAATCCATGTATAAACACATTTTAGTTTTTAGCAGCCTATGGAAAAGCATCCACTTTAGCACTGTTATCAACTTCCTACACGCCTCAAATTATACCTTAATTATACAGTTAATTCACTGCAGGAATGATAATGGTCATCATGTGATTAGCGGTCAGTAAACGTGATTTTGAGCAGCACTTGAACGCAGCAGCACTCTCTCCTTTTTCTGCCTGCTCGTCTTATCGCGATAGAGACAGTCAGGCCACGGAGCTAACGCTGAGCAACATGGCGGAAGGTATGAGATAGATTTTTTTTTACTATTTGGTACACCACCCTTTATCTTGGTATGCTTGCTATTCTATTATGCGTAATCAACTAGTGTCCTGGCTGTTTAATGACCCGTACGCTGTCTGTAGTTGAAAATACGAAGCACTGCGACAGTCGTCTTGTCTCTGTGAGCAACCTCTGCCGTTAGCTCTCGTTGATGTTGCTAGCTGGATTTCACAGCTTCGACTAGCCCAACCGGGCAAGAGATGTTGATGGGTTGGACTGCGGAGAATCATTTTTTTGTTATGTCAGGTTTCTTTTTAGCTACTTAAGAAAAAATAAAGCCTATTTTATCTTACGTAATGTGTAATTTATCTCGGCTAGCTCCAGTTTTTTTCGCTTAACGTCAGCGTTACTGAACGCATCATATTGTCAACATTAGTTTCAATTAGTGAGTGAACGTTAACTGTCGCTGTGTTGCTCTTGAAGACATGCTTTGTAAACACAATTAGACGCCTGTCCCGTTAAATAGAGGGTTAGCAGCGGGACGGGAGGCTTCACGGGGCAGGGAGGGTGTCACTCCCTGACAGGTATCATTTGCACCACCTGGTAGAAGTGCCATGGCCAAGGACACCACCCAGACATAAGGGAACGTCTGCTGTGTGTTCCTCCTTAAGGGAAATCTACTTACCAACTTGAATCCAGAGAACAAACAGTCCGATCTGTGCCATCAGTGTTGAGTGTCCAGCTGCTCTGTTGTTACTGACTAGAAAAAAAAAACAGTTATTTGGACATTTGAACCTTCACTTACACTAATCAATAATACACGAAGAAGTGATGGCATGTTTTTGTGTAAAAAAATGTCCCTGCTGTTCCAGAATTGTCTTGTCATAAGTTTCATAGTATTTTCACAGTGTTCTTTCTATTTTTTAAGTAGAAGTTTCAAGTGTAGAAGAGACTGTATAATGTTCACAAGTCCTGATAAAATAGACTGTATTGAAAGTTTGGGGTGCATTGTTTATTGTGTCTCTGTTTTGGTAGGAATTATCCAGAAGCTGGAGTTGTGTATTTGCTTTGCAGATTAATTAGGGATGCCTGCTAAATTATGCATAACGTAGGTGGGTTGTATAAGAATTTGTCCAGCGGCTGGTCAGTTGGTGTTAAGCTGCTGCTCCAGCAGTATCGCCCTTCCTGCGTTGAGCTGATCAGGTGGTTTGCAGAGACACCCCCCTCCTGTTCCTCATGACCAGTAGCTGTGCCAGTAACGGTTTACAAGGGAGGCCAAAGTAACGTGCTGTCTCAGCATTCTCTCTTCACTAAAACTTTACTGGTTTAGAGGAAGGAAGTGGGCCTCAGTGAAACTTTGTGGACTCTTGGCTGAGACATGACACTGTAAAAAAGGGAATTGAACTAAGAGTAATAGGGAATGGTTTATCTTTCAGTTCTGCTGTAGTTGTGTGTCAACAATTTGCTTCATGCATGCTTTACACAGGAAATAGTGAGAATCTAGGAAAAGGAAAGTAATCATGGCTCTCATCACATTTCTTAAACCCTTACTGTGTGTGGAAACACAGTTCACATCCTTAATAGTATGTTTCTTCTCTGCTATATAATCAGTGATGTAAGAATCATCTTTAAACAGCAGTAATGTTTTGGTAAAAACACATTTTGGTGGAAATAAATGTGTAAAATAAATCCCAAACACAGGAAACAGGAAAAGTGCTTCGGAGAGTCCAGTTCTAACCTGTGTTCATAAATAGACCTCTCTAACCTACTTGTTTGTAATCTTGCGTCTTGTTTTGTCCTCTCGTCTGTCTTCTTTACCTTGATATGGGACAGAGGAGGTGGCCAAGCTGCAGAAGCACCTGGCCCTGCTCAGGCAAGAGTATGTGAAGATGCAGCAGAAGCTGGCCGACACAGAGAGGCGCTGTGCCGTGCTCGCTGCTCAAACCTCCGGCCAGGGTACCTCCGGCCAGGGTGCTCCCAGCCCCGCAGCTGAAGACACCTTCATCAGCCGTCTGCTGGACATCGTGGCCGACCTCTATCAGCAGGAGCAGTACAGGTGAGGATCACTTTTGCTGAAACGAATAAGTACATGTTTTATTTGAGATTTTGCAGATCCACCAGTACTGCTAATGTTATTGTTATTTCTGCTCTGGTGTCTGTTGATGTTAGAGCCGGTCTATGCTGCTACATTTGCTGAGTGTTCTTGGCAACGTAGATGTTTTTGAAAACCTAGAATATTTATAATATATACTTGGTCTCTCAGTGATGACTGTGTTGGTTTTGCAGTGATCTGAATGTGAACGTCGCAGGGGAGAAGCTCCGTGCCCATAAGTTTGTGTTGGCTGCTCGTAGTGATGTCTGGAGTCTGGCCAACCTGGCCTCCACCTCTGAACTGGACCTATCTGGTGCGCAACCATGTCATGACATCACTGTGTCAATGTAGTAGCTTAAATCATAGTGAAAATCCAGTATTATCCACTCACCCCTGTGTCAGTCAACACACTTAACGGTTAATAGATGACAACTGAATATTTATTTTGGAGTGAATTGTGCAAACTGTCAAAGTCCAACATTGGACACAGTTCAGCTCAGGGTAGGTTTTGGCCTCCATGCAGATTTTGCAGTAAGGGAATCAGTAATGTTTGTGTTCATGTGAATGTGAGCAAATGACTGCTCCAGAAATGTGAACTTAGCTTTAAACAAGTGTTTTCATAGAGCGTATCCTAGTTTTTCAAAATAAAGCAGTAAATGGATGTCATTTTGCTTGTTATCTTTAATTTGATTGTTTTAGACTGAAAACAATTTATCCTCAGTAATCTTGCAGCTTTGTAATTAATCACTTTGTTAATTCCTGACTGTGGTACACGATGAATTTCCAGATTGCAAGCCTGAGGTTGCTATGGCGATGTTGCGCTGGGCATACACCGACGAGTTGGAACTTAGTCAGGACGACGCCTTTCTTATTGACTTGATGAAGCTGGCCAACCGCTTCCAGCTCCAGCTTCTCCGAGAGAGGTCAGGACAAGTCATACACATACTCAGTTTTGCTCTGCAGGCTTCAACTGTTGCTAGCCACTGCATCACATTTTATAGTGTGACATATGTGGCAGCGTAATGGTCTGAAAAAACATTTCCTTTCCTCTCTGGGACAGGTGTGAAAAAGGCGTGATGTCCTCAGTGAATGTCAGGAATTGCATTCGCTTCTACCAAACAGCTGAGGAGCTAAACGCTACCACCCTGATGAACTACTGTGGGGAGATCATAGCCAGTCACTGGGTGAGTACCTTCAGATAATGTTTGTGTGTGGCCAACTGGACAACTTACAGGGTGTGCTTTGGCATAGATGTGAAGGATGGATGAACAGTTGAGATTGTTTTTCACTGACGTATTCGCAGAGCTGCCGGCGTGGAAATTGTTGCGTCACCAAACCTTATTATCAGATTGCTCTCTGCAAGCAGCTGTGTGGATTATGCGATCAACAGTTTTCATTAAAATGTCTTTGTTTCACTAGTATGCCACCTTTGAACCCACCAACGATTCTTTTTAACCTTACCTTGTGTTTCTCTGCGGGTTAATCTCCTCACATTTACTGCCTTTTTGTCACATTAAAAAGTTGTCATCTCATCATTTCTGACACAATAAATCCAGACTGGCCACAGCTTGACACTTGTCAAGGTTGTCTTTTATGACTCAGAGTAACAAAATGGCTGTTAACTGGCAGTAGCTTTTCACACCTCAGTCTCTTTTTTCTACTGTTATCATTTCTCACAAAAGAGAGGAACTCTCTCTCTCCCCCTCTTGTCTATACAGAATTATTTCACGGCTTCTATCTTTAGAAAATAGGTGATGCTTGTCTTGTTGTCTTGTGGTCCAGTTGTGATATTTTAAACTGACACTGCGTTGTGGTTTATTGACCCCTCTTTTTATTAGGATGATCTGAGGAAAGAAGACTTCAGCACCATGAGTGCCCAACTTCTCTACAAGATGATCAAGTCTAAAACAGAGTATCCTCTCCACAAAGCCATCAAAGTCGAGAGAGAAGATGTGGTGTTTCTCTATCTCATTGAGATGGACTCACAGGTCAGTTCCCCACAGATATCCTTTCAATAACTGCTTATTAACTAGTGTCCCCCCCCCCCCCCCATTTGTCACAGTGTAACCAGCAGGGTAGAATAAACATTTGTCATTATGCTATAAACGGGTTTAACATGTTGTTTTTGATGATATCTCTCGGTTTTAGTTACCTGCCAAGCTGAATGAACTGGACAACAATGGTGATCTGGCACTAGACCTGGCCCTCTCTCGAAAACTGGAAAGCATCGCCACCACTCTGGTCAACAACAAAGCTGATGTGGACATGGTGGACCAGAGTGGCTGGAGTCTTCTGCATAAGGCCATCCAAAGAGGTGCGTGGTCACTACTTCAGTAAAGCTCTTTCTCACCCATGTGTGTATATGTATCTTGTTTCCTGTGTGTTTCCAAAAATATACGTGTGCCCAAGTTGTCGAGGGTCTTCACTTAGAAATACATCAGCCAAGATAAAAAACTTCATCAAATCAAATAAAACTTTACCCATTTTCAAGTTTGTGTCTTGTCCAGACTTGGCTGATGTGTCCATAACAGATTTTTCAAGTTAATACATGAAAGCAGCAAATCCACTAGATTAACTTTCTGTCTTTAATTACTGTTTTTTTCGTTTGTTTTTTTTCTTCCTCTCCTTCCAGGCGACGAATTTGCTTCCATCTTCCTGATTCGCCACTCGGCTCAGGTGAACGCAGCGACAGTCGGGGCGGTGGAAACCCCACTGCACCTTGTCTGTTCTTTCAGCCCAAAGAAACACTCGGTGGAGGTGATGAGCGGCATGGCACGCATCGCAGAGGCTCTGCTCAAAACCGGAGCCAACCCCAACATGCAGAACAGCAAGGGCAGGTAGGTCATGTGACTCTTGGTTAATGGACTTTCATGAGATTGGCAAAGGTGGTCAAAGGTGGGCTTTTTTTAAATACATGTTTTGTCTTTTGTCTTCTTTTTTTTTTTTTTTTAGAACTCCATTGCATGAAGCTGTGGCTTCAGGAAATGAGCCAGTGTTCAACCAGCTACTACAGTGCAAACAGTGAGTTTTGTTCTGCCTTTTAATGGAATTAGTGAGTTTGTTTCTGATATAGAAAGTCACACACACAGCGTGTGTGTGTTAGATGAAGTCATAAGATCACCATAGCTTGGTAATTGTCTAAAATGCACAATGTATGATCCTTTCTTATTTCCTATTGAATTTATGTTTTTTTAATGCAATATGAACAAATGGCAAATGTAACATAGTGTCAAAGGCCGAGTCATTTTTAAGGACATCAGTATACACCAGAACTTGTGAACTTAAAGCTATCATCAGGCAATTTTAATTTCCAAATTTATTTTGGACACATTATTTGAAGGCACCAATATTTCAGAACACATAATGTGTAAGTAGTAAAACTCTAATGATAATCCTGCATGTAATCTGTCCATCTTGTCAGGCTTGACCTGGAACTTAAAGACCATGAGGGCAGCACAGCTCTGTGGCTGGCCCTGCAGTACATCACTGTGTCTTCAGACAACTCAGTAAACCCGTTTGAGGATGATGCTCCAGTGGTGAACGGCACCTCATTCGATGAGAACAGCTTTGCAGCCCTGCTTATCCAGAGAGGAAGCAACCCTGATGCCCCTGACTCCACTACAGGTGCTGTGTGTTAACTTCACTGTGCTGAATGGTACGGTGTCTTTTTTTTATTGCCATTTTTATCTTCATCTCCTTTCATTTTTATCTCCTGTAGAAAATTGCCTCATGCAGAGAGCAGCACGGGCAGGCAATGAGGCAGCTGCTCTCTTCCTAGCCACACATGGGGCAAAGGTCAACCATATCAACAAATGGGTATGTATGACAGTTACATAACACGTAACAGCCTAACGTAACATGACATAGGTTTGATTAATATTTCACAGGTGAGATTTGTACTAGTTACTAGTCATTACCTAAAACAATAATAGTATGTGTGGGTATCCAGTGGACCAGTTAGTAGTGTAAGGCTTCCAAATAAAAACAGACCAGGTAGTTTGTCCTTTTTAACAGTTTGGGAAATAATAGTGATTGGCCTGAGGACACAGTAGTAAGTGTCAGCTCACAGTGACAAAATGCATCAACCTTTCTTAGTTTAGTCAAAATTGTACCAGCTGGAGAAAATGACAAATGCAGCTTTGTTCTCCATCCTCCTTATTTTATTCATGGGTTCAAGAGAGAAAATTAGATTGTATTCCTCGTGTAAATGAGGATATGTGATTATACACATCAGTTTCATGCAGTGGAATGCGGTCATACATTGGCATTCATTTGTATGAAATTGCCTTTAAAAAATGAGCTTAATAACTTAGATCACCAGATGAAGATGAAATTCTTATGTTACAAATAAAAGATGTTATTTATCCCTTTACCTTCTTCCAGGGTGAGAGCCCGCTTCACACAGCATGTCGCTGTGGCCTGGCGAGCCTCACAGCAGAGCTGCTCCAGCAGGGCGCCAACCCCAACCTGCAGACCGAGAAATCTCTCTCTGACGACACCCTTGATGTGGCCTTGCAGACCCCCCTCCACATGGCTATTGCTCACAACCACCCAGACGTGGTCTCTGTCATCCTCGAGCAAAAAGGTGAGCATATGTTTTATACATTTGAATACCTGTAACTGAATTGCAAACAAATGGCAGGTGTGTTAAGTGACGTCTGCTTGACCTCACTACATGTTATAACTGTCCTCGCATGTCCTGAAATGGATCCACTTATATCTATCTTGTTGACTCTATTTCAGCAAATGCACTTCATGCCACCAACAACTTCCAGATCATTCCAGACTTTGGCCTCAAAGACTCCGTGGACCAGACAGTGCTAGGCTTGGCCCTCTGGACAGGTACACAGCAGTACATGTTCACGGGAAAGATGTAATCCAGTTGATCCTGCATTATCAAAACAATCACTGGAGGGCGTAGTCTTGTTGCTAGTCTGTGTGGTGGTCTGTGTATGTCATCTTTACATGTATAATCTGTTCCTGTCAGGAATGCACACCATAGCGGCTCAGCTGCTAGGCTCAGGGGCTTCTATCAATGACACTATGTCCAATGGACAAACTCTGCTTCACATGGCCATCCTAAGACAGGACAGCAAGAGTGCCCTCTTCCTGCTTGAACACCAGGCAGACATCAATGTCAGGTAACGCCTGGGTTATGCTGCAGCCACGAGTATATTTTGTTTGTTGCCTTTATTAGTCAACAGACAGTAGAGAGATTGTCAGGAAATATGAGAGCAGAGAGATGGAGAATGATGAGCAACAAAAGTCTCTGGCCAGACACAAAGTGATATTGACACCGACATTGAAGTTATTGCTGCTCAGCCGTGGAGCCTTGTGCCTCTATCTTTTGTTTGAAGCAGATACAGTGACACTGTAATTGAAACACAAAACTGCTGTACTGGATTGATGCATGAGTAATGTGCAGTTATTTTAAAAGGATATACACTGTCTCTGATTATGTTACAATTAAGGGTCTTTAATGTGACGCGATCTTAGGGCATGATTTTATCCTGCCAGAACCCACAACAACTGATACATATACTGATTCTGTATCTTATGCCTGCATTTTTTTTCTCCCTGCTACCAGGACCCAGGAGGGACAAACGGCACTACAGTTGGCCATCAGTAACCAGCTGCCCCTGGTGGTGGATGCCATTTGCACACGAGGAGCTGACATGTCTGTGGTGGATGACAAAGGGGATCCTCCTCTGTGGCTGGCTCTGGAGAACGGCCTGGAAGATATCGCATCCACGCTGGTGAGACAAATGCATGCACTGCAGCCAATTTAGAGATCATAGTTCCATCCTAGTTTCTCATTGCTTAACTGCCTGTTGTGAACCGCCATGAAACTGTACTTGAGATAAAATGAAACCTTAATGAGATGTCAGCCAAGGGTGAGATGCGTGTGGTTATCTTGCTGGCAGCAGTTGTCCCTGGAATCCTCTGCAATTCTAAGGGCTTTTATATTGATAGGGTACTTTATTAAGTCGAAAGGGAAATTGCAGCATTATAATTACATTTGTAAGGAATTCTAATGGCAGGAATACTTTGTCCAAACAGGAAATAGGCCTGTCACAATAATTACGTTATCGACTCAATGTACAATAATGTAATTATCAACATTATCGTATGATACATGGACATGACCCTGATTATTTGTGTTACCTCAATTGTGCCACACTTAACATTAGCAGCTAAGAGGCTAGTGATGTCACATTGGCAAAGCGAGTAGTTGCCTCCATTCTCACTGTGACGTTTTGAGTGGAGAGTGAAGAAGGGTGCAGCAGAGGATTGCAAAGGATGACTGGCAGGAACAGTGATGTAGAGCTGGTAGTCAGCGCTAACCAGCCACGCCACTGTCAGACTCTCAGTGCCTGCCTATTCATTGCCCTTTGTAAACATGCCTGTATTGTATCTGAGCTAGCGGCACAGAGAGGCTGAGAGGCTCTTCAGTGTCTGTAGGGTCTGTATGTAGCTGTTGCTGCTGTTTATCATCATACTGTTGTCAGCCCTGAATGTTTTGTAAAGCTCTGAATAGCACAGCTGGTTATCGATAGTACCGTGTGTTCTGTGTTCTACCTCAGTAAAGAAATACATCTTATGGTGATTTGCCTAACCATGGTTCTCTGAGTAGCACAAAATGTCACTGCTGTGTTATCTCTTATCACATTTATTTTAAGGCTTCTGCTTTTTAGAAAATGGGTGTTACTTGTTTATTGTTTGTGGGTCCAGCTGAACTGAATTTTAAAAATCCAAACAGACAGAAATAAAGGAAAATTTGAGGAAAAAAGTAGTTTTTAAACACAATATGTGTATCACTGGAAAATCTCCTGTATTAACATCATATGCCAACAGAGACCTGTATGGTTATGTGTACAGTGTTTAAAAAACAAAAAACAAAGCGATTCATTGTAATTACTCTTTAGAGATTTCTGCCCGGTCAATCAATAATATTGTCTTGCATTTTGACCATGACCCCTATTTGTCCCAATTAGGTCCGCCATGGCTGTGATGCAACTTGTTGGAACATAGGCCCGTCCGGCTGCCAGCAGACCCTCCTGCACAGAGCTGTTGATGAAAACAATGAGGTCACTGCTTGCTTCCTCATCCGCAGGTGTGTCAGCTCTCCTTCTCATCAGGGGTTTGGGATACACATATTACACAAGCTTCGACTCTTTTGCATATCAGCAAACTCCTTATGTAAAAAAATTCAAAGTTGCTAAACAAATGTTCATATGTTAATATTTGAACATTTGCATTTTTTTCTATCAACATTAATTGTTGACGTTTTCTTAGTAAAGATCTTTCACTGGCTGTTTTGACTCACTCTCTGTGTCTCGTGTCTGTGCAGCGGTTGTGACGTGAACAGCCCCAGACAGCCAGGCCCTAACGGAGAAGGAGACGAAGAAGCCCGAGATGGACAAACACCCCTCCACCTGGCTAGCAGCTGGGGATTGGAGGAAGTGGTGCAGTGCCTTCTGGAGTTTGGAGCCAATGTTAATACACAGGTCAGTCCCATCACAGCCACTTTTGTCTGATCCTGCTTGCACATTTTTTTTCCTTTTACTTAAGCATACAGCTAATGAAAGATGAATAAATGAGTTGTAATGTGTTGCATTTTAACACTTTTTTCTCTTGTGTTTGTCACTTTTTACCAGGATGCAGAGGGCAGAGCTCCCATCCACCCTGCCATTAGCAATCAGCACAATGTCATTATACAGCTCCTCATTTCCCATCCGGACATTCGTCTTAACATCCGTGATCGTCAAGGAATGACACCCTTCGCCTGCGCCATGACGCACAAGAACAATAAGGCAGCAGAGGCTATCCTCAAGAGGGAGTCGGGTGCTGCTGAACAGGTAGCACAGACATAAATTAACCAGTTTGTCTGCATCTGTTCATGTGTAGCAGGATGGACTGTCGCAGCATTAAATCTCTCCTCACTTTAAACTTCTTCTTTTTTTGTTTAGGTCGACAACAAAGGGCGCAATTTTCTCCACGTGGCAGTGCAAAATTCGGATATTGAAAGCGTCTTGTTTCTCATCAGCGTCCAAGCTAATGTTAACTCCAGGGTTCAGGACGCAGCCAAACTCACCCCCCTTCACCTGGCTGTGCAGGCTGGGTCTGAGATCATTGTCCGCAACCTGGTACAAACCTTTTTTTCCCCTTCTTTTAAAAAAAAATAATTCTCTGCATTTACTATTCCAGCCAATTTAAGTTAAATTAAAAGAACTGCGTGGTTGATATTGTTTCTATTTTATATTTTTCTGTCCGCAGCTGCTTGCCGGTGCCAAAGTCAACGAGGTGACCAAACACAGACAGACAGCCCTACATTTGGCTGCCCAGCAGGACCTGGCCACTATTTGTTCTGTTTTGTTGGAGAATGGAGTCGACTTCGCTGCTGAGGATGAGAACGGCAATAATGGTACCTTTTTTAAAATCTGTATCATAAAGCTTTTTCTTTTCTTTGTAATCCGCGATTCTCCCATTAAACAAATTACCAATCTGAACAAATATCAGATTGTCAATTAGCTGAGAGGCTGGTCTGTGTTTCAGTCTCTCATTCACCTCTCAAAAAAAGAAACAGTTATCAGTCCATACTCATCTCATCATAGAGCGGGTTGCCTTTCGAATATTAATATATTACACAAGCAGTACAGAATGTGTCGTAACTATTTCAAAGTAAGGACTGTCATTTATTTCACGACAGTTACATTTTTATAAATGTGTCATCAGTGATAAGAAGAAGTGAAACTCATGTCCGTTAAGTTCAGAGTATCATTTGTTCCAGATAACAGCTGTCACATATTAAAGCAGTGACTCAACAAGAGACCCAGTGTCATGTAAGCATTACAGCAGTGTTACAGCTGACCACGCAAACATCATTGATTTGAACAACTGTCAGAGGTGGATGCTCCTTCCTGCGGATGTTTCATTTACACCAGAGATGTCTAGCTGTATTAATAACCTGATTATTGTTGTAATTTAACTAGAATGTTTCTTAACATAATGTTTTTTTTAAATTATTGTTTTACACAAGATGGATGAGATTACAGTAAATTTTGCTTTCAGTTCTATATAGTTGACAGTTTATTATTACCACCATGTTGCATCATTTTATCCTTTTCTCTCGTCTTGTTTTCTCCTCAGCTTTGCACCTGGCTGTGATGCAGGGCCGCCTTAATAATGTCAGAACCCTTCTCACAGAGTCCAACATTGATGCAGAGGCCTTCAATCTCAGGTAAACTCTGCTCCTTCAAAGTCCTCGACAGCAAAAAGACTTTAATGATACCTTTCGGGAAATTGGGTCATTACAGCAGGAACATTAACATGATCCAATGCAGAAAAATAGAATATTTTCAAACATGAATGCAACAATTAAACATGTTAGAATATAACAAATAACTGTCTGTAGACTAGTGTTGACTCACCAGCTTCTTTTTCATATAATTATGTCTTTTTATCTCTTTTTTTAGGGGTCAGTCACCAATGCACGTACTGGGGCATTACGGGAAAGAGAACGCCGCTGCCATTTTTGAGTTGTTCCTGGAGTGTATGCCTGAATACCCTCTGGACAAACCAGATAATGAAGGGAACACAGGTACTGCATCTTGCCTCATTATAACTGCAGTTAACAGCGTATTCATTCTGGCAGTATACTTATGATATATATGATACTTGTGATATGATGGTGGTGACCTGTTTGTGTTTTATCACAGTTCTGCTCCTGGCCTACATGAAAGGAAACGCAAACCTGTGCCGTGCCATTGTGAGGGCTGGGGCTCGACTGGGCGTCAATAATAATCAGGGCATTAACATTTTCAACTACCAAGTTGCAACTAAACAGTTGCTCTTCCGCCTTCTAGGTAAGCTTTGACATTCAGCACCACATTAAATGATATGCTACAACGCTTTTGGCAGCCACAGTGATGTATGGGTCGATAACGAGTTAATAAAGGATTTTTTTTTTTTGGATTAGATATGCTGTCCAAAGAGCCCCCTTGGTGTGATGGGTCCAACTGCTACGAATGTGTTGCCAAGTTTGGTGTTACAACACGGAAACATCACTGGTGAGTAGTGTGGCTTTTTTAATATGTACAATAAATCAGATCTATTTATTAATTTCACTAAGTGATTAATCCTTCCTCCTCCTCCTCCTCATCTGTTCATTTCAGCCGCCACTGTGGGCGCCTGTTGTGCCACAAGTGCTCTATAAAGGAGATCCCCATCATCAAGTTTGACTTGAACAAGCCGGTGAGGGTGTGCGACATCTGCTTTGATGTACTAACTCTGGGTGGGGTGTCGTAATTGCAGTGGCCTGGATATCCTCCACCCTCTAACGCTGACCATGCCGGGCCCAGCTTGGCACAGTTATTCAGGCACACTATGAGAAGGGACATCAGTAGCAGGACATACGAACGGAGAGATTCCCCGACACTTACGGACCATTTATACTATTCCAGTGAAAAACTATTAATGTCTAGAGGGACGTTCCAAATAGAAAGTGAAACATTGTCTTTTTTTGTTTTGTTTCTGTTTTTGATCAAAGTATCTTGAAGTGGATAGGAGCAGCTCTCCAGCTCGGTGACGGCTAGACTGAGTTGTCAATCAATTTCCCAAGCTTGATGTTTGTAATGATTAGCTCTTATTATCACACGCAGGTAGCTGCTGTATACGGTCATTTCAAATCAGTGATACAGATTGGAATTATCAAATCACCTTTTTGGAAGGGAGGAGGGTGGGTGGTGGGTTGTTTCCTTTTCTTTGTTGGGATATTTCACCATCGGCAGCCTTCAAGCTATGTGACCTGCCCAAAGACAAAAATAATTCAATGCTACAAAAATGAATACTTGTATTCATAGAAGAGGCTGCTACCAACCAAGAGCAGAGTAACTGTAAATCACCCCCCAGAAATCACAGGACCTGCAAGGACAGAACTGTCAGCATGTTCTCTGTACTATTTCATCTTTCACTCTTCTGTCAACCCCATTCTGTACTTACTGGATAAAGTGGGACAGACGAGGAGGATTTAAAGGGAACACAACCTACTTTTTAAAATGAACATCATATCCAAATGAGATCTAATCCATTTAGTTAGATTCAGAATTATAACACTGACACTGTATTACTTCACCATGAGAGGTGAAAGATGGCACAACTGTTTTTCCTCTACAGCTGGTACATAGTGTATGTATCCATTATGGGCAGCAGCCACGTGAAATGGAGACGCTCGCTTCTTTTTTAACAAGGCAAGTTTTGGACAATGTGACCTGAGAAAGCATATTCTATCACCAGAAGAATAAAAATCCCCACAACAATCCTCCTCAGTTACAGAGATGCTTATTATGCCTATGCATGTCATTATGATTTGTAGCCTTTTTACGTGTCTTTGTCATAATCATGAATCGTATTTTTAAAAAATCAGTCACCAAACGAATACATTCCATTTTTGACCTGCCGCGAGCTCCTCGCAGGAAGTTGTGATCATTAAGACCCCCCCACGATGTTGCCTCAAGTCAAGTCGTTGTCTTGACCCATCACATTTAACGCTTCTTGATTTTCTAAGCCTAACAGGTGCACTTTATCAAGATCACATGACATGTCTGATCATTTTTTTTGGGAGAATGTGGAGGAGAGAGAGAGAGAGGGGGGAAGGGGGTGTGGCCATGTAATGGGGCCTCTTTAAGTATTGTTAAATTGTACAGATAAATGTGTGATATTTTTGACCACTACAACTGTTTTGTACTTTAATGCAGTTTGTGCTTGTCATTGTGACAAACCTAAATCTTGCCTCTGTTAATCTTTTATGCACATTGTTTAATCTTTTATGCACATTGTATTGTATCTGTATGCTCAGATATCTAGCCTGTCTCTTCCTGGTGTATCCTTTTAGAGAAAGGGAGGACAACTTTACATAAAGGTCATCGAAAACCAACGCATTGAGTTTTTTTTATTTTACTTTTTTATTATTATGTGAAAGTTCAGTGCTGTGATTTATTGGCAGGAGCCATATAGTGTTTGTCCTTAGTTTTGTGCTGCTACAAAAAAAGCAAGTCATGAATGGGTCCATTTTCTTGGCTGGATCGGGAACTAGTAATCTCCAACGATGCAAGAGTCAGCATGTGGAGGACAGCCGTCATATTTCTGCAGGTTGGGGTCTTCCTCTGCTGCGGACGGGTCTTCCACACAGACGCAACGAGCACTACTGGAGCCTGGAGAGAAGACTTTCCGCGGCACCCCCGTCCAGCCTCTTTCTACTCCACCGCTGGAAAGAACAAAAACACATCAATCCTGTAAATCCTGATATATACCAATTACCCCCACTAGTGTAAGGCATGCTCCATTACAGGTAAGTAGTACATCACGATTGCAATAATATGTCATGTAGGCTTCTTAGTATTTGATAAGTTCAGAATGATATCCATACCTCTTAGTGGAGCACCAGACTCTTCCTCCACTAGCAGCGCTCCACTCTGAGTTACAGGATGGGAAGCGAACCTTCTCAGCATTAGACTGGGCTTTGATTCGTTGACCCTCCGCTAATGATGCTCGTACCTGCAGCAGGACCTCTGTGGGCTGTCCAGTCTCTGTATAGAACCGGCCTTCTACCACACCTGAAATTCAACAAAGAGGAGGCTGGTGTTTTAGTGAGGAATATGGATGTCAACTGATGTGAAATATTTAAGTCAGCTGTTACTGTGTTGAGCTTCTAGACAGACTGTAGTTCTCTGGGATGTTTCCATTTATAGATCAAGCTCATCTGTTCAAAGATTGGTAATGCTGGTTTAAAAAATCAAGTCTTCATCTGACTTAAAGAGAGAACTCCTTGATTAAAACCATTCACTGCTATTTCTGATGTGAGACCCCTTCATTTAGTGCTGCAGAGAAATCAAATGATCTGATGAGGGATTCTAACCATCAGCTAGAAAAGAAAATATAATTGTAGCAATCCGCACAGCAAGTCAACCATTTAAAAATGATTTATGATGCTTGAAGAGTGTTTAAAAGAGTTGAGGAACAAATATCACATACCCACAGGTTGGTAGTCCCTCTGATAGAAGGTCAGCCAGTCATACAGGGCCACTATCTGCAGTGGGGACAGACTGGACACGTCATCTGTCGCACCACTTTCTGTGAAATCCCCAGTGATGAAGGCCAGTGAAGCATCTCTACCTGGAAATACAGACACATACAACATGTGTATACTAATGCAATATGGCTGTTTATGTGTCATTGTTAGTTTATTTTAAATGTATGTCCCTGGTTTAGGTTTCAGCTCTAGTGTTAAAAATAACAACACACATTCAGTTCAAAAGACCCTGAAAAACAGGTTTCTCAGTCTGAATGCAGCAACAAAACCCCACCCTATAAGATTAAGTTAGGGACCATGTGTAGCCTAAATAACTGTCTGACTGAAATATCACATGCTACCAATCAACTGATTTGCATGAGAAATTCATTTTAATTGTTTTTATTCTCTAAATTAAACATGAAGGTTAAAGTTTCAATGCACACACGATTAAAGGTATATTAATGCTTTGTCTAATATTTGAAATAAAATAGTCATTTTTAATACCTTCCATCATGTCATATGAGAAAATGGTTCAAAGTCTATTGTAAATTGTGTAATCACATGGTTCACAGAGGGCACGCCTTTTTATATTGAACGTTGTCAATTGATTTAAAAATATTTACCAGAACAGTCATTTATCTAGATAAACTTTTCCTGCTTTGAATTTGTTCATCTCTATCACCTGATGACCAGACTGCTTATGTGTTTCTCTCCCCCACCTTACACTTTTTCTTCAATCTTAAAACAGTTGACTTTCTTCCTTCTTAAATCGGATCTCTACTTTCTCTTCACTCAGTCTGGAAAAGTAAAAACTTTCTTTTAAAAGTCCAGTGAGCATGAAGCAGAACTTTAAATTGCATGGTGTTAATTACAGTACTTATTATATTGTATATAATTCATTTTGACTCTGATTCACGGTCTGTCTCATGACAGCGGCTCCAGTCTGCCTGTTGACTCAAACACGGAGGGTTCGTTTGTTTTAATTAACTGAGTAGCACGGCTGGGCGGTGGCTTGTTAGCCACTATTTGTAAATAGCTGTTTCCGTGTCTCATATGTTTCAATGTTGAAACAAAAACGAGCGTTCCTAGAAGCTCCAACAGAAACTGCTTAGGGAACCAGTCTGAACTAACAGCTGTGTGAATGCCATTTCAGAATTTGAGAGGTAGTTAAACCGCGTTTAGTCACCACTAACTTACAAGTTACAACCCTGTATAACTGCAGAAAAATAAAAATGGAAATAGGGGAGATTTACGGGGGGAAATACGAAATGGGGGCACGGCGGGAAATCACCTGCCATAGCATGATAAGCACCTCCAGGTCCGTAGTGCCTGTATCCCTTGTGGACATCAAAAACTTGGCCCAGAATGGCCAGGTAAACGCCCCTGCTGTCTTTCTCCCCGTCGTACAGAGAGAGTTCCTGCCTGCTCAGGAGCCTCTGGGTTGATTCATTCCCAACACTGAGGGGCCATTCTCTAGGCATGAACCACACCGCTAATAACACAGAGAAAAACGCGACCAACACATAGCCAAACATACTGTTCATTCAAGCTTTGTTAAAACATTTCTCTCATTTCCATCACATCACCTCCCTTATTTAAAAAAAGAATGTGACACAGCAGGTGCTTCCGTTGTTATGACGGTCTGTTCCCAACATCAGAGCGCGTGCGCAGACTACTAACGCAAAGGGACGTTCCAGCCTGGTTGACGTACAGTACGTCAATGCGGTAGTAGAGTGAACAGCAGAGCTCTAGCTGTAGGTTAGAGAGGTCTGTGTACAGACCGGTACTACCGTTTCAAAACTGAATCCCTGCAGGCCGCAGAGACTGTGTGGAGAAGCCTGAGGTTGGTGAAACAAACATGGGGAACGCAGAGAGTGGCTGCGGTGGAGCCAGCGGCGACGAGGAGGACGTAGAAACGGAGAGCCCCGGCTTCGCGGAAGACAGTCCGGCCTCTGCGGCCACAGGCGTCGGAGTCGGAGGCGGTGGAGGCTCCGGGTCTGGCAGAAGCGGAAGAGGATCGAATAGCCTGCCGGTACACACCGGTGGACCACCCAGCCCCGGCGTCCTCTTAGAACAAGTGAAACTAAGAGAAGCAGCGGCTCGCATTAGCGACTCGGGGGTCGCCATTCAGGAGTCTGTCCTGGCCGGGAATGAGGGAGTCTTGGTCCGGTGGCTGGAGGACCGGTTAAACCGAGGAGAAGAGTCTGTCAATGTGGAACAGTTTTGTGAAATGTTGGAGAGCAGAGATGCGCCTAGAGATGAGTGTGAAGAGGTATACAATGTGGAAGTTAGGAAAAAATCAAACCTACAAGTGTTTAAATGTCTATCCTTGTCATGTTTGTCACAGGCAGGATAGTTTATAACTGTTATCTTGATTTATGATGACTGATTAGTGATATCATGAGAGGGACAGGCGTGATCATATGTAATCTATTTATTATTCCTAGTGATGTACAGTGAATCATTCAATGTCAGATTTGCTTTTGAGCATTATTGTCCTCAGAATTTCACTTTTGGCCTCTTGTGGAACAAACATGCTCCTTTTGTTGTCTGTTGGCTGACATTTGTTGTTTAACCAAAGGTCGCAGATGAATGGGTTAACCAATGAATGTGCACTTTAGTCTGCATTTGGCTTTGTGTGGGTCAACATGGAATGCCACAGCTTCGCTTTAGATACCACACATAACATTAGTTTATTAAATATCCAGCCCACAAGAGCAGCAAGACTTTGACCTATCAGCTGCCCTTTTCTGTTCAGAAATTGTTAAAAGGACATATATAGTATAACTTAATAATAAGCACTAGAGGGAGAGAATATTCTGCCTACCAACTGTTGCCCCATTTGTGTAAATGTTTGTAATGGTGTGCAGGCCAGGGCCCATAACATGTCACAATGTGTACTGTCTTTGTCCCCATGTCAGGCCTTTGGACAGTTTGATGCAGAGGGGGACGGGGTGGTGGATGTAGAGAGCATGCTCGTTGCTCTGAAGAACTCCAATGGAGCTAATCTACAGGGAGAGCTGAGTCATGTGATAAGACAGCTACAGGCGTGCTCCTTAACCCCAGGTATGAGATGTGTTTTCTGTACACAGGAATGAACAAGGGTAACTTTATTTGAGTAGGTATTGTCAACAGGTGTCCGAGGAGTTTACCCTTAATATCAATATTGCACTTTGCTCTTATTGTTTCCACAGGTTTTGTTGACATATTCTCCAAGACCAAAGACCGGTTAGGGGCGCATGCCTCTAAGATCCTCAAATACTTACACAGGAATCGTATTCCCAGCAGTGCCATCCCTTTCCCTATTTTAGAGGGCTACAACAGTATCTGCACCATGAGGTCCAGCGTGGTCCAGGACTTTTTGGAATTCCTCTTGCAGAAGGAGAAAGGTGAGCACCGCAGCTTCAGATGTGGAGCCTAAGTGGTTTGAACCGTAAACTTCTGAATGTTCTCCATTAGATTTTAAGCGCACAGGCAAAAACTGAACAATGAAGACATACTAAGCAGCATCTGTCTCCTACTGTCACACAACTTTCAGACAGTTGCCCTAACTTTGCATTTTTATCTTTCAGATTTAGATATTCAGTACAGAGCCGAGCTGGACCGCGATCCAGAGGTGGACAAAGTCAAGGTGGTCACCCAGTGCTACAGCACAATAGAAGCTTCATCCAATGTTGCCGATATTTACAAGATGACAAACGGTGAAACTGCATCTTTCTGGCAGTCGGACGGCAGTGCACGCTCACACTGGATAAGGCAAGGGCATCTCCTCCGGAATATGTGACTCAAGGCTTTGCAACTGATTGTCATGTGTGCCTGATCCCTGCGTATATGATCAATCTTAAGGTGGAACCATGTCTCTTTTCTGTTTCCAGATTAAAAATGAAGCCAGACGTGGTTTTGAGACGTCTAGCCATCGCTGTGGCGTCCAATGACCACAGCTACATGCCTCAACTGGTCTCGGTTGCTGTGGGGAAAAACCGACGTTCCTTGCAGGAGATCAGAGATATCCGTATCCCCAGCAATGTCACAGGCTATGTAGCACTCCTGGAGAATGCCAACATCACACACCCCTGTGAGTCACCATCTGCCAGTCTGTCTGATTAGTTGAGCGTCCATTTATCCTTAAGCATCACTGTAGAGTTCATAGATGTTTGACTTTCACTGTTGGATTCACATGCAAGCTGTCAGGAGCTCAGAAATAAATCCAGCTAGCATCCAGGGATCCAATCCAAGAACTGGTGTGTGGGTTGTTGTTGCTGACAAGGGTTTAAACCTTGGTTTTCCATCTTCCGCCTCAGGTCTTAAAGGACCATCTGTTTAGCCAATTGGCCACACATCCACCTAATCAGAAGTTATATAACCACTCAGAAGCTGGGCTACACCTCACAAGCTGTGTTTATTCTCGGCGTTTTATCAGTGAGAATGACATCAAGTGAGAATCCACTGAGGCAAGCAAGAACAGACAGCCAAATATTAGCAGAGGTTTAGACAATGGCGACAGATGCAGCACTGTATTATGGTTTGTGGCTCTAACTACAGGCTGCATCAGTCTTAGCCTTGTATTATTTTTAAATGATAATGTGCTTTTTGACTGAATGATTCTTCTAGATCTCAATGAGCGTAGAGAAATTCATCATCCAGCTTCTAATGACTATAAGTAAAACTTATTTTGTTCGTGGCTCCGTTAATCAACATCAATTGTTACGTAATTCTTGGAGGGCTGTGGCATTTTTTGCATGTATTCCATCACTCTGCTAACGACATTACCTCGTCTCCAAACCCCCAGACATCCAAATCAACATCAAGCGGTGCCTGAGCGATGGATGTGACACACGGATTCACGGCTTGAAGACGCTGGGCTATCAGATTACCAAGAGTAAAGAGGTGTCTGTTTCGGATGCTTCGGCCATCTGGTACCTGTCTCTCCTCACCTCCTTGGTCACTGCCTCCATGGAGACCAACCCTGCACTGGCTCACACTGTCCTTCAGAGCACACAGTAAGATACGCTACTACTATCATATTTTTTAATACTAATAACATTGAGTCAGTTGTGGTGATTTGACCAGTGCTCGGGTTCTGAGAGGTGCTTTTTTTTTGTGTGTTGCTCTCTTTCTAGAAAAGCCTTACGTCACATGCCACCGTTGTCCCTAACGCCGTCATCCACAGAGTTCCCCAAGTTCTTCTCTTTGAATATCCTGGAGGAGGTGGATGGATTTCTTCTCAGGATAGCAGAGTAAGGACCTGCCGGGATTACATCAGCACGCTCGCCCATCACTGCCACACTGAGCTCATAATGCTGACATCATCGAAACGAAAACAGGCTAAAATCAAAGTATTGATTCAGTGCGGTGATGCCACACTAATTCCATTCCATTTGATGTATTGTATTTCCTTCAGTCGTTGTCAGGACATTTAAACAGCAGCAACAACCCAACTGAAATAACCCTATCAAACAATTCATTCTCAAAACTATTACTGTAGATGTTTATTTTATGCATTCAGCATTGTCAGAGATACAGTACTGTGCAAAGGTTTGAGGCTCTAAAAGTAACCCTCTTCATGTAACCCCCAGACTGACTCCATGATGTTGAGTTCAGGGCTCTGTGGGGGTCATACCATCTGTTGCAGGACCCCTTGTTCTTGTAGCTGAAGATAGTTCAGTTCAAGATAGTTTGGGGTCATTGTGATGCTGCAGAATACATTTGGTACCGGTCAGATGCCTCCCTGATGGTGTTGCATTATGCATAAGAATCGAAACATTTGAAGTGCCAAAAACTTTTGCACAGTATTGTACATTCTGCCCAGTATTTATCTAAAAAAAAAAAAGCATTTGACTAGTGAGGCTTTAAGCGTTACTGCTAAATACAGTATGTAATGTGCACACAAGCTATTTTTGGTACAATAATGTGGTTGTTTGAAATCTAACAAAGTAACACCAGAATTGGCTGTGGGTTTGTTAGAGTCAGGCTATGTATGCCATATTTTCCTCCTACTGCTAGAAACAGGAATATACTGTGAATTATGACAATATTAAATTGGATATTGGAATTAATCTGCGTTAACCCAGCTTTAAATTGCGATGTTCCTGCGGGAAAACTTATAGACTGAGATGTAACTTTTCGCTATGTTTTTAATTCCCTTATATTGGAGAACTGAAAGAGAAAAACCAAATGCTAAATTAGTACATGCTAGTTCTGAAGCTCAGGCGGTGTGAACTATTTCAGGATGGGTCACATTCAACAAGTTAATATGCTCTGTATTGATTGCACTTTAAAACCAAGTGTAGTCACAGATATATTCTCACAGTTCATTCATGCTTTATGTCTGGACCACAGCTTTAGGATATGGAATTATATTAGAAAACTATGACCATGTATGAAAAAACCCCCCCAAAAAACAAAAACCAATGGCACTCTTTTGCTAAAACACCCCAAAACTAACTTGTGTTTGTGTTTTTGTTTCTGTGTAGCTGCTGTGTGAGCCCTGACGCAGAGCTGACCCTCCTGGCCTTCGCTCTGGCCAGAGGCAGTGTGTCAAAAGTGCTCCAAGCCCTGTCCTGCATCAGTGACCATTTAGAGGCAGAATACAAGGCCTCCCCCCTCATCACCTCTATGGCCTCAGTTAGGCTACGACTACTCTATCGCAATGGTAATGTGACCAGCCCTCCTTTTAACATTTTTTCCTAGGAGAGAAAGAGCTTAGCCTACAGAGAGAGATGCTTTATTTGAGGTGATAAATTTGTTACAAAGCTGCTGTGCAGTGTGGTGATTTTTGCCACCCAGTATAAGAATGTGATTATAGCCCGCATGGCAAATGATGAAATAGTGGTGTCATAGAAAATGTCATAATTATTTACGTCTCATTACAGGGAAGTCCCTCCAGCTGCATTTACAGGCCTGTGATGTAAAGAGTAAAGAGGAGAAATCAGGACCGGAAAACATGCTCACAGAATCCTCCACCGGAGACGGTACCAATCAAACAGTCCTCACTCAACAAGAAAATAACAAGGCAGCTTTAGCTTAAAAGTATGAAAATGCCCTCGAGTGTAACAGGATGTTTTTTGCTCCTCCGAAGGTTTTCTCACCGAAAGCGGCAGGAAGAAAGCCAGCGTGATCCTGTCCACAGAAGACCAGAGCAACTTCCAGGTCACTCAGATGAAGATCAAAGTGAGGCTCCATTTGATTTCACCATTTTTACCAACAATGCTGATATCAGTGCCAGAGATAGATCATTACTGTATGTAACCCTTATTCACTGTTTTGTGTGATAAGGTGCGAAAAGGAGCCATAGGAGCAAAATGTGGTTTGGTGTTCGCGTACAAGGAGGAAGATGCTTTTGATGCAGAGAAACATTTCAAGAGGTTCAAAAAGTATGACGCGTGGGACCACAAGGACTACAAAGAGTTTATACAAGACAAGTAAGTGTTCATCTGAGATGTATTACTCCTGATATTTTATTTCAAAGTGCACTTGTGCTCATGATCTTTATAAACAAGCCAGTGAGACCTTAATAACAGATGACAGCTATGATAAAAGTATTGGTGTTGAAGTGTACATGTGGCTAAATGTAGTTCATGCAGGGTAATGTAGCACCCCAATTAAGCATGCACCTTAATAAGACAACACCGGACAGTAGTATAGTTAGTTTTTCTGTGTTATGGATACCCCTCAGCAGTGTGGGGGTCTGCCTCAGTGCTTTATGTAAAATGGCTGTCACACCATGCCTGTCACCTGACCCGCAGTGTGAGGATTCCAGCACAGTCCGAGGATGAGCCGATTGGCTGGTTCGAGCTTGAGGACGACTGGAATGATGTGGAGATCAAGCTGCAACAGTGTCGCGTTGCAAAGGTAAACACTGCATCCACTTAAAACTAAAAAACCCTTTTTCCCCCTTCTTTATTCTCTTTATACATTCGAACCTCGTTTTTTTAGCTTTAGTGTTTTGTATCTCATCTAATGACTCAATATTACTGTGCTGTGTTACCTAAATTATGCTTTGATGCCACCAGACATTTTGCTATTTAATATTCAGGGCTTCCGTGAAAAAAACAGAAAGAAAAAAAGCTACTGCTTCGTACTAAATAGCTAAAGGACATTAACAAGTCAGCATAACTTTTCTTCCTGTGCGTCCTTGTCTTCCCAGTTCCTGATGGTGAAATTCCTGTGCACCAGGCAGGACTCTGCTGAACGCCTTGGGGTGCAGTCCCTCAGCTTCAGCGGCTACCTGTGCCCTGGGGCAGAGAGGCTGGGAGACCTGGATGATCTGAGTCCAGAGGGAGAGAGCTACGACCGTGATGCTGTCACCGGCCTTTGTCTACTAAACAAGACACTTTTCTTCATCCAACAGCTCACACGCGACATGGTAGCCAATCATTAAAATATCTTATATATATATATATATATATATATAAAAAATAATACTAATGTATATGAAGTATACATTAATATGATTGTCTCAATTCTATACATTGCATTGTACAGTATATTGTGTGTCAGCATGCTTTAAATGAATTGTTTTATGGCCGCCACACTGAACAATGGTGGCAGCAGCTGATGGTGGAATAAAAGGAAGATCAATCACTTTAAAATGCTGTCACATTAAATATCAACAGCAAGACAGATGGAGAACAAGTAGACACATCTGTTTTGTGAAATTTGTACATTTGAGAATGATTAGTACTTAACATACTAATCTCTGGCCTGGCATGAGATAGACTATACCAGTATCTTCAATATGGATTTGTTTTCTTAATTTGCTCACTTACTTATATTTGTTTTATTTACATCATTCATTCATTTATTTATTTATTTATGGCTAGTACGTCTGACCACTAGCAAGAACATAACATTGGTTGTACTGTTTTAGTTTTGTTGAAGACTGTCTTTGAGTTTTTCCTCTCTTCATTTCTGCAGGACGCCTCTCACTTCAAGCAGAAGTTTCTTCTTGACTTCAGTGGTGGTCTCAACTTGAACCTCTTCTGGAACTTTTACAGTAAACTCCGGACAATGTGAGTACTTGTACAGTCACTACTGTTTTTTTTTTGTATGCACACGCTCACTGCAGCCATTACTACAGCAATATTTACCATTTTTGGCGCGATCAGGCTAAGTGGTCCGTGAGTGGGAAACATCCAGACATATGAAAGTCTCACCTGTAATTGTCTGTGTCTCAGTGAGGGAGAGGACGTGTTGAAGAGCAGAGTTCTTCTGCTCCAGTTGATGCAGAACTGTTTCCCCATGCTGCCCAACCCACTGGAGATAGGCGGGGCAGAAGAGAGTAAAGGGCCAAATGAAGGAGCAGCAGCAGCAGCAGCAGCAGCAGCAGCAGCAGCAGCCGCCACAGCTTGCCCATCCACCTCCAGCAGTGCAGAGCCTGTGAATGATTCTGTTAGAGCCGTCTGGGAACTCTACACTCACCTGTGCCACGGTAAAAGCCATTCAGCTTTTCATAGAGACTTCTTGGGCAGGTCTTGGTTGATTTGTAACATTTTTTTTGTGAAGATCTATGTAATGACAGTATAAGTAATGTTTGTGTTTCAGTTGTGGATGGTCCAGAGGGTGAGACATTAGTGGAAAAAGCTTTGCGCAAGGAAGCAGTCAAGGCCATTCTCAATGGAGCAGCTGTTTTCTTCCCTGATAAACACATCAGACGGGACAAGCTCTTCAACATGATGGTGAGTGCATTGATATTTTAGTTTCAGTTTTAATTTTATTTTTAATTTCAGTTCATTTTAATATCAATTTTAATTATCTTTTACAGAAAAACATTACAGAAGAGGATCAGCCAGAGTCAGTGAAAGTGACATTCGAATCACTTTGCAATTACTTCAGGTAAGCACACTGTAGATATACAAACACATCATCATATCCTCCTGCATATGTGGAACACAATGGATTAGCAGCAGCTGTTTTCTCCATGCAGTGATCAGGACCCAAGTGGCCTTCTCCTGCTCCCACCTAAAGGAGCTCCCTCAGACTTTGACATCAGCCCTATACTGTCAGTGATGGAGATACTGCTATTGGTGGCAACAAGAGAAGTGAGACCACACACACACACACACACACACACACACACACACACACACACACACACACACACACACACACACACACACACACACACACACACACACGTTTACTTATGTCATTTCTGGGGACATTACATAAACCTACATTCATTTCTTGGAGACTTACCCTAACCTTAACCTTAAAGGTGCAATAAATGACATCGAGTCTCACTGATTTGCTGTGTAGAGACATAGTGAAGTAATTGGTGATCGGAGCAGAGGATTAAGCCACACTACCTCTGTGTGTGTGTATTGTTATCTGAGCTTCTGTGTTCTTTGTTGTGGTAGCCGCACCAACTGCGCGTGCCTATTAGTGCATGCGAGTCCCTCTGTGTTCTCCACATCCGTTTCCAAGATGTCACAAACTTTCTCAAATTACAGCTTAACACTACACTTACATATGTTTCTGAAAACATTTGATGTGTAAAATACACAATGCACTAATATAATGTTGATTCATATTTGATCAGCACTGCCTGCTTTGACAGTTTGATCTGAATTTAGTGAGTTGTCTGCCCCCCCCCCCCCCCCCCCCCCCCCCCCCCCCCCAACTTTATTGAGTAAATGTCAAACACGTTTGTTTTGGTCTGAGATGTTGGTGCTATAGTGTGACATCTGGTGGCTGAATGTCATGTATTGCAACTTTAACCACTGACCCAAAAATATGCCTTTTCCCAATTGGGGACATGGCTTTTGTCCCCAGTTGGAGCTGTGCTCAATCAACTGGTCTTGAGTCACACACACACACACACACACACACACACACACACACACACACACACACACACACACACACACACACACACACACACACACACACACACACCCACACATATTATTAACCCTTTATCACCATCTCCCTCTTGTTTAATATTTTTGCTTAAATCAAGTGAAATCACATGTTTCTGTCTACTAATATTCAACTGTCTGTCATCTGTCAGTGTGAGGTTATGATGGTGGATGAGAGTGGTGGAGCCAGCAGGACGGTGTTGCTGTCCTTGTTCTGGGCTCTGCAGGGCAGCCTGCTCTCCTGGTGCTACCTGCAGCTTAAAGGGGGAGCCTCTACCCCCATTGCCATGGACCTGGCCAGAGACATCCTCTTAAAATGTGAGACATTGTGACAATATTAAATTGCTGACACTTCCTACAGCTTCTTTTATAAAAGGCTGATTCTGTGTGTTCATTAGGAGAGCACACAGTGTAATTCTGATCACTGAAGTGTTGGGAGTCCAAAAGATCAAAGAATGTGTGAATTACATTTTGTTGTGTACATAAGACCAGCATTCAACTTCAATAAGCGGACAAGAGGGAATGCTTTCAGAATGTCTAAATGACTTATGTCACCCTTCTCTTTCAACAGATGTAGATCAGTTCTTGGGAAGTGTCAAGACTATACTTGGTTCCCTGCTGGAGAGATACACTGGTGCTGAAATTACTAACAAACTAGGCAGCTCCATCCTCGCCACAGTCTTTAGACAACTGGTAATCAAATCTTATTTTGTGATGTTTGAGTCACCTTCTTGTGCAGTTATAGAGTTGAACATGCTGAATGAATGTAATGATTGTTCCGGCAGATGGTTTTCCTCCTGGAGCTGTGCTCTTTGGACATCCCTCACAGTCTGCTGCTGAGGAGCTTCTCTTCTCTGGTCGAGCTACTCAAAAACCTAGCCAGTGACACAGGAGACATCTTTTCCAAGGTCAGTTTACTCTCTGGCTTTGTTGTGTGTTATAGCGCTCTAAGATTTATGCAGCCTCCGATCCCAATGTATGAGGATGAATGGAGAGGTGAAAAGGCAGACAGGTATTTTTGGACGTGTAGGGCTTACCGAATTACAGCAACACTGCTTAATTGCATATCATGCCACTGTCAGGTGGATCAAGAGAGCTGGCAACAACCCCAGCAGCCTGTGGTGCTAAGGACCTGGAACATGGAGTCCCCTCATAACTATGAGAATAGCCGACACGAGACCAGCATCTTTGCCTGTCCTGGTGCTACCTCCTTTGAGGTGGAATTTGACGAACGCTGTGAGACAGAAAAGAGGTGAATAATGCAAAATATTACTTGTTCCAATGTTGTTGTTGTTTTGAAATCCCCAGAGAGAATTTTTAATCACCCTTCCTCTATGCTTTTGATATTCATAGATACGACTACCTAGAATTCACAGATTCTAGAGGTGGAAAGGTCCGCTATGACATGAAAGTTGGAACTGAGAAGTGGCCAAAGGTAGGAAAAGGGAAACCACTGGATTTCCACATATTAAACACTGGTGCTTCTTATTACCTTTACATGTCTGTTTCTCTTTGCTTCATTTTAGAAAGTGACATTTGACGCTGGCCCTCAGCTCCAGTTTCCTCTTCCACTCTGATAGCAGTAATAACGAGTGGGGTTACAAGTTCGCTGTGACAGCCCTGGGTCTGCCAGACATCACCATTTCATGGATGTCAGACCTGCAGCTGCTGGTAGCTCGCCTGATGGGTCGTCTTGCCTCTAGAACCCTGGCACTAAAATCCCCTCATGGTGAGACAGTTCACTTCAGATTTACAATTTTAAGCATTTCTCAGAGCCTTAATGATTTATTGAATGTTGATAATTTTGGGTTGCTGTCTAATTCCAGAGATCCGCACTTTAAAAGAGCTTCCACCAGGGAATATGTCCCATGTTCAGTCTTCGCCTCTATGGAAACCCATCCTGCGACATGGGTTGTGTGAAACCAGAGACGTGGATCGGACAAAACCAGCAACAGTACCGGTATGGACTTAATCCAGTCATGTACAAGTCACAGTCTGAGGCTTATGTTTTTTCATAGCTTAATAATGACCTCAGCCACCAGATAGAGCTCTAACACTATATGGTTTTTCTGTGTGATAGACGAATTCATGGACTGTTGATGACTTAAGGAGCTTCCTGGAGGACTTTGCCCGTTGGAACCCTTCACAAGAACCAACAGACAGTGCAACAGAGCTGATGAGGACCTTCATGCAGTCCTGTAGGAAACAGACTATGAGGAATGAGATAGCCGTTGGGTCAAAGACAGACCAAGCTGTGAATGCCATTTGGGCAGCGATGGTATATCACACACCAGCCCTCAACCACTCCCTGAAGACCTATGGTAACCCTTGGCTATTATCAATGGTCACAGAGCAAACGCTGCTCTATTTATTCAGTTTCTTGCTTTATTTCATCATCATTTTGCATGGTGTGTTGACTTTGTGGATTTCTCTCCTTCTGTTTTGTCTCTGTATGAGTAGTTAATCAAGATTGCAAATCCTGTCTCAGTGAAGATTTTGTGCAGGTCTACTCACTGGCAGACAGCATCAGAACATGGATGGTGAGTATAAATGACAGGATTTATATCTGTTGAATATCTGCTGCTGAATTTATAAATGATCATGCCACTAAACTGATGGGGTCTTTCTTTGTGTCAGTTGGAGATGAAGCAGAGATACTTAGTTGGCAAAATGACTGTTTCTGATGAGAAGGAAGGAAGTTCTGATGAGGTTACTATGGAGACACTAGGTGAGGACTCCAGCTAATTTAATACCAAATCTCTCTATATTATTTTCCATGATATTCTTTTGATGCCTTATGATCTTTTCTTTCTCTTTAGCTGAAATGTGCATTGAGAAGAGCCTCTTGCTGTTCAGATTTTCCCCTTGTGGAGTACCATGCCAGGACAATGACTCCTCCAAAGCTGCTGAAGGCAGCAATGCTCCACTCCTCCGCTCAAGTTCCATCTCAGAAGGGGACTTCCAGGCCAGCCCTTCATCTGGACCTCAGACTTCTGGGGCTGATGAGGGCTGTGAGGCCAAGGCAGCACAGAGCCAGCCCCCCAGTGCTCAAGTCCAAAACTCATCTACCTGTGGGCACAACAGGCGGGGTAACAGAGGGTCCACAGAGAGTCTCTCATCCCAACCGGGAGACCCAGCCTCTCCCTCCACCTTCCCTCGTAAAGCTCCGTTCAGCCGGGCACGCCTACGCCTCCTGTCCTGCCGCTCTACAGAAGAGCCCCGCATGACCCCCTCTGTCAAGGATCGCTACCCAATACTGAAACACATCATAAACTTTATACGAGACCAGGCTCTCACAACAGCAAGGTGATTGACCTGCAATCTCTATTTGTTGATACAGAATAAGACTTGTTTGCATTTCCTATTTGTGTAGTTCATACCACACAGGGTTATGTAATCAGATTCTTCTTTTTGTAGCATTTTGCAGACCTTGTCGCTGAACAAAGCCCAGGCTGTGAGTGTGTGCAAGGTCCTGGAGGTGGTTCAACAGTGTTTACATTCCCTGGGAAAGCCACACCTCTTCCAAGCCCCCTGCATCCTGTTCCTACAGGAGCTGTTAGCATGCCAGAAAGACTTCACCAGGTATATCAATAGCAATGATTCACCAATACAGTTTGATATGTGATTTGAATATCAGCTCAAATTCGAGAAGCACAGGTTTAGTTTCCATTTCTGCAAGTGGGAACATGCTGATATATAACTGTGCAGTAGCATTTCACTCAAGATTTTCTTTCTTCTTTGCTTTGCCTTTTTTTCAGTTATTTCTCTCAGTTGTCAGACAGTGGGCAGACGCTAGGAGAAGAAGTGAGACACTCCTACCATCAGCTGGTGCTAATGCTGGTCGAGGCTGTTCAAGGATTTAACAGCCTCAACGAGAAGTAAGCTCATAATCCTCCGACTAGATTCTCTGAAATTCTAAAGTGATTGCAGTAGTGATTAGTGTAAATGTAAGTGTGTAATGCAGTGGTGCAAACTGACCCTCATCCCTTTTTCATCAGGGCCCTGCTACCAGCCCTGTCTTGTGTGCAGACATGCTTGTTGCACCTGCTGGACATGAGCTGGGAGGTGCATGACCTTCCTCTCTTCCTGAACATCAAACTTCCTGACCTCCTGCTCAACATGTCCCAGGAGAACATTAGTGTTCATGACATTGCCATCAGGTAATATCAGACCATATCAGACCATATCAAAAAGTATTTTAGTTGTGCAGATGGGCTTTTCTAATTGATAATGATTGGGGATGCTAGCAAAGGACACAAATTTCATTTTTTACAAGAAGTCACATCTGCTTTACGCTTCATGAGTCCATTTAAAATCTCTCCCTGAAATTGCTTGATAGATTTTTTTTTTGTGGTTTAAATTGATTTTCAGTCAATGGACAGAGGAAGATGAAATTGCAGACTACAAGAAGAACCAGGAGTGGATGGATGAGTGTATGGACGGGATGTTTGAGAAGTGGTACGACAAAATCGAAGAAGAGGACTCCATGGAGGACAGAAGAAAGGTATATCACAGCGTATAAAAGACAAAGTAATCATTAGAAAACAAGAGAAATTGTCCTGTGTCTCAGCTGTCTGTGGAAAAATGCTTTTAGCCAGTGTTTAACCTGGCTGGCCCCAAGTACCTCTCTGCTCTCTATTTCTTCCCAGTACAATCCAAGAATACAGCACATATAGTCATTCAGTGAAGATAGATGTTGTCATATTATGAGATATGTTTAACATTTGTAGTCAAGGTTATGAAAGGGAAACTCCACAGTTTGCACATGCATTGAAGAGTACTACTGCATAATATGTGAGGAAAAAGTTGTAGAAACCTTTTCTTGGCTACAGAGAGAGTTTGGAATCTGATAAATTACCTCAAGGGATGTCACTTGAGTCAGCATTAGGTGGGATTGAAGACAGGTTTGAATTAATGAAAAAAATGTGGGAGAGTCGATGACTTGAGGTTACCAGACTTATGTAGCCTGCTCCTCATCTCTGCTTAACGCTGCATTAGCTGCCCTAGCATAACCTGAATTTCTGGCTGAACTGCCAGACTGGACAAGTATTGTGAGGTACCAGGTTTTTGATGAGGAAGTAGACTGAAATGAAAAGGACAACCTCTAAAGCTCTTAAAAAGACAGGCTCACACAAACCAATACACAAAATAATGGTTAATACGGCAGTAGATACTATATTATTCCTGTTTATTTCCAGTGAGAATATGACCCAATTCACAAATACACATGATGTAAGTTTAGTGAGCTGTAAAGAGCAGATGATTGAGTCAGGATCTTTTCTACGTTTGCTAAGCGGAAGGGTGAATGTTATATTATCATTTTATCATTCTATCAGTTAATGTTAATACTGTACTTTATATCCACAGATGCACATGTTCATTGCACGCTATTGTGACCTTCTCAATGTTGTAATATCCTGCGATGGTTGTGAAAGGATGGCACCTTGGCACCGCTACCGATGTCTGCAGTGTATGGATATGGACCTCTGCAAGACCTGTTTCCTCAGTGAGTTTATACATTCTATTATACTATATAAGCAGTCACACAGGTGGAACTGTTTGCCAAGAGTTTAGAGAAACATGGTAAATTGTATCAATGAAAGCATCGGGTTGTGATTTTTAACAAGGTGGCGCCAAGCCTGAGGGCCATGAGGATGACCATGAGATGGTGAACATGGAGTACGCCTGTGACCATTGCCAGGGTCTCATTGTAGGCAGCAGGATCAACTGCAACGTGTGTGAAGACTTTGACCTGTGCTTTGGCTGTTACAATGCAAAGAAGTATCCAGACAGGTAACACATTTTAAAACTAATACTGTTGCCACACAATTTGATTCTAGCAGTTTACCATTGATTAAAGAACTCAATTATTGTTTATCAAATTCCACCTTTAGCCACCTGCCCACCCATCGGATCACAGTTTTCCCCATGGTGACCATTCGGATCAGTGACCGTCACCGCCTGATCCAACCCTACATCCACAACTACTCCTGGTTGCTTTTTGCTGCTTTGGCCCTCTACACTTCAGAGCTGAACAGTGAAAGGCAGATAGATGGAGAGTCTTTGGACCTCAACATCTTGAGCCAGGCTTCGGCCCTGCAGACGTACTGCTCCCAGCTCATCACTGATTGCTTGCTAAAGGGTCAGACTGGCAAAGGTAAATTCATACCAAAATGTTCAAATGCCAGAGGAGGGATATGTTTTCTTCTGACATCTTATCACCACATTTCAGCATTTTCAAATTAACGTAGGTGTCACATGCTGTCTCAGATTCTGCTAATCTCTATTTGTCCATCTTTTGTCCTTTTTGTGCTTCACATAGGGCTGCGTTCCTCAGCCTTGCTCGCTCTGCTGTCGTCCAATGAATCAGCCTCTGACAGCGAGATCTGTCCAGTCTCTCCCGAGTCCTCCCAGGAGCTCAGTACGGCCACTGACACCTCCTCTCTGCCTGGCAGCACCGCAGCCATCTGTTCCCCGTCATCTCCCAAAGACAAGGTGAGGAACAGGACTCATGTTGTAAAGTAATATGAAGACTGAATGGTTGCTGCTGAGGGAGTGCACCATTACAGTGGCAACATAGTATTTAGTATTTTAGATCAGGAGCTCATACTGTACAGTCTGTCAACCTACTGAATTGTTGTCCTCCTCTCACTACTAGACTAAACTATCAGGAAAGGAAAAGAAGGCGAAGGAGGCAGGCTCTCCTCCCTCTGCTCCTGCTGAAATGCTATCACCCCCGAGCACTGTAGATGGGGAGAAAAGGAAACTGGTTACACAAGACACCCTGGACTCTCCCAGCCTCAGCCAGACACTTTCTGTGTCCAGCGAGGACCCTCTCTCTCCCGTGGTCCGACGTAAGTACTGACACTACCTCCATCAGGCTGATTACAGTACTGATTTTGTTCATTAATGGTTATGACTAGCACATACTGTAACTGCCTGGATTAAATGTGTGTGTGTGTGTGATTGTCTTATTATTACCATTCTCAGCCTCAGAGTCTGGTCCAGGAACCGTCAACTCTCCAACCTCAGACATCAAGGAGACAGATGAGAGGCTGCCTCAGATTCCCCTCCTGGAGCATGTGTTCTCAGAATGCTCCAGAGAGAGAATCCTGGGACTTCTAGCTGCTATGTTGCCACCAGCCAAACCAGTATGTGAAACTAAAGACCAGTTTTTAAGGATTAAGATCCTATATAGAATGTATTATTAAGTAGTGACTTTGTTGACATACACATATACATTAAAATATACCACCCTGTCTTTCTTGTATCCTCAGGGCGCCACCTTGTCTCTGCCCAGTCTCAACTCCATCCTGCCCCAACTTTTCCGGGCAGTCATCTCAAATGCTGGCTCTCTTAACGAGACCTACCACCTCACCCTGGGACTCCTAGGCCAGCTGCTACTCAGAATCCCTCCAATGGAGGCCGACACCGCCGTCACAGAGGCCCTAGCTGACAAATATGAAATGCTGACACAAGGAGAGTCGGCCACTTCTGACACTCAGGGCTGGAAGACCACTCAGCTGCTCTTCAGCTTGGGGGCAGTCTGTTTAGACAGGTACCAGGAAGATATTGTAGTTAAGATTTATGGATCCATTTGCCTCATTAACTCCACCGTAGTGTAATAAATCATGTACTAATAGATGTAGTGCTGGAGATACTAGTGGTATCTCTTACAGTTGAAATCTTGATTGAAAGAAAGGTTTGTCTTTTAGATGTTTTTGTGCTAACTGTTGAAACATTTAACTTCCATTAGCCGGTATTGAAATTTCATCTTTATTTCCTGTGTTTTGCAGTCGTATCGGTCTGGACTGGGCGTGCACGGTGGCAGATATTTTACACAGTCTTAACGCTTGTCCCGAGTGGAGCACAGTCATCGCTGCCTTCACCGATCATTGCATTCAGCAGCTGCCACAAACTCTGAAACGCACCAACCTCTTCACCCTGCTGGTGCTGGTGGGCTTCCCTGAGGTAGGTACAAGTGTACCACTGCGTAAGGTTGTGCACTGTAAAGGCTCACATCACAGTGTAATCATAGTGTGCTCCCTGACTCTCCAAACCAAGTCATGACTCATGCGTGTGCCTGTCAGGTGCTGTGTGTGGGCACCCAGACGGTGTTCATCGACAACGCCAACGAACAGCACAACATGATCCTGCTGAAGCACTTCACAGAGAAGAACCACGCTGCAGTGGTGGATGTTAAGACGCGCAAGAGGAAAACAGGTTAGCGCAGTAGTATCACCTGAACAGCATTGCCAGCTTTCAGAATTAAACATAGAATTTAACCCTCTGTGCTTCCCCCCGTTTCACAGTGAAGGACTACCAACTCATCCAGTCTCAGGATTCCACTACAGCTGGCCTTCCAGGGCAATCAGAAGACCAGGGCTCACCAAAGACCCTGCTCAGCCGTTACCTTAGCAATTTCACATCCATCATCAGCCACTTGCTGCAGGCAAGCCAGGACAATGGCTCTCCTGATGCCGTAGAGGCTTCTTGGGTTCTGTCCTTGGCCCTTAAAGGTCTCTACAACACACTGAAGGTACCTGTCCTCATCCAGCTATAATATTACACATATTATTTCACACACCATGAATCAGTGCATCAGTGATGCTTTGTGTATATACCATTATGACCAAAGAGTGTGCAGCGTGCAGGTTTTTTAACAAACAAACAAAACAGCAGCTGATTTTCTTTCCCCTGAAAATGTCTCTATGGTAGATCCACTGGCTCACTGTTTGGTGAAAATGAAATTCAGCAGTTATTATGATGTATTTTCTGATCACTTCAAAATTTCCGATGTGGACATCAACATCTGGACTTAGGCTAGGAACAACTGGCGTAGCAAATGTAAAATGACTCCAGAGGCAGTTTTCTCAATTAGTGTCATCCTCTTGTGCAGAAGCATGGAGTGGAGCAAGCTCAGGAGGCCATCCAGCAGTCAGGATTGACTCAGCTGCTGGTGAGGAAGTGCAGCAAGGGCACAGGCTTCAGCAAACTATGGTTGCTGAGAGATCTAGAGATTCTCTCCATCATGCTCTACTCCTCCAAGAGAGAGATCCACTCCATGGCCCAGGACCCAGAGCGAGACCAAAGAGAGCAGGACAAAGAGCACGACTCAGACCACTCCAGTAGCTGCGCTGACGACACAGACGTCAATAAGCCCGACCCCCTGGAGGGCCTGGACGAAGAGACAAAGATTTGCTTCCAGGTGACGAAGGATACCGCTCATAATCCGTGCAGCAAAATAAAGTATTATGTAATAGTCTAAAGCTAATCTTTCAAATGCAGATCACCCACGATGCCTTAAATGCCCCTTTGCCCATCCTGCGAGCCATGTATGAGTTACAGATGAAGAGAACTGACTCTTTCTTCCTGGAGGTGCAGAAGAGGTCAGCATCAATCATTTCTTTTCAATTCACTCCATTCATATTATCCACTGTGGTAAAGGTCGTATTATACAATCAAATGCCAGCTCTTTGTCATGCATTGTGCCTTTTGTGATTTTTCCAGATTTGATGGAGAGGAGATAAAAACAGATGAGACAATCCGTACGCTGGCTCAGAAGTGGCAGCCAACCAGGCGGCCGCGCTCTGAAGAGAGGAACACCAAGGCTGTGGACACTGACATGATTGTTGTATCCTGCGTGGTGAGTTTTCTAAAAACGGCAAATGTTATAATTTTCCAACTACGCTAAATAGAGGTGTTCTGTCCCTGCTTTGATATGCTGTTGCAGTGTTAAAAAACACAACTTAAGAATGGCTGTTTGGGATATTACAAACACTAACTATACCAAGGAGAGATAAAATACAATGGAAAGTAGTTTGGAGGCGTTGTCAATACTCTTGATTTATCCTTGTCATCTCCCTCCTCCCACAGTCTAAACCCAGTCACTGTGAAAAAGCCACAGAGGAGATCAACGTAGTGGCCCAGAAGCTCATCACCAATTCAGAGACCGACCTGCAGCTCAGCTACGCGAAACAGAGGCGTACCAAAAGCTCGGCTCTTTTGCACAAAGAATTGGACGTGCGCAGCAATCGGGCAGTCCGTCAATACCTGGTGAAGGTCAACCAGGCCATCGCCACGCTGTACGCCCGCCACGTGCTGGCCTCACTGCTGGCCGACTGGCCTGCTGAGGCGGCGCTGAGCGAGGAGGCCCTGGAGCTGAACGGCGCCTCGCACATGGCATACATCCTGGATATGTTAATGCAGCTGGAGGAGAGGCCGCTGTGGGAGAAGGTGGGTGTAATGGAGGAGCATGTGGAGTTGTTGCATTGTGTTGCTCTTGGTTGAATGAGAGTTTGTCATGCATGGAAAGGAGTCAAAATGAGATTCCACATATGAAGTATATTAGAGACGTTATTGTGTATTAATTTGATTGTGATGTTATATTACCTATCAGATTCTGCAGAGGGTGCTAAAGGGTTGCAGCCAGAGTATGCTGTGCAGCCTTTCTCTCACTGCTTGCCAGTTCATGGAGGAGCCAGGTATGGCCGTGCAGATCAGAGAATCCAAACACCCGTATGACAACAACACCAACTTTGAGGTGAGTTGACTGCCTTTTTAGTTTATTTTCATGCGTTTCTTTCTTTCTTTTAATCGTCAGCTGCCATAACCGAAGTTCATTGACTTTTATTAAGATTAAGATGAGGATCATGTGTGCCATTGTGTTTTTGTATTTTCAACTTATTTACTCCCTTATGATATGATTTCTCTCTCTCTTCAGGACAAGGTGCACATACCAGGGGCCATCTACCTGTCAGTAAAGTTTGACTCCCGCTGCTACACAGAAGAAGGCTGTGACGAGCTCATCATGTCCAGCAGCAGCGATTTCCTCCAAGATATTCACAACTTCAGCGGCTCTCCTCAGAAATGGTCTGATTTCGAGATCCCCGGTGAGGAACATTTTAAAAAGTTAATTTAGATAGTTAATTTTCTCGTCCAAGTGTAGGCATCTCATCTGTGTGATTTAGAATCATTTGACTGTCAACTTAGTTCTATATCATGATTACTGATATATATCCGGTGTGTGGGTTTCTTTCAGGTGACACCCTGTACTACAGATTTATGTCAGACATGAGCAACACAGAGTGGGGCTACAAGTTCACTGTTACAGGAGGGCACAGGGGACGCTTTCAGACAGGTACACACACACTTATTGTATGTTTGTGCGAACCCTCTTCACAGTTCCTTGGTTAAGAGTAACTCCAACTGTTTAGTAGATTGAAGAATAATCTTTAAAATGAATCCTCAGGTTAGTCAGGTTCTCACCTTCCCTGCACTCTTTCTTCCTTTTCATCAGGTTTCGAGATACTGAAGCAAATGTTAGCAGATGACCAAGTGCTCTGTCACCTGCCACTGTCTGACATCTGGGAGTGGCAGGTGGGCGTGGCCTGTCGCCAGACTGGGAACCAGAGACTAAAAGCCATTCACTTGTTGCTCCGCCTCCTGCAGTGTCAATCCCAGACGTAAGAGTTCAGCCTTGCTTACAGAGTTCTATCTATTTCCCTCTGATCATTATCAATGCTATTCAAACTGCTTCTGTCATCAGTGAAATCATTTTAAAGGTTGGTTTCCTTGTACGAAGTGATGGTGTCTTACGTGAACTGTCACTGTCAATCCAATCTGAATAAACTATAGACACACAGTCCTGGTGTAGTGCGTGTCTAACATCCAACGTAATATACACGATCATTCTCACTTGAGTACACCCGTCAGTACGCGTTTTACCTCAGCAGTGTGTTATGCAGCTCCAGGGTTTGCATAAAAGCTTTCATGTCCAGGTAGTCACCACGGAAGTGAGACACAGGATGCGTTTAGGTATTTGCATGTGTGCAGACCGATTCAGCTGCCGTGAAGTCACAATGACAGCATCGCACAATTTATGAGAAGGCGGTGCTCACGCAGATAGCATACGCATGATTATGTAATGATGATACTGCACTCATCAGTTTAAATAACATCCTGCAAATATTCCTTTTTCTTTTATTTATTTAATCATTTCACGTTTTTCTTACCTGTGGGAGCATTGAGCCATTAATGAAAGTCTGACTTTGTGCTGCAGGACAATCCATGCATCTATTTGAACAACAAAGGCTACCATTGTTTCTGTTTCAGCAACAGCTTTGCGTCGCTTTTGTCAAAATCAAACTCTTTATTGTCCTGTTTTGACTTTGTAATCTGTGGGTCTGTCTAACTATTGATTTGTGTGCACTACAGAGCCTGTGAGCTGACACTGCTGCGACCTCTGTGGCAGCTTTTTATGTCCATGGAAAACAGCCTGAGCCAAGATCCCACCAGTATCACTGTGCTGCTGCCTCTTCACAGAGCACTCACTGAACTATTCTTCATCGCAGAGGCCCGTGCCATCGTGAGTAAAGCATGCACGCACACACACACACAAGAAAATATAAACAGATATCTGATAATGTACATACATTGTTGTTAAAGCTGTTGATGACAACATTATTAACTTAATAGATTAAATATAGAATAGATTGAAAATGGTTGATTGTATAGAAACCATGTTTTGGTCTGCCTTACTTTGAGACTACTCATTGTTTTTATTTTGTTTTGATAAAATATTCAGTATGAGGCAATATAAAGGTAATGGGATGAGTAAAATTTACTCAACACTTTATTCTTTGCCTCCGTCTCTCTGTCTTTATCTCATCTCTCTGTGAGATGAGCATGTTTTTCCTCATCCCACCTGTTTTCTGCTGGGCTCGGGGCCAAAGCCCAGCCCTGCCATCTGCCAGAAGCACAGTGCCACACTGGCTCCTGCAGACCGCACGGGAGAGGGAAGAGATGCTATCCATTTTGTGATGTGTATGGGCACTCGCTCTCTTTCTTGCTCTCTCTCTCTCTCTCAATTGTGTTGAATTATTAATTAAGAGAAATCTGAAGGATTATGAGCATGCCGTCAGCCAGGAGTTTCCCCATCTGTAGCCGCGATTGAACAAGACAGTCCCGGCAAACCGCAATGCCTTCAGGCCGGCGAGGGCTGAGGCTGCGGATCTGACAATAAAATTACATCAGTCGACTTGTCACTGAGGAAGGATTCATGCTTCCATCTGTGCCCACTGAGTGTTGCTGCGTGTGAGGGAGAATGAGACGCTCAGGTGGAGCAGTACCTCTGAGAAACATTAGGGGGCAGTAGCAGTACTGAGCCGTTTTGTCTGGAATGTCCTTCATGGACACTCCAGTGTTGCGTTAGCAGTGGTAGGCACATGCTGCAGCACCTCCATAGAGCGTGAGCGATCTTTTAACAACCACGCAGATGTGTTTTCTGCAGTGGTTTATCACCTTCACCTCCTTACCCACAACTTTGAGATAAGTCTGAGCTGAAGGTCTTAGCAGAAATTAGGAATACATGAATGGAGAAGGGCGTGCACATTCATTCTCATTTACATAAACACAAAATCCTTGGTCAGTTTTTGAAAAGAACACACACCTGCTACTGCTTGCAGCAGCTGTCACAGTGAATGTTGTTGGGTGGTTGCACTTGGTTAATGATGTGGTTCAAACTATAACAAAAACATTTAAAAACTTGAATAAACTCCAGTGTGTACTTGATTTAAAAAGAGGTTATACACGCAACAACTTTGCTGTTCACCATCTGGATTGGATATGTTGTATCCACTACATCACATCTTCACATCTGCATTCATCCAGATTTTATAATGAGCCAGCTTCCTAGGCAGAACTGTACTGAAGTTAATATAAAGGAAAGGTCATTTCAAACACTGTCAATCTAGAAGCGGACTTAAATATTTGAAAAGTCCTTTGTAAGCTGTGTAAGGGTCAGTGCTCTACCTACAGCATGGCACATCATCTGTCATCTTCCTCCTGAAAAGTAAGGATTAGTTTAGTAGACTCAAGTTGATGGCTCTCATGTCTTGTTGACATATGGGTTTAACTGCAATGTTGGCATACAGCTCCACGTTGACACGACTGTAAAATCGTGGGAAGCTTATGAGCGACTGGACACACACCATGGATTCTTCAGTAAAGCCTTGAACCAGCATATTTGAAAGGTTAAGTAGCAGGTGCTGATCACATTTCAGCGACAGCCCTCATTCTTCATCCCCACACATGGCCAGATCCACTGAGATCCAATGAACTCTCCACCCCAGGAAGTGAAAGTTATATTTAGGAATCAAAACGGCGTGTCACGCACTACTGACTGTACAAATCGTCCTAGGATGTTCCCCAGTATAAACAATTGGGGTGCTGCAAAATGAATGGTGGGCCAGGGCTCTGGACTGTGTCTCCAGCACTGTAAAAAGCTCCATTTGGCCAGTCTCAGCCCATTTAGCCTCTATGTAGTCTTATCTGTGTTCCTCGACTCCATGTGCTTATGTAACCCAAGGTACGTCTCTCCCGTGGGGCTTTAGTGGAAGCGCTCTTCAGTTTGTTTATAATTTTGAATGACTTTTCCAACATTCCACTGTTCAGTTTGATGCGGAGATGGAGACGAAGTGCGGTCAGGGAACCAGGCCTCATTTATAACTGAATGCATCCCTTATGTAACCTCTTCAGCAGTCCGTCTCTGGAAGTTCCCTCTATTCCTGACAGTTATCTGGCTTGCGAAGTTATCATTGTTTCTGTGCAAGCTGCATTTTTGGGGAGAATGCGGGGTAGAAGTTGACCTCATTACCAACCATTTGATGTGTTTTACAGGCACAGGGCATCCTCCAGGAGTACTTACTAGCCATGACCACTGACGAACAGCTCCTCAACCACACTGCAATGGTAAGACCGTTACTCCTTTTTATTCCTTTTTAGTCAGCCTCTCTCTGGTCTCCTTTTGAACAATATTCCAATATGCACTTGATATTTGTACTTGTCATTTGCCACCTAACACGAATGATAATAGCAAGAAGTTATCACTGATTCCTGAAGTGTAGCGATATTATGCAACTCTCTCTCTTAACCTCACAGTCCAGTTGATTGAAAGGTCTTCAGTCGCTGTGAGTCAGCTCGCGGCTGCTGTCTCTTATGCTTGTGCATCATCAAGCCGTTGACACCCAGCAGCTCCCGCGGCACCCCCTTACCACTTGTTTTTGAATGCGTGTGGGCCGCACTCAGGACTAATGTATTTGGTAATTAGAGTCCATTAGCATTTGTGGCGGAGCGAGTCCTGTAGACCCCATAATACAGCAGAGGAGCCAGAAGGGGTGCGGGGGGAGAGGGAGGAGGGGTGTTGAAAAGACATTGTAGGTGGTTCTGTTGAGCAGTTACCTAATACCTGTCATGTTGAAAACAAACGCATAGGTGACTTGGCAGTAGTCATAACTATTATTGTAACAATGGTGCCCAGTCTAGGAGAAAATTGGCAGGGATTCGCTTTCAAAGAGCCGGAAAAAAATGTTCAAAAAATGTTCCAATGATTGCATTTTTTTTTGCTAGCAGTCATCTTGAAGGCTTTACCTCTTCTAACCTGTAATTTTTTTGGATGAGTTTATTACAACACAGCACAAACTGCAGGATTCAGAGGATGGTATTCACTCCACTATTCCCTAGCTTTTATTTTTCCCGTTGTTCACTCAATTAAACACAGTTAACAGTGTAAGATACCTGTCTTTTTCATATGACATTTGCAAATGAATTGCCCACTAAACCATCCTAGCGTGTTAACAGCCGAATCAGCAAGTGCTACTGTGTGTTGGCGCGTTACCTGCTGTTGGAGTTCTCAGATCCAAGGAAATCACCTTGAGTAAAGTACTTTTTACAGGTTTACAGCATTCAGAAATGAGTTACTATTTAACAACAACAAGAGAGAAAGTACATATTTATATATTCTAAAACCTAAACATGTATACATTTGGTCTGTTTTGAGGACGTAACGAAAAATATTGAAGTACCTCTCATTAAAGTTGCACCTATATATATATATATTGTTATAAACAATGGATCAAATAACAGTGTGTAATGTGAAAGAGGTACCTTGTATAACCTGACTCTACAGTTCCACTTATCTCTATGGAGCATTTTAGTGTCTTTTAACTCGTTGTTTTGGGTTTCTTGCCTGCAACTTTACTGTTTCAGCTCTCAGTCTCATCAACATTTCTCAGCAGGCAGCCGCTTTCAGCAAACGAGTTCTGATAAACCCATTGCACACACACCATCAGCACCAAGCTGCAAACAAAGCAACGTTAGCATTTAGCTGGTAAAAACCTGTATCTTTCCCTGAGAAGTGGAATAAGACCAAAAAAACTCTAATTGACTTCAAATGAATGCTAATGTTGCGCCGTGTCTGCTGGATGTGTTAATAGGCTCCTATTTGCTTTATGGGGTAATAATGTCAATGTTGTGTTTACAGTGTGTTCTGCTGCCCCCCCAAGTAGCCAAAAAAACTCATTTAGGCTTCTTTAACATTGCATCCTGAGATTACCAAAAGTCTTCCTCACCTTGTAAATGATGAAGGTTTGCATAGCTTAACTTAATTAGCGATTTTATTGGTACACAAGCTGTATTTGATGCATTACCTGGGAAACAAATCTCCCTCCAGCAACAAAACTCATGTTAATCAGCCCGGCTGGCCACCATTAAGAACTTTAGGTGATTTACATAACGCTGGTTCTCTAAGTAGCCTTTTATTGCATTATCCCAGCTGATTGGTCGGCCTTAACATGTATTTTTTTAACCCACTTCTTCCTTGCTTCACACCTGCAAGGAGGGTGGTCTTGTGAGACACTCATTCATTCCACTTAGAGAACCGAGGTCATGTAAATAAACTACAATTCTCTTTCATAGCATTCGTTCCATGTCTCACTTTAAGATATACTGACTCCCAGATTGCTTTATAAGCCCATTATAGGAAACAGCTCTAGCATGTGTAGTCCTCTCCATCAGTCACCCCCCCCCCACACACTCAGTACAGAGTGAGCCTGGGAGGGTGCTGTAACATCTGTACTGTAGAACATAGCAAGATGTCCTGAATGGAGACACCCCTGAAAAGTCATGATGATGCCAAGCCTGTAGTAGAGTGTGGCTGCATAGTCGCTGGAGGTTGTAAGCCTCTACTAGTATAAGCAAGAGAAATAGCCCTCACTATTGATTGGGAAATCCGCTGTTTTGACACCAGCTTTGCCCCAAAACACAAAAAAGCTGATGAGATTTTTCTGAAAAGTTGCCGTTCCACATATATCTGTAGAGCCTCAATTTACCTCTTTAACATCACTCAACATGCAGCGCACACCCCAGGATTGTGACATCTCATTTTCTAACTAATATATTCTGCTCCATTCTGTTCTCCCTGCGCCCCGTTCTTCTGTATTTCATTCACATACTGACGCACTTTGTTTTTTATTGTGAAGGCTCTGAAGAACATCGCCGCCATCAGCCTGGCTATCAATTACCCCAATAAATCTACTAAGCTACTCAACATGTCCCCGTGAGACATCCACAGAGAGAAAGGAGGGGAGCAGCCTGAAGAAGGAGGGGGGGGGACGACACATCCTGACTCAGCTGGATCACTTTGAAGAAGGAAGGTAGAGGTGAGGGAGAGAAAAAAAAAATCTCCCTAAGCATCCAGTGCTTTCCTTCAAACAGGACACCCCCACCTACCACCACCACCTCCACCCTCCACACCAGTAACTCTCTGCAGTACTCCAGACCTGAGCTGTGGAGGGGGACTCAAAGAGCACTTTTCACACTTACTCACAATCCTTTTTGCCTTAGGTGAATCCAATATATCAGCATGTGCATTCACTGGAACAGGAACAATTGCGGGGGTCTGTTTTGTTTTTCTTTCTTTTTCTTTCTTTTTTTAAACTTGAGGATAACTTTTTACTTGAAGATGCCATGCTTAAGGACAAAAAGTGTGCCAAATTCACGACTTTCAAGGGGAAGTATTCCTTTTTTTTCCTTTTTTTTTTTTTTCCTTGTCCTAAACAACAGCCACTCTGGGTTATGTAGTTGATCACGGTGAAAACAGGTCACCTTGGCGACTCGTATGTCTCTGTAGACATGCAGAGCATCCTAAAAATACTGTCCAGGACAGTGGAGTCTCATTAGTCACCACAGGGAGAAAGTACTGACCTACAAGCTCATTCCTCTCCTTTTTCTTTTTCCTTTTTATCTACCCTTCCTTTTCTTCCTACTCAACTTCTCCCCGTCTTCCTTTCTTATTGCCTCTCCAGAAAACAGAAAAAAAAGATGACGGTATTTTTTAGGGCTCTTTTTGAAAGGTTAGGATCAATGTATCTAAAAACTCACATTGCAACTGTGATCGGGCTGAACGGGACAAAGATGATACTCACAATAGCCATAGTCTTTGCATAGGATGAGGATTACCATTACAGCTGAGGGAAAACTGTGATCATATACTGTTGCAATGCATTCCTCCACATCACTCTTACAAATATGTTGTAGTATTTTCACTCCAGACCATTATGATGTCAAATGACGTTCATGAAAATGAACAGCAGCAAAAAAAAGGAAAAAAAGAAACCCGGAATCTCTTAAAGGCCTTCAGTTTTATCCTCCAATTTATTTATTGACTATTATTATTTTTTTATCCTTATGTACAATTAAGTTGAAGCTTATGAGGGTTTATTTTTCATGGCGGTGAAAGAAAAGTCTATCACATGATTATCTCTCCATACATTATAATGAATGCTATGTACAACAAATACACAGATCGACTGTCGATGTAAAGAATTGAAGTCGATCCACTGATGTGACTGTAAACACATTTTATCCCACTCATACACCAGTAACACACGTCATATTTGTTAAGCTGATAAAAGTTTCTTTTTTAATACCGAATAGTTAATTACCTCATATTTTGCAATCCACTGATATTCGGCGTGACACTTCCTTCAATGTTTAACGTGACATCGCACTCACCCCCACCTTTTTATACAAAAGCGAGATCCACCTGTAGCCAAACCCACAGAGATCTCAATCAGTCACATGCACTTTCATGTTAAAGACGGCATCAAGTTTTGTATTTTGACAAATCCGAGTTCAAAAGAGGAGCGAGTAGATAGGGAGGGGGGTGGGGGGGAAAGGGGGGGGTGGGGGGGTGATGATGGCGGGTTGTTTTTTTGCAATCATTACTGTGTTCATTTCAGACGAAGAGATTTTTTGTCGTCGTAGGAAGTCATGGTGGTTTATACCAAAGAAACCAATCATTGTGAGCCATGAAACATCACCGACAGAGCTCCTGGAAGAGTTACTTCTCAGTTTATCACATATCACATAGCTACCCTGTGAGAAGCTGGAGCAGAGGAAACTTTAAGACATAATTCTGTTTTATTTTTTGTTCTGTTCTGTTGGGTTTTTTTTTTTTTTTCCGAAGTGGTCCTACAAATGGCCATAGGATAGCTCGGTGATTTTGTTTACACAAACATCAGCTGCAGCGAGGAGACAGGAAGATTTACACGGCCGCCATTTTGGCTTCTACCATGCCTCACATATCTACGACGTGCCTATGGTTAATAATGAAGCAATCATAATTTAACTCATGTTAGTGGAATAGTTATTAATTCTATTTTAAAAAAAGAGAAATATATTGTTTAATTTGAAGTTGTTTTGTAACTTTTTACTTTTAAATTGTTCTGTTCTGTTTTGTGCGGATGCGTGACACGAGGCTGACTAATTTGAATGTACATATCTGTGAATAATTGCACAGAGGAAAGACTTTGATATCAAACCCTTACAAGTATAAACTTTACTGGGCACTAACAGACGGACACTTTGATTCTGGTTTTTTGTATGCATGGCACATTGAAGGTAAAAAAAATATAATAAAAAAGTACTGCTTGGGTTGAAATGTGATCCATTTCTAATAAAAATAGAAATGGCTTAAATATGACTTCAGTTCTGCTGTCATCTTTTTTATGTGTAGGTTCAACAGAGAATTTCTGTGCGGCATCAAATACTGTATTGATCACAGAGGCCGGCATTGATTAGAGCCCACACACACTCACTCCTAGCAGGTACTGTACACGGGCAGCAAGGGCAGGCTCGCCCATCGATAGTTCTCTCTCACACTGTCTTTCTACCTCTAAGAAAACAAGTACGCCTCTTGCACTTTATCATACACATCCACACACATCTGCTGTTTTAAATTCTGTCCTCCTCTGCTTTTTGTTTATGCCTGTTTATTCACTCCCTTCTTGCAAAGTGGCTTGTACCTCAAAAGTCCCTCAGCCTCCTGGTCTGCCTCCTCTACAAACCAGGAGGCCCCCCCCATCTGTTGGTAATGTGGAGTCGTAGGGGCCAACGCTGATGATGGGAGTGATGATCATTGGGGCGATAATGACATCAAATGGAGGAAATATTCAATAAGGCTCCAGATGATTCAGTGCCCCTCTGCGCCACCGGAGCCCCCACACCGGAGTGAGTCAGCTCTTCTGCTTCCCTTCTCCTCCTCATCCTCCTCCTCCTCTTGCTCCTCTCCCGTCTTCTCTGTCTCCTGCGTCTTTTCATTGTTCACCCAGGTTCCCGGTGCTCTCATTTACCCAAGGTGAAAGGAAGGTAGTGAGAAAAGAAAAAAGCTTAAAACTATAATGCTCACATCCTCACAATGTGGGGGATGCCCTGGCACAGGTTGGTGAATGGTGTTAAAAATTGGATATTTATGATTGTAGGAACATTGTGAAAACCGTCTCTTCCTCATTTTTCATGACAGTAAAGTCATATTTTCTAAACTTGACTTTTAGTGTCAGACTAGAGGATTCCACTGCAGAGAGAACCGCTGCAAAGTCAGTCCATGTGTCGAACATTAAAGAATGACGGAAGCACTAAAGACAGTAGATGTGGCGGCATACACAGACTGCAGTAATAACCCCACCAGCACTGAAGTGAAGTAAAAAAGACAATAAAAAAAGATCCACTTTCACACAGCTTGTTCCAATGAGCACGACAGCAACATTCTGCCTCAGACCTCCTTCGCCTCTCATGATCATCTCCGTCAGCTGTTTACACTTATGAATCACAAACCGCCATGAGTATCAAATGAATCGGATATTTTTCCAAAAATGTTTGCCTTTACAGCAAAACACCACCCCCCTCCTACCCACATCCCTAAATTTGCATCATCCGCATCCTCTATCTCTCCCCTGCTGCGGTGATTCCCTCCTTCCCCCACAATTTGAGGGATCATTGCTGTCAGCAGGCATATGCTGAGTGTGTCGTTTGCGTCATTTCGGAGGCACACAAACAAATGTTCCTTCACGCGTGGTCACTTGTTTTGATTGCAAACCGTGTCTGATGCTGCCTCCGGTGCAAAGCTCATCCTAAAAGCTCCCATTCTTTACCGGTTATATTTTTAATGTAACAATCTTTTTTTTAAGCATCCACAGTGGGATGCTGCTTGTGTTTGTGCCCACTGTCTCTTTAACATTTTTGTTTACCAATAATAAAAATATTTAAGCAGTTCAGGGGAAAAATTCAGTAGATTTGATGTACAGGTTGGAAATATAATTTAGGTATTATTACTTATATCTAGAATAAAGTGTCTTAATTCATTCCAATTAGCTTCATAATGTCAACAAGTAATATCACATTGGGCCCCACCACCACACGTATAGGCAACGCCGACCATGCGTAATTACTGTAACCACACCTCCACCTGTGAAGACTTTACAACTCTCTTATAGTCTAATACTAACTGTCCAATATCTACTGACATCCAGCTGTGAAAATAGGAGACAGGACTGAACCATTTTATGTAAATAGAGCCCAGTGTTTGGGAAATACAAAGAAACAAGAAAAATTAAGTTTAACGAGTACATTGTAAATAAAATATGAGTTAATTTAAAAAAATTAACTAATGTTCCAATACTTTTTAGGGCCCCTGTCAGTCACAGTCCTACCATTTCACCCCTTTATGGAACCCCTGTACAGTATAGTATATTCTGTTTCATTTTATCTATAAAATGAAAAAAACCTAACAAACCTTATGAAAGTTTCCAGTCAGTTTCTCCTCCGTGTGGTCAGAGGTGCGCTCTGTTGCACCTGTTACCCACACCTATCATCACAGTGTACTGACAAGCAAGTTTAACCCCTCAAAGTCTGTGAAAACAACATTTCTTCAGCTACAGTGAAAGTTACTCTTTAATCTTTGTAATAATTAGATTAGATTAGATTCAACCCAGCTTTCGTCCAATCCCCTGAAACGAAAACTTACTTCAAAAGGATTTTCCTGAAGTGAATAACCCCATTTTTTATGTCTGTTGGTACAAGGTTCGCTCACTCTTTGCTCTGTTATTTCATCAGTGTCTGGGTTCGCTGTTTTTTTCTCTCCTCTCCGGTCGTTTCCCAACCTTTTCTCTTCCACTCCCCGTGCACCTTTGACCCTCTCCGAGCCCGCGGATGAAGCCGCTGCCACGCTGGAGGAAACCCCACCTCCACCTTGTCATAATGAGACCTACTTCCTCTCATCCTCGTGGGACAGGAGGCCAGTGTGGGTCACCTCTCTTGAGGACTCTGGGATAATTGGGTAGTTTAAATAACCCATTGAGAATAAGACACACCGAAGCCTTACGCCCATATTTAGCAGCTCGGCACATGCTATTGTCTGATTGCACTGGGAGAGAGAAGCTTGCTGTTTTTGATCTCATTTCTCGCCCGTCTCCTATTTGGGTTAGAGGCAGGCTGTTATTGGAACGGCCACCTGTGGCACCAGGAGAAGGTGGACTAGGTTTTAATGGATAGCTGCGGCTTCCAACATGACAGCCGCGGTGCCAAGCCTGTTAACTCATTTGGATCATTAGGAGGAGGGCTGTGTATGACTAAAAGGAGATGGTGGCTTTAATGTGATGGAGATGAGAAGAGATGGCCTGCCCCGTCGTGCCCTGAGCCTGTGTCAAATAGAAGCTCGTATGTTTGTTTCTGACCCGAGTTAGCAACCGGTGGTCACTAACAGTCAAATTAGCTTGAGGACATCAGATAACACTTGGTCAGGGCCAGTGAGTAACAGTTGAGATTTTGGACATCTGCCTACCTCACCAAACCACAACTTCCACTTCTCATGACACACTTGCGTGAACCTTAGCTGTTTTGGAGATAACAGCACAGAGACTGTCTTTATCTATTCATCAGTATAAGCCCGCTGACAGTCACTACAGCTCCGCCAAAGACACTTACGTCAAGGAATGAACCAATAATAGCAAGTGATTACACAGTTAGATTTGGCAGGAAAGCCTCTGATCTTTGAGGGAGCTCGCAAAAAAAGTCAGAGCTGAGGAGTCTGCCGGGAGAAGAAATCCTCCTTTTATAAATAAACACATACATGGACATGAAATCTTAGTTAAATCAACAATTCTAAAAACGTATTAAATAAGAAGAGGGAGGGTAAGTTGAGAGCACAGTATCATTATCACTTTTTAAGTTGATTTGACAAACTTAGTAGCAAACAGTTGCTTATTTGTGATCCTAAGTGCAACATTCTCTTTTTCAGCTTTTAGCTTTCTCGGTCTGAACCGACTCCTGAGGGAAATATCTGGCTCTTTAGATGCTAAATGATCCACTATGTTCACCAGCTAGTCTCCAGCTAACTGTGTCAGTTTGCTGTTGGTTGCTGAGCAGGTAGTTTACAGTTGGTTTATAATGCTTTTTCATCCAGGAAAAACAGCAGCCTGGTCAAAAATGAAGCTATAAGATCACCGAGAGTGAAGCAAAACAGTAAAATAGTGTCAAACGTATCAAAATGGTTAAATCCTACAGACCTACACTTTCTTAGTATCCTCTTTCTGGACCAGGACTCCTACTCTGGATAAGTTCTGTCTTGTGGGCTAAGATGTGAGAACAAAACATGACGAGGCCTTTAACGTGTTACGCAGATGTTCTTGAATGCTTTTGGTATTTTGTCCCTAGAGGAGGAATTTGAACAGCTGGTGTGAGTGAAAGATTCTCATGTACACCATCACACACACATGTGATTTTAGTTCTTAAAATGTTTATGCTGTTCGTGTTTATCCATGTCCAGAGTGATTCAATTCAACCGGTCTGTTAAAAGCAATCAGAGAAGAGTTTGGGTTTGAAGTTTCACTTTGGCACTAATGGAGATAAGGTTTGTCTTAAAGAGGTAGTTAAACATTTCAGGGGCGGCTGTGGCTCAGGAGGTAGAGCGGGTCGTCCTCTAATTGGAAGATCTGTGGTTGGATTCCAGGCTCCTCCAGTCAGCATGTCAAAGTGTCCTTGGGCCCCAAACCCAAAATTGCTCCCGAAGGCTGTGTTATCAGTGTGTGTGTGTGTTTGTGTGTGTGTGTGAATTATTAGAAAGTCCTTGCACCTTGCATGACAGCCTCTGCCATCAGTGTATGGTAGTGTGTGTGAACTGGTGAATGTTGAGTGTTTGAGTGTTTGTAAGTCTAGAAGGGTGCTATATAAATGCAGTCCATTTACATTTTAGGGGATAATGCTTATTATCTTTCTGGCTGAGAGTTAAGGCTCCAGTATATTCTATGTGGATTGCTTGTTGGTTGGTTTCAGAACCTTACATATTAGAAAAGGTAGCATGGTTTGAAGGTTTTTCTCTCTCTAGCTGCCTTTTCTCATTGTTTTGAGAACAATTTCTGAGGCTTTTTATGTGTACAACCGGGTGCAACACTATGAATAGGCTTACCTTCCAAAATGTGCACCTTTATCCCCACATTTAACCCCAGATTAACTCATAGGCAGCCTTTCATTCCATCTTCAAATGTGGCTGTTTGGAACAGCTAACACATCTGGTTTCCAATGTGGTCAGATCCAACACTCCAAATAAACATGCTCTTTTTAGCATGATACAGCGTTTGGATGAGAAGATTAATATCACTCTTTTTTCTGCGTATCAGATATGAAGCTACAGCCAGAGGACAGATGGCTTAGTGAGGCATAAAAGACTGGAAACAGGGAAACGGCTATGTTACATCTCATTTGTTTAATCCATACATGCTGTAAACCATGCTGATAAAAGATAAGTTGTGTTTATATTATAGAGGTATTATGAAAAGCTGCTGTAATATATCCATGTGTTCATATAGGAGGTTACTGCTCCCATCCAATAAGTAGAGTATTATTAGGCACATTTTTTAACCTTTGGACAGAGTTGGACTTGCTGTTTCTGCTGTATCCAGCCTTTATTCTAAGTTCAGCCAACATGTCTCCTGGTTGAAGCCTCGTATTTAATGCAAAAACATGTTAGTGATATTGATCTTCTCATTTAACACTCTGTCCAACTCCCAAAATGTTGAACCATTCCTTTAAGCTTTGGAGAGATCAGCGTGCTTCTTTGTTCCCATCTTTCTCTAACAGCCAAGCCAAATGTTATTTCGCCAGCTTGTAACTCCTACAGTGTGCTGCTTCTTTCTCCATCTAGCATAAACACGGTTCAAAAAAGAAATCGATGACTCCTAAACCTCAAATGGACCGTCACCAGGCTTCACCTTTTTTTTGTTTTTCACACAAAACTCCGTAAGAGAGTTGAGTTTGTGTTTTTGGCTCTCTCTCTCCTCTCTGGTGGAAAACATCTCAAGGCTTGTACCGAGCACAGCAAAAGAAGATCAAGTGAGAAATATCCTGGAGATTCAACTGCGTAGCCTCTACCTGCTTCATCTGTGACACAGGAGGCCTGATTGTTATGATGCCATTTCTTGTAGGAGGCTTTCAGGCTGGTGAGAGACAGCTGAATGCTGATAGAGAATCATAAACCCTCCATTAGTCTCCGTTGCGTGTCTCCACGCTGCAGTCGGCTGCCCACGCCAGGTGAACCAACCAACCTGCACGCCCGAGGACAGCGGCGTCTCTCAGTCATCTCACTCCTCTCTGCCACCCTCTCTTTTTCCTTCCTCTCTTCTTTTCATCCTTTTTCTCTATTCTCCTCTGCGACAGATATTTTCAGAACAAACAAGTCCAGCAACAAACATCAGGGATTCATACAGTAAGTCGTGGGAAAAACATTCATGTCATTGATCTTGTAGCTTTGTTGGTGCAAGAACACTTCACAGCTTGGGTCATATTATTACACTAAGTCTCCACATGTGTCTGCAGTTATTCTCAGACTAAAGGATCATATGAAGTTAAATATGTATGCAACTGGTCAAAAAAAAGAATGCATGTAGAAAAAGTGGTATATAGCCAGTGTTACATTACATATGTTTTACAGTGTAGGAGCACAGAAGCTGTACACCACAGAAAGTGCACACTGTGAACTGTCATGAGTCCAAAACAGATGCTTTTGGGCAAATGTTGAGTGTTTTGTAAGAGATCTGCCTCCTGCAGGGAGAAAGCTTGTTCAACTGAATCCAGAGGATTGGCAGGATAGTCCTTCCCCCATAAATCCACACCACTGGGGTTCATAAAACAGAGCGACAGAGACAATAAGGGACAGAGAACACATTACGCAGTAGAGAATCAGACCCCCGCCTCTGATCTCCAAGGTCATTGCTGGTACAGCATTGCAGTATCTTTCAAAAACAACATTTTCAGATTTAAACCCACACGCATTAAGCATGGCAAACTTTTAAACACGCTCGGCTGCATGTTTCTCATTATTAGGGGAGGACACATTGATGTGAAGGCACGTCATGTCGGAGAGAGAAGCAGAAATCAGACGGATGATCCGAGCCATGTGACAACAAAGACCTTTGTTTTTACTGCAGTGTAGTTATAGTACAAACCGAGGATCTAATTAAGTTAATAAGCTGTGCACATGATCGGTGCCCTTGCTTTGGTCTCTTAACTGTGTGTTTTATAGTAGAAAACACAGCACGAGTGCATAAATCAGAGCCCACGCCAGAATGGGAAATGTGTCACTTGTAGCCTGCATGGACTTATTTTAGCTCAGGTGCTTTTGGTTTAAATGGAAAGATCAGACACGTGTCCATGGGCGTGCACGTGTAACCTACAATACAGTTTATATAAGCACATGTATATCTATGTATCTACTTCATGTATGTCTGCTTCGACATGGAATTTAAACCCAACTAACCTGACAAAATGTAACAACGTGCCACAACTCGTGCCTCACTTGTTCCACATCCACTCGCCCCGGATTCAGGTCACACTTTGATGCACAGCAATGTGCTGCAGTGGTCTACTTGTAACTCTATCATTAACTCATAGCCCTGTCGCACAATGTGATGTTCTTGAGGTGCTCACTGTACTAGAACTCATTCTGGTCGAATGTCGACGGTCCAGTGGAGTCATTGCCTCGCCGTGAAATATGATATTTTAATTCCCTCCATTTTTATAGAGCCCTCCTGGCTTGATATCCCTTCTCGCCAAATGACCTTGACAGGCGAAGAAGCCTCAGCATAAATGAAAAGAGCCGGTTAATAGTTAATGAGCATCTCTATTATTACTTGAACTTGGAGCCTGTGCGCGTGCGTGTGCTTTTATGTTCAGTTATGTGCCAGTGTTTGTCCAAAAGACACAGTTAGTTTTTTTTATGAAGAGGGAAACCTTTTTACAGATGACTAAAGGAAAAGGTCTTAAATTGTTGTTACTGTAATAGCTGGAAAATTATAGGAAATCACAAAGTCAGCAAGGATGACTCTGGAAAACAAATCATTAAAAAACTGAGCGGAAAAATAACCCCGGACAATCATTTCTTCGGGATTTCCCTTTTTCCGAATGGTCACATTTTGTTGCGGAGAGTCAGAGAGTGTGTGTGTGTGACATAGCCAGGAAGGCACAGGAAGAGAGAGAGAGAGAGAGAGGGGGGGGTGTGTAATGGAGTAAATGTACTCACACTGTAGCAAGCAGCTTTCTGGCTGTCTGTCAGAGGCAGCTGGTTTGTCACTGCGTTTAAGTGTCGGGTGTCTTAGCCACCTGTGTGAGAGCCCCGCACATAAACGGAAACATTTTCCATTACACAGGGCTATAATGGAGTCCAGGACGAGGTAGCGCAGATGGGGAGCTTCCTCTCGACACATCTTTATTCTGAACTTTCCTTTTAACACATCTTAACATCTTCCAACTGATTCCCACGAGACACACTGCATCACTATCACATCAAATGAGTTTGGAGCCTGTTTTCATGAAGTGCTAATATGGAGAATTCATGCCTGATTGCAAAGGTGGCGTTGTGCCAGCTTTTAAGACAACTTCACATCAATAGCTTTGCCTCATCTGAGGACATAATGACATAATGAAACCACTGCACTTGCTCATTACCATCCAAATTAGAGTTGGATAACTCCAAAGCTAAAATAGAGCCTGATATGTCTGCATATGTTTCTATTTAAGACTGTCATCATCTCCATATTTAAGTGCTGGTTGAAGATAAACACAGAAGCACAACAGAAAAGTTTTTTTTTTTTTATGGGGTTGCACCATGGGGAGATGAAGGGCACATTTCTGAAAATTGTTTCTCAATTTAGCTAAATCCAAAAAGTGTCACCCGCAGGTTTCTTTAATGGCTTCCAGAAAAAGAGTTTTGAGAGCTAAAGTACTGCTCGGATTCTCCCTTAACCGACCTTTTTATTTACTCTGAATCATAACGCCAGCTCATCTTTTACCTTCTTAGGTAACAGCCATGATGCACACACACACACATACACACACACACATACACACACATACATACACACACATGCTAACAGAGCGTGTGGCACACAGAAAGCAGCCCCAGTCTCTATTATCTCACCCTCGTTTGCATTCAGTGTTCAGCCCTGCTCGCTGTCATTTGTTAGGCAAATACTGTGCATGCTTCAGGTTCACCAACCTTCACCTAATGTCCTGCTGACTGTGGCCAATCACAGAGCCCGCAGCAGTCAACAGGTATTTTCATAAAAGGTCCTTTTGTCCTCATTAAAAAAAAAAACACATCTTAGTTTTGCATTTCCATAAAAGGGACTTGCAAGAGTTCTTTTGTAGCAGGGGCTGAAATATGTTTAAATATTAAAGTCTTAAGCCCAAGCCAACTGTGATGTCAAGATGACATCATCAGGGGGGTCATTTTCACCACCTTGCCAAAGCAAACTCACACGAGCTGACTGTGACAAATAAACTGAACGTCACGTGTAAATTTGGTGGAGCGCGCCTTTAAAATCTAGTTTTTCTGAAGTTTATAGAAAGACAAATCAGCCAGTGACTTATATACTGTAGCTATACCTACTTTAATGCACCTTTGCCTGCTTTACTTAACACAAATAAACTGGAGTTTCACTTCATTCAGGAACTTTTGAAACTACCATTTGACTTGCATTGGAAACAGGTGAAATCCTCTCACTGCACTGAGTTTAGTAGAGGAGTTGGTCGCTCTGACAACACATCCATCACTTTAGTGTAATCTGAGTGCTCTCGCTCTTGTTTGAGTTCTTTGGTTGCAACTCTCCGTCCCGTGCTGTACCTCGTCACACTGAGTTTTACTGTACTGAGCCAGGCTTTGCATCTAGGCCATGCAGGCAAAGCTGCCTTCTGCTGCATGTGTCTGAAATTGAGCTCTGCGCCGGGAAAGAGAGCAGTATAATCAGGGCAGTGTTTTATTTAAAGACTGTAACGTGGGCAGCAGCAATTCTCAGGGGCTTCGATGCTTCGCGCCGCAGCTCCCATATAGGTGATCAGACCTCCTACTAACTTTTAACACCTCAGCCCTTTTCTCTGTCCAACTTTGAATCTGGTGCAAGCTGGAGCTGGATGGCGGCCTCTCTCAAATTGTGCATGTTGGGTTTTTTTTTTTTTTTTTTTAAAGCACCATGAGCGATGGAGAGGGGAGACAGAGACTGGCAAGAGAGAGAAGTTCATTTGTCACATTTGTAGTGTGTTTGTGTGTGCAAAGTGAAGTACCGTGCACGTGGGCGTCGTATGTCATGTGCACAGTGACCGAGGGTGTTTGATGATGTGGTTGTGAAAACGTGGCAGGTTAGTAAATCATGTGTAAGCTTATTTTTGCTCTGTGTGTGTGTGAGGCTTTATGGAGCTCGGTAGCGTAGGTGATGGAAGCTCAAAAACAACACCGTTTCAAGTGTTGGGATTAGCACGACACCTGCAACACCACAAAAAAAAAAACAGCCGTGGAAGCTTAACACAGTAGATCATTATCTAATAGTGAGTGGTTGCATCACATTTTGCTTCTGCAATGTAGACACAGAGAAGCAAAATGTGTATTGATCCACCACCACACCAACATGGGGGAAAAAGGCCAGGAAAAAACTTCTATATGAATCAAACTTACACAAACAGTTCATTTGCCTGTACGCGTGCCAGATCTGTAAAAGGTGTTTGAAGACTTTGCAGAGCCCAGTTGGCAGAATCACGCATCCACAGAAGCTGCTGATCACACAGGTATAAAGCGGAGGGGAAGAAAGAGGGAGTGTGGGAAACATGAGAGGTCTGAATAATAATGTGTGAGAAAAAGGAGAAGCTGGAGCGCTTGCGAGATTGATCTTGAGAGATCTTGTGAATACATTTGAAGACAGTCCTTAAAAAAAAAAGAAAAGGCTTTGAAATCTGATTATGCAACATTTTCTTCAGAATATCTTAATGCCTTCCTTTTATTGTGTTACGTAAGTAGTCAAACACTGTAAACAGGCATAAATATTAACTTAATGAAAGTGAAGATATAAAGCAGGGTGAGGTAGGATTCACGCTTCCTATAAGTTTAGAAACACATGGAAGGTGAACCTGTGTTAGACTGTCAGATCAGCTGATGAGTAATTCCTCCCTTAATCAGACACACAACTGCTTCCTGAACTACTTCCCATCTGGAGGAATAAACCTGCTGGTGTGCTGCTTGTTAACGCTGTCATCAGCGCCGCGCTGGTCTCGCCCTGCCAGGCCGCTCTGATTTTTTCGCCGCCAATTTTACCAGCCGGCTGAAGAGCGGTGTCCACAACATGTCATCTCTCTCTAGGTGCTTGGAAAAATGCAACACTGTCTTCTTATTTATGTGTAAAAAAAAAAAAAAAAAAATCAAAACAAAAAAGCTCGTGATATTGGTCCTTTCTCGTAAAAAGCCTCTTCTGATAATTATACAAGGTTTGAGTTCAGTGTGCTACAGCATCAAGTAACACACATAAAAACAATGGAAGAAAATGTACGCTTTTCATTTTAATTGCCTGTTTGTGCTGCGGGACATGGTTTTACTTATAAGAAATGCATTAGCGCGCCTATTAAATACAACCTTTTGTTTTTCTTTCCATGAGGGCTTCAGTGCTGTTCCTCACATTTTTAAAAAAACTTGAATATTCCCTTTTGTTCCAGTGGGTGTTTTCTTGAGTAGGGAAATGGTAATTTCACTTTAATCATACTGGACACAGAAAAAGAAACTCCATTAATACAGACACTCGTGGCTGTTTGGGTAAATGACTGGCTAATGTGAGCAAGCAGCACATTATGAAAACCCTGATGTAGACAGTTTCCTTGTTCTCTGTCAGCCTGTCCAAAAATACAGGGCTTACCCTGTTCTCAAAGGAGGTCCTTTCTTTGAGTGTGTGTGTGTTGTGTGTGTTTCTGTGTTTCTGTGTGGCTTTATCTCAGTATCAGATCCTCAAAAACTTCAGTTGTCCTGGCAGTGAAAGCAGAAAATGTCAAGTTAGAAACTAGAGGACTGCAAACATGTAAACATGACTGACGGGTCCACTTGAAGAGGAATCCTGGTCATGACCTTTGTCTTTCAGTGCCGGTAACACAGAGAGCAGTATGTCTTAAAATTCTTCTGCTTTTGTCAACATCAGCCACCAATTTTAAGAGGAGATGATGGCTCATGTGACCTTCTGTGACCTTTAGGATTGCTCTCAAACAATCCACAATGGACGCTTAGTCTAGTCGGACATGGAGAGGGAAGACACAAAAGCAAAAAACAAGCTGGACACATACAAGCAGTCTGGTTCATACTGTTCATGCGACTGTAGCCATAAAACTCCCAATTTGGAACGTGCAGCCAACCAAAACGTTAGGACAAAAAAAAAAGAGGAGGATGACGTTGGATTTGATGGAGGACTGCGGTGTTTAGAGATGTGTTTGTGTGTGCGTGACAGATAGATAGATAGATAGATAGATAGATAGATAGATAGATAGATAGATAGATAGATAGATAGATAGATAGATAGATAGATAGATAGATAGATAGATAGATAGATAGATAGATAGATAGAGAGACGGGAGGTAAAGCTGTAAAGCCAAAAAGGAGAGCAACGCCTCTGTGTTTCCCTACTTAAAAGCTCCAGCTCCAGCTCGCAGCTTGTTAAACTGGACTGTCTGCTCATCTTGTCCCACCCACAGACAAGATGCAGCCTCTCACTGTGATTGTAGCCTGTGTGTGTGTGTGTGTGTGTGTCGGTGGAATATGCGCACATGCTTGCATGGTTGACATTGGATGCTTCTGTGAGCTGTTTTCTGCCTTTTCTCACATTCCATTTGTGATTTACATGTTTCTTTACATAACAGCCGGCGGGTGCGTACTCTTCCTGTTGTAGATATTCTGTTGATGTATTGATCGTTGTATAAATCTCAAGTGATGCGTCATGAACTCCATTTATGTCTAATAACAGTAAAACAAACAGTAAGTCTCCTAAACTGCCTCAACAACTCCCTTCTGCCACTACGAGGGAGAGACTTTACTGTAAATGGTCTAATCTAAACAGTATGTTGGTTTTCCTTTAGAGGGAGAAAGATGGATAAAGAAGGAAATGTAAGCAGGCAAAGGAAGGCTAAAAGAGATGAGGTTTCAGGGATCTCATCAACTCCTCCAGCCTGGCCGTTGGGACTATAAAAAGAATGAGACTTCCCAGAGGACCATCACTCCGTGTGGAATCAACATCCGCTGGCCTAATCTCTGACCTCCATCACAATCACCCCCCCTCCTCATCCCTTCTTCCCCTCTTTTTCCTCTCCTCCATCTCCTCGTACCTGCAGCCAGGAGACACGCAGATTACACGCCGATTGAGCGAGTCTGCAGCGAGGCCCGCAGAGGAACCTTCAGCCGATATTATGACATGACAAATGATCAAGGTTAATTATCCATCTGAGTTTGATGGCGTGACAGCTCATTAAAGCATTACAAGGCCGCATAATCTGCCCTATCCTCTCTTTCTATGTGAGAATCCAGTCGGTGTAGCGAGAGAGAGAGAGAGAGGGGGAAAAACGTCGCCCGCGAGGATGAGCTGAGCATGACCAGACAGGCTGGATCAAGAGGAGGAAGCAGGTGCAAACACACATTCATGACTGTGCTTTAAAATCTGGTGTCACTAAAGTCAAAACAATGCAAGACAGAAACGTTTCCACGGCATTAAGCGCCGATCACTACTCCGCAATGCACTGTGCAGCTCCATAAAGAACACATTGTAAAAACCAAGGTGGAAAAGATGACCATAAAAAACACTTATAATTATTTTATGTGTAAAAAAGTTGTATTTCCTGCTTTTTGGTTCGGAAAGGACAGCAGCACTATAAAATAATGACTTTTCGATTTAGAGTTGAATTATCCCCACAAAAGTGTTTAAGAAGTGTCAGTTGAGAAAAATGCTTAATATACGACAGCAACACGGGCCAAAGTGATAAAAAGTTTCCACAGAAGGATAGTAAAGTTTTTAGATGAGCTAAACTGCAGTTTCAGACAAGAAATGATGAGACAAGCAGCTTAATAAGACAGAAAAACATCTGCACAGGCAAACCATTTGTTTATATTAGATGCATGGACAGCAATGATATGAATGAGAGGAGCGCAAAATACCCATTCCAAAGAAAGTTCAGAGGCGAGCGGGAATAATGTATTCAGGAAGCTGTGGATGAAATGAGACAAAAGTTTTATTTTGCTGCAACAATACAAGAGGCATTTATATTCATAAGGCAGCTGGCTCAAAAAGTAAATACTCACTTTGGATGTTTACTAAAATATCAACCTAAAATTTGCTGTGCATTTTTTATCACTGGCAGCACATACGCTGGCTTGTCTGTCAGGCTTGCACTCGCCTAAAGCACTGAGGTTTCCTCTCTGTCAATCATCTGCTGCAGCTTCAATGGAGTTCACAGAGATTTTTTTTAAGTGGTTGTATCTATGACAACCAGATAAACCATTTCCCCCCTAAAGTCTGTTAGACCAGGGTTGTTTAGATAAATGAAATAAAAAACTTTTAGGAGAATTTGCTATATATTATAAGAGAGACTCATTTATTCATAAATCCATTGTATTGTCTCCATTTGTAATTATTCATTAAACAGTCACATGGCTACTTTTGTCTCTTGTGGTTTAGCTTTAAACATTTCATTATAATGGTTGTTTCATGTACTCGTCCAAATTGGGCTTTTATTTCCTTCGCAAAATCACTTCCCTTTTGTTAAAACGGACTTGTTTGTTAAAACACTTCACTTCACTGTTTGACAGGCGAAGTGTGATATGTTAATATGAGAGCTGCCTGCTGCCTGCTTCATTTGCATGTTGGTCCGGAATCCATGAGGGAAGGTTTGTTTATTTTATGTGTTATGTTCTATGTGCATTAAAGGCACATTGCATTTACATTTGGTCCCCATTTTGACATCTGGTAGCCTATTGGTTGCATAAATTGTAGCTGTAGTGCTTCGGGGGCCAGAGCCAAAACAAATGGTGGCCACTGTGACACCAACAACCTAACAGTGTCATGTAATTGTAGCATTAAACATGTTTAAAACATCTTAATCTCAGTTTAATCTTACATTTTCACTGTTGACAGTACAGTTTACAGGCCCAATTTTCCCTTTATGTGAAGAACCCCGCAGTTCTCTTCACTATTTCTCCAGAGTCCAGAGCTGTGATCACAGTAGACTGGTCTGTACTTTCCACAGAGTAGCTATTTTCATCTGTATTGTGTGAGTGGAGTGCCAACGGCTTTTGACAGCATCTTGGACCCACCTGCCTACAAGTCTCGCTCCTCCCCTTCCTGTTATTCTTTCCCTCTCAGTAAAACTCTCTAGCCATGACTGGCAGGCAGCTAGACGAAGCTCACGGATGTCATTAAAACTCATAACTGTTGTGAATGTGTTGGCTGAAAAGACATCTGCTGTACAGTGTATTTGCATAGCAGTATTTATTAGCAGTTAGTTAGTTGGGATGTGGGATGTGAATAGATGCTTGGGGACTATTTGAGATGTATTAACATTGCCTAAATCAGCACTTTTGCTTATAGGTGAAAGTGGGGACAATATGTATTCTTTTCCAGTCATCTTATATTCAGTCTACCAAGCTTTTTTATTTGTTGCTTTTTTATTTGTTGCTTTTATTGTTCGTTGTATAATAATTATGAGGGGGAGACAAACAGTCCGACGTTATTTAAACGAGGCAGAAGTCGTTTTTTTAAATGAACCTGTCTGTGTTTAAGTTGGTCGTCCTTGGGGATGAAACGCTGCTGGCAACCACCACTGCTGCAAAACTTGGACACATGCAGGAACAGCGTGGTTTCACAGACTCACACTTATGGGTGGGGGCTGAGAGAGAGAAGTGGTGGCCATTAACATTCTGCCATTTATATTCATTTCACTGATGAAGAGAAATCCCAAATGGTCAACTCTGTGTCAGCATTGGCCCTGCCTTTTCAGGGCTGACTTAAAACAGAAGATGACTTGTTGAGACATTTATAAGTTTAGTGTCAATATTAACACCAGCATTAATGTGTTTTATTACAGTAGTCATTTAATTTAGTTTACATCTCAAATGACTAGTGATAAACCAACAGAGAATGATCACCTAACTCTGCAGTTCTGCTCAGCTTAACAGAGCATTTGAGCCACTTTAAGCTAATTGTTTTGGTTTTTCCGGCCTGCAACTTTACCATTTTGATTTGCTGTCACCACATAAATTGTGACGTTTTTGGCTTCAGCAGGGCAGCTGTTTGGAGTGGAAAAGCACTAAAAACCAACTGTATACTCTACCTGTTCAGTAGAAAACAGTTAGTGACTAGCCGGTGAACACAGCAGAGCATTTAGCAGCTAAAAACAATGGGACATTTACCTCAGTAAGTTTTTTTTAATGCGAGTTTTTTTTAATGCAACATAGCTAAAAAGTAAAGTGGATATTGGACTCTAAATGAATGCCGAAGTTGCCTTGTGTCTGCTGGATGTGTAGACATGCATCTGTTTGCTAACAAGTTCGTCATATCATTTTAAAGAAGTGATATGTTAATGTTGTCCTCACAGGTTGTTTTTGCTGTCCCCAAGTGGCAAAAACACTGTAACTGCAGGTTTATGTCAATTTCTAGAATCCCTATTTTGACTTAATTTGCCATAGTAGAATAAACTGTGCGTAGATCACATCATTTGTTACTAACAGTACATCATTTATTTGTTATTTAGAATTTTGACCCATTTCTCTCACAGAGCGGTCTTTTTTTTACACAGCTCCTCCAGACCGGCTTGACCACAAGATTGTGGTTAATTTCACAATGCGATTTGAGTGTCAAAAGGAAAAATGAAATGTTCACTTTCACCACTCTGAGGGTACATTGCACGTTCCGTGTCTAATATTTCATCGGGGGTCATTGGGTTAAACTGACAAGAGAAACTTGCTCTTACTGGGTCACATCAAATGTAATCAAACCCAGAGGAACTCAGTCACGAAATGTGCTGTCACTGGTGTCAGCCTGTCCCACAGTGCCACTGCACTTTCAGCCTCACATAGTTGACGTGGAGGCAGGAATCAAAGAGAGGAAGTGTGTCTCTCATTTGAATAAAGTGACACATTTTTTCTAAAAGGGGAAGTGTTGATATTCAAACTGTAGAGTTACTACCCTCGCCCGTTGGTTCTATCTGACAGTGTTTGTTGTGTTACACGAGACCCACAAAAGCCATCTCTGAGTGCAATCTAAATCTAACACCCCTGTTTCCTACAGTGGGGAGGGTTGTGCTTATTTGAGTGGATATGCACTTTAAATTTAACACCCCTATTTCCTTCAGTGGGGAGGGGTGTGTCTGTACGAGTGGACATGCACTTTGTCACCAGAGCTCTGCTATGCTTTGTGTTAGATTGATAAAAAGATAATGTGTGGTAGAGGTGCTGATAGAAAAGAGCCATCTGTCCCTCATTAAAAACGTTCAGAGGAAAAGGGGAGACGGGTCACTGTTGGACATAGCACTACACACACATACACACACACACTGTGAGACAGAAATCTCCCCTGGGATGCCGGATCAAGCACGACTCCCTGTATGCCATGGCAACTTTGAGCAAGGAGAGACTAATAAGAATCGCTCCCTTGTTAGGGAGCCTGAATCAGGACCTAGGTCCTGTATTACAGGATTAAATGTGTGATTTTCATCCTCCATGGGCTATAGTCTTTATCTACACCATATTGAAGCACCTGCAGGGTGATTTTGCAGGTCCAAACAACTGTCTATGCAAATGCCAATTGCAGCTAACATCGTGAACCACAGTTAACCATGCAAAAGGAGAAGTCGGCCTTCCCTTCTCTTTTTCACAAGTGGAAAAACTGATTATCACTCTGAGGTAAACCTGTTACAGGGCAGCAGACGGAGGGCACAGCGACATAAACTGTTTACCCACCTTCAAAGGATCTGCTGTGAAAATGTGGTCAGCGGCTCCCAGCGCTCTCATTCATTTGGATCTTACATTATTGCTTTGTGCATCACCTGCTCCTCTCCCTGGCTCTCCCCCCCCACCCCACTCCACCCGTCCTCTTCTCTGCCGCACTGTCTATTTCCCAGGTCACTGATTGGTAATTGGAGCTGTCTGACAGGAAGTGACAGCCTCTCCGTTGTTGTTGTGCTCTGTCTGTTGTGATGTGGAGAAGCGTGTTCATTGGTAATTTACATAAAAGCCTTTGGGGGAATGAGCAACCCGCCACTTGATCCTCTTTAATGGCCCAGTCTGTCCTTGGTGATGATAAGCATGGAGAAATGATTAGAGGAGGCAGGGGACCAACACTGAAGCTGACTTCTTCAAACTTCACTTCTTTAATATGTTGTTAAAATAATGTCATATTCTTCTAGCCACCTATCCTTTTACACCCAAACACAGGCAGAGACAATGACACCCTTCAAAAGCACACATGGACCGACTTGTGAATGTGATCATCACCGTTATGTCTGGATATTTATACCAGCAGCTGTAATCCCATGTCAAAGCTCAAAGTTCTGAGACCCCCGCACTTGTTGACAGTGTTTCATGCGGGAGTTAATTGGTGTAGATGACCTGTCAAATCAGCAGCCTCTGGCTAACATAGAGGAGATAGAAGGAGCCTGCAGAGGTTGATCATGACTGCTATTAATAGCATTAGCGGGCCAGAGTCGATGACAAGCTGCAAGTAGCAAATCCCAAATGCAAAATAACTAATTCAATCCATCGCCTGGACACAGGAGTAGCATTGTCATTTATTATTCAGCATTGTCTTCCCTTTGCCTGAGGATAGTTCAGCTTTTTTGTATTTGGGAACCACCGCATCTAGCAGTCACACAGTATGGGTACGTGTCTTTAAAAAAGAATTTCATATGGGTTATTACTGCTATAAAAACACAAGTGCATCTCAATGTTAATGTACTTTGCATGCCACATGTACAAAGTCGTTCTCCTGTTTGTCTTACAGAGAGGAGTTGGAAGCTGTACATCTTTGTGACATAAGAAAATTAGATTCTTGGGTGTTTGGCTTCTTACTAAGAGCAATAGCTGCTCAGATTCATAGTTATTGATTGAACTGTTTGGTCCCAGTTAATCATTTCGGCAACGTCTTAAGTTATCGGTGTTGATTTCGACTGAGGTGAGAAGATGTTTATTTGAATAACATCCGAAGAAACGATAGATTTCATATTAGAAAACATGAGACAAAGAAGACAATTAGCGGATTCGGTGAGAGTCTCAATACTGAGCCTCTGAGCACTGAGACAGATACGTGATTTATGAGACTGTGATGTAAGATGTCAGTCTCACGCTGCTTCAGGAATAAGAAACTGAAATGATGCCCAAGCATTACTGGAAAACATTTTTAAAGGTTTACAAAAGCAAAGCATGGTTTATTGGGTCTAAATAATAATGCATGTGTTTGTATACTGGATTATTTATTGGATTAATCTACAACAAGTTAAATAAATAATATACTTCATGCATTTATCTGCATCTATCTTTATGTGACTATGTGTCATATACTCACATTTAAGAAGATGGTGATCGAATATGTTTGGTGTTTTTTTGGGGGGAATGATGTCATTACAGTAATTATCAACATTGTCAACAGTTAATTTTTTGTGTAGTGTCTATTGGACAATCAACAATCTCTTTCAACAGGTGGGACATACAAGTGATCTCTTTTATTGATACTGGTCATAAGTCATTAGTAGAGTTTCCAGTTTGTCCTTTCCAGAATCAAGAGTCTCTGTTTGTGTGTGTGTGTGTGTGCGTGGGAGTGGGACAAAATGTACAGCTCAGGCCTGCACTGGGCTGCCTATTAAACACACATCATCAGTGACTTGGATAATTGCTTGAATATGCAGCATTTGATTCCATTACAAACAGATTGATTGACAGGATGAGCCCGTCATCGCGTGGTGACTCATCCTGCCCCAAAAAAAAAAAAAGATTGAGAAGTATACAGTGTGCCTGGACGTGGCGATGAAGACGCTGTGCAGCATGTGTGTGTATTGGAGCCTCTCTAGCCTATTCAGAATGAAAGTGTTGGCTTTGGGGAGAATGCTTAATGAATAGTGACAAGTGTAGAAAGCACTCTGTCTAAGGTTGTGTGGTTTAATCACATCAAACACAAATATCAACATTAATCAATACTATTAAAAATGGCTTTGATGAATTCCAATGATTTATTTGAGCAAGTTAGAGGGGACAAAAATGACTCACTTAAACATCCTAGTCATCTAGTGAAACTATTACAGTATGATTGTCTTTCTTTTTAATTCATGTGTTTTATAGACACTTAAAAATGCACCTATTGCCTTTTTAACACTAGATATTAAAGGTCTTAACTGCTATTTCAAACATCACGAGGGAACTTTTAAAAGACTGAGTTGAGTCGGTATTGAGACAGTGTTATAGCAGACCGTTTTCCCCTGACATAAAACATTTCCCTTCTCTTCCTGGGGCTGACAGGCTGCATGGCATCCTGCTGCTCCAGACTGTGAAATGATGACTTTCTCACAGATGTGCAGTGCTCCCGAAAGCGAAGAGGGGGGTAAAAGAGATGGGAGAGGCTTATTAATGGAGAGGTGGCTGGGCGGGGTTAACGTGCCACTTGGGCTGCCTGTCAGGTGCAGCTGCTCCAGTCTGTGGTTGACTGATATCACATCTCCTTGATTCAAAGTCAATGGCAGCAGCAGCTGTTTGTGCCTCGCACTCCAGTCTGTTGTTGGCTGGCAGCAGATTTCAAATGTTCTGTGGAAAACATCACAGAACTTGATGTTTTTCAGAGTCAAATTCCAAAAAAATTCATGTTTTTTGAAATCAGGTTCAGCTGAAGAGAGCACAGCATGTCTAGCTTCAGATGCAGGTATAGTTGATTTATGAAGCATCACATGCAAGGTGGAAGGAAAGATCTCTTTTTTTCTTTCGTGCTCGGAAGGCCACGACTCATTTCCCTCATGCAAATGAAAGCTGCAAGCAAAAAAAGCGAAGGCAAATGCTATTGGAAGGCTGACAGTGCTGTGTGGAAAATGTTGTGTGACTGGCGCTGAGACTAGCACAGTCCCCCAGTGTGTGCCACTGAAGGAAAGAGGGAACGAGCCAGAGAAAGGGGGGGGGGGGGGGGGGGTCGGGGTGGGGATTTCCTTTTCATAAGAGCTTTGGCATTAGAGGGGTTCTCTCAAAATTTATGTCACCGTGAGGGCTGAGGTGAAGGCTCTTGCTAACTAAAGGGAAACTTCAAACCATTAGTCAATACTGATGATGACTAACAATAATCTGACCGCCTGTGCTTACGAGGGGGCAGCAAGCGGAATAAGTGGAGCCTGTGGCTTTAGCCCTAGTGTCTGCTGGGGGTGTGTTGCATTGCTGTAGCCAGGTCCGCTTTTTTTAAAATAGACATTTTTTTTGGATCTGCTGCAGAGGCAAGGACACAAGCAGAACCTCCAAAGCAAGTGAGAGGGCACTTGTAGGCACTTAGCATCCAAGAACTTCATGGTAGCCAGCCACCATCCTCCAGACAGCAGCTCTGGAAGTTATGTAAGCTTCCAGATATAAATACACTTTTCTCTCTCTCTCTCTCTCTCTCTCTCTCTCTTTCTCTGTGAGAGAAGAGGCCATCTGTGAGTGAGGACAGAATTGGAGCACCTTGTTCCTTTTATACTTTGTGCCCAACGAGGTCCCAGTCCAGCTCCTGTGATCTCCAACAGTAGACCCATTTCAGTGTCTGCATACTGTGGGGAGATTATGCTGCAGTAACCTTACACTCAGGATAAAGTGATGGAAGAGGAATCTGGAGCACTGGTTTCCCTACTTGCATTTAGTTGGCTGATTCTTCCCCGGTCAACGATGAATGGGCAAATTCATTTAACTTTAGCTTAAAAAAAACACCTGATTTTCCTCCTAAAATCCACACATGGTCTCCACATTCACATTCTATAATCAGCATTATAACAGTAATCATTCTCTCATTGACAAAACAGGTTTATAATGGACTGGAGCTGGTGACACCAGGGAACCATTATGTTACCACGAGGATTAAAGTTCAGTCCCACAGGCAGCCAGGTGGCACAGCACAAAAAGTGGTATCATTCAAAAGTTTTAACCAATGGGACATCAGTTAGAGAGAGATAGGGAGTTTGATTTGACAATAGCTGCAGAGGGGCGGGAGTGCCCACAGATGCGAGGGTTTTATTGGCTGGGACTTAAAGTTCCAGGCGATACTGTGCCGCATGATGTCACTTTTACTGTTCTCCAGGAAGTGACAGTTTTCCAGGAAGTTCAAGTCCCAAAGGGGTCTCAGTAAATGACATGCAAAATAATGTGTTTATGTACACTGAGGGTAGACTTGCACTTGTTTCCACTAGAATATGAACAACTGGGGTGCCTGAAGTCATAATGACAGTGTATTCTGATGTTGTTTGCTTCAGTAATTTATGCATTTCTAGTTGAAGCAGGATGTTGGCACTGTAAGTAGTGTAGGTAGACACTACTATGAAGTGAGTGTGTCAGACCACAAGAAATAAGGAATGTAACTTTGTGCATAAATCAATAATTTCATGGATGCAGTCACAATGTCTCAGGAAAAGGAAAATAAAGTATTGAGGGATTAAAATGTCAAATTGCTTTGGGTGCTTTATTGCCACTTTTGTCATTTTGAAAGTTTTTTCAGACTAACAGGAGGAGCAGAGAGAGGACTGTTCAACTATCTGTTTCTTAGGAAGAAGAATGATAACAGGAACACTTCTGGTGTCCATTAGCCACTGGTTCCTTGGAGGGGAAAATATTTCCTTTGAAAAAGGAAAAAGATTTCATTCCCCACACTTGTGTGATGCTTAAAAACAAAAATCCTTCCTTAAATATGAGCTACTGTATTATAAAGTAACACCAACGTATCACACACCTGCTGATACACATAGATTTGGAATGGGGTGTTTTTTTATCATGTATCAGACCATATTGATGAATGGCTTTTTGTTTTTTAGCAGCTACCTGAAAGATTGAAGTTTGATCTTTATACCACAACCTTCCCATGTAAGGCATATTTTCCCTTTTTTTAAAAGAAAAATCACATGTTTCTTATTGACAGACCATGAAGTAACCACTTCACAGTAAATGGTTATTGATTTTTTGTGAGAAAAATACAAGATGTACTTTTGTAGTCTCGCTTTTCATCCATGTTACACATCAATAACGGTGTACGTGTGAATTTACCTGTAATTCCAATGGTCAGAAATGACATCCTGGGATTAATGTTATATGGAGAATTAAATAGGATGGGAAGGGTTTTATTCCATTTTTCACTCAAAACCAGCTGCTCTCTAAGTGGTGGACAAACATCATCTGAAGCTGTAGTATTCAACCTTGGTTCTTGAGGCTGTTTCTCAATACCAAGAATACCAAGAATGGACCTGAGGAGAATGTTCTTGCCAAGTCTCCTTGAGAGAACAGTCTGGTAGGACTGCAAGGACAGAGAACACAGCTGTCAGAGTTTGTGACGTTCTGTTTACCTGTTATTGTGCAGCTGTGCAGAATGTCCAGCTCATTTCACCAGTGACAAAACAACACCTTCGCTTTTTATTGACTTCATATTACATTTAGTTTTCTAGTTGGACATTGCATATTCAGCTGCATGTATTTAATTGCAGAAAAATAGGAAAGATTTTGTATTTAGTGGCTAAACTTTTTAACAATATTTTCATATTCACATTTGGAATAAGATCTCATTTAAAAAATTTGCAAAACAAAAAAACCTATTCCAGTATTTCTATATATCTTACAATATATCTAGAGTGAATGTTTACTTAACATTTAAACTACAAGACAGAACAGCCTGCCTGCTTCCTTGCTTTGTCTTTAACTGCAGTTTGTGATCAAGTGGCTAGTTTCCTCTCTACAAATCTCTGAGCGCTCCACTTTCCAACAATTAGTTGCAACTTGTAAATGATATTGATGAAATTAAACTATTTTGCTTTCTTTTTTCAGTCGATAAACTCACAAAGCATACATGCTTGTATTTGAATTAAGAACACAGCAAACCTGGATTGTTCCTCTTGACGTCATTCTTGCCCTCTGGCTTTGAAATACAAATACAGCTCTGGTAATTGCTCAGATGACTTTGGGTAAACACAGGACAGGTTTTCTAATTGCTGATTATCTTAAGTATAGGACTCAGTAAAGTGTTTGGTTAACTATTTTCAAGATGGACACCTCTTAATTTAAGCATACAGCTGATATTCAGTCACAAATAAAACTGTGGCATAAATAAAAAATATAAACATATTAAGTACCATTTTCAGAGACTTTATTTCCTTGCTGACTTTGCAACAAATCACAAATTACAAGCCATGTTTTTCTCTCTCTCTCTTTTTTTTTTTTTGTCAGTTGCCATGATGATTTTGGATGGAAAATGCTATCTTTTTAAGCTTAAAATCAGTCATGCATATGTTTGCCAATCATGCATCAGCCTAGTTCCAAAGCCAAACAAAAACTGAGCATGCATTAACATAAAGTTTTTTGCAAATAGCCCCAGGTCTGCTCTCACTGCTTGCACTGCATCTCTGTCCTTGAGCAAGGCACTTATCTCCTTTAGCTCCAGGGGCGCTGATGTGCAGCTGACTGTTAAAGTCTACAAGCCAAAAAAGAAAAAAAGAATTTCCCTATATAATAAACAATAAAATGACATCATTAACCATAACCTACAAATTACCCAACTGCACCATATAGCACAGGTGAGGACTGACAGGTGTTTTAAGCACCCTGCTCTAAAAGCTGCATGTTTGGGGTCGTTGCAAAACCTCCGCTCAGGTACGCGCAGCCAATCGGAGCGCAGGAGGGAGTGCACAACAGAGAGGAGGCGGTCCTCTCCGGCACACACACAGCACACCTTCAGATGGAGATGAAGTAGCAGCAGCAGCAGTCGATCAACAGAGCGACAGCAGCGTCTCTTACCGAGGATCCGGAGGTTTTGTTCAGGGGGGACAGGTGACAGCGCACACCGACCGACATCAAACCGCCTGAGCGTCCATCGGTGGAAATTACTGCTCTTTCACACAGACACACACACCCCCCGCGCGCACCCTCCGATTGCCTCAATAGATGTTACTCAACTACATGCACTCCGATCTGATCATCTAAGCCCGGTCCACCAAGATGGAAAATGCGCACACTAAATCGGCGACTGAAGTTTTAGCCAACTTCGGCGTGAACGAAAACACTGGGCTGAATCTGGAGCAAGTCAAAGTCAATTTTGAGAAATATGGACCGAACGGTGAGTACTTTTTCAAACCTGCTATTATCTTCTTCTTTTTAAAAAAAAAACATTCTTAATTTCAGTGCAGATCTGGTGCGTATTTCACCCAATCGATTGATTTGACAGGAAATCCAAGTGCTGCCATTATATTTGAAGGTGCTGCAATTCGTGCGCTATCATGTTCCTTCTGGCGCACAGTCAGTGGAAATAAAGTGGCACATTCATTGATGCACATCCATGTATTGAGATTATTCAGCGCGCATTGCACCAGCTAAAGTGGAGACATTGAGACGCAACTGGACACAGGAGACATCGATGCAAGAAGGGTTAATTGAATTTAAACTCTAATTGGTTGAAATAAGTCACTCATTACGACTTTTTTTTTTTTTTTTTTTTAAATTTTTTTTATTCTGCTGGTCCCTTGAAGTTGCCTCATGTCAGGTTTCTGCATATAGTTCCAAAAATAAAGCTTAATTCTCAAATAAAACAAACCTGCATTCCCTCCTGACAAGACCCTAGTATGTGCTGCTGTAAGTGTGTGTGTGTGTGTGTGTGTGTGTGTGTATGGACAGACATCCCTGGCTGTTATACAGTGATCAGGAAGTGCAGAGCAGGCAGGCAGGCTCGGACAACTGGAGTGGAAGGAGATGAGGTAGATAATGCAACACCAAATCTTGATCAACCTGTTTTCACTTTCAACAGTTACACTCCACGTGGCTTATACTTTCCGGTTCAAATGACAAGATAATATAGAGCAGTGGATGTGTGAGGACATTTGAAAAAAAAGAGATCATTTTACGTGAGTGATAAGGATCATAAAGGCACCAACTTTCACTGTCAGAACAGCAACAGAGCAAGCAAAGTCTGCTTAGAGCTGATAAAAAAACATTAAAAAAAATTGCCTACTTTTTTGAAAATTGATTAATTTCAATAATTTTGCAAGCTTTTCTTTATCAGAAGTCATTATAAGTTGAATAATTGAGATTTCGGACTGTTTGGACTCTGGGAAATTGATATGAGACTTTTTACACACTGTAATTCATAAAAATTCACAACACATCAATTAAAAAAATATACAAAAAAATAATCATCAGTTTCAGCCCTATACAACTCTCTTGCATCACTATTTCTAAGGTGACAATATATCTTCTGTTAAACAGTGTGCATCATCTCACATACTAAACCCCCCCCACCCTCCCCTCCCCTCCCCATCATCTTTTACACTCAGCTGGTGTTTGATGGGTATTTTCGTGTTGGCATCACCACACCTTTCCCCTCCTGTCATTTGCATGGGTGGCCAAGCTGTGGAGTAGAGCAAGCATATTGTGCCAGCCTAACAGTAGCCCTTTTGTTGCAGCTCAGCCACTTTACCCAGGGGCTTGTGATGACTTCATGGAAAAAGCAACGTCTTGCCACAGATAACATCTCTTTCGCTTTTAGCTGTGAACTTCCCGCCTGTGTGAGCGCGTACAGATAAATACTTGAGAGAAGGGAATACCCTTTTCCCTTTTTTGGTGGGGGTTGACTGTTATTAGGTTATCCGATCTTAACTGCTCCTTCACTGGCCAAAAAGGGGCAAAAACTGCATTAGAAATTGGCACGGGTTTTGTTTACTATTTTAGTACATGTCATTGCATGACTGATGTACGGCTGCTAAACGGCTCCTTCCCCTCTGCTGAGAAACCGCAGACTTTGTAGCTGCATGCAAGGGCTCTGTGTGAGCCTTGGTGTTTAGTTCCAGGGGGTGTCCGTTCAAAGCAGTTTGCGGGTAGTAAGATTACCTCACTCCCACTGCCATGCATGCACCGAGTTTCCATATGGGGCTGTCAGTATTATCAGCATCATTAACCTAAATCAATATGTCCACAACCAAGATGTCCACTGGTGCTGGAGACTGAGCTCACATAGGCTCAAGCAGTGTTTGTCTCAGTGTGGACATCAGAGGGCAACCAGAGGGGGGTGGGGGCTGACACGATCTGCTGTCATTTCACCATCGGAACACCGCTCCAAGTGTCCCACCCACATACTGGGATGATATGACATGTGTGACATGTCTCCAATGGGTGAATGAGGTTTTCACGCTCAATCAGCCTCTTCATCTCTGGGATAGAGAAGAGGGGGTTTAACCACCAATCCAAGCATGATGAGAGTATCTCGTCTAGTGCTGCAACTACTGATCATTTTCATTATCTGTTGATTTTTTTCTCAATTCATTGATTAATTGTTCAGTCTATGATTGTTCTTGTATTGTATCCTCCAATGTTGTTTTGTCCAACCAACAGTCTAAAATCCCCAGAATATTCTGTTTACTTTCCTAAGAGTATGAATCATTGCATTTGAGAAGCAGAAACCAGCATTGGGGGCATTTTTTCCTTAAAATGAGATTAGATTAGATTCTTTATTGTCATTGTACAAAACATACAATGAAATTCAGGTGCACTCAAGGACCAGGCTCAAAACAAAATAAAATAAATGCATCCATTCATTCACTCATACTCTCATCTACACAGCCAAACAAAATAATGAGAAAACAATTAAATAGTTGCATATTCATTTTCTGTTCATCAACTCACCGTTGCAGCTCTAGTCTTGCCTCATTTCTTCTTTACATAACTTAGACTGTTGAGAAAGTGTTGAAACTGCTTTGAGGTTAGATGTACGGACGAAATTATAAGACTTTAATTCTTAACTTAGTATAGATGGCTGAGTTTTCCCATTCATTTGTCTTTAATGGCAGAATGTGATGAAAGAAAGTGTTTCAGCACTCTTGTCTAATTAGGAAGCTTTGGTAAACAGGCGAGTTCAATTGATTGATTTGACGTTGTTATTTTTATGATGCTCGTACTAGTTATAGGTAAGCACGTCAACTTTAGCTTTTTCATAGCCTATTGTACTGTAGGTGAATAGAGGTGAAAGGTGTCGAGGATTCACGGCTTTACGTCTGCCTTTCATGTGCTCAGCGTCAGAGTTTCTGATCCCTTCTCTAAGATGTTGGAAAATTAGCTTAGCCTCCACATCTGGACAGTCTTTTCTACAAAGCAGTGTGTCTGTGCTGCAGCAAGGACGCAGCCTCCATTTATGGTCCACTAGCAGCCCCTTTTATTTCCAACTTCATACACTCCTTAAACACAAACAAACCCACAGATACGGGATTCCTGCTAATTTACTGTCAAGAACTACAAGCACCTTCATTTACAAGACAGTTTATCACCTTCATTGTGAAATAGTTGGTTCTGATGTAGTAGAGGAAGTCACAGGCCTCTCTCTTTCTCTCCCCCCCCCCGTCTCTCTCTCTCTCTCTCTCTCTCTCTCTCTCTCTCTCTCGCTCTCTCGCACACACATCACACACTCGCAATGTCTGTGTGTGGGTGCACAAAGAATGTTTGTGCTGTTACAGCTTGTGGTGGTTGATGATTGTGTCCTGTGTGCTCACAGCCTCGATTTCAAAGGCACAGTTCGCTCATTTTTTTGGAAGGTGTCAGAAAAAGGGCATGAACTTTTTTTTTTTTTATGGGAGGAGGGAGGGGGGGTGGTGGTGACGACCTAGGCAGCAATTTTCAGAGGAGCTGACACACAAGTGAAGGAGAGGAATTTTTCACTGAGTAATTTATTGATTTATCTTCTTTTCTAACATTTAAGAGATTTTTGTGCTTTATAATCTTACAAATGATGCTGTCAGAACTGTAAACTATAGTGAAATAAAAAAGGCATCATTAATTAAAGCAAATGACTCTTTAAATGACTTTGCACAGCTGGAGAGCCTTCAGAGTCTGTCAGAGGGCTGCAATCATGTCACATGACACTCCCTCCAGGAGAAGAGTACAGTTGTGCAACATATTCTGGTTAAACAACCTAGCACCATCATCAGTCTCCAATGTTAAACACATATGTTGACTTTTAGCCAGAATAAAACACAGTCTCTTTCAGCAATGTCGAGGACAATCTGCCCAACATCCGCTGATGGCAATAAAGATAAATCAATGTTATTCATCTGCTGGTTTGCGCTGTCTGCACACAAGCTCCTCTGAGCCTCTGATCATTTCATTTGCATTAAAGTTACTACAAGCAACTTTTGTGTTGTCTTTTTAGTTGATTTTGGCGGCCCCTGTGGACAAAAGCAGTAGTGTTTCATAGATTGAAAACCGCATTTCCCATGAGCGCTACCACCTCGTGTCGTAAAGGTCTCGATCTAGCATTTGTTTTGGAAGCGGATGAAAGAAAGATTTTTGCAGGATGCATAGCGATGATGTTTGTGGCTATGTAAGAGGTCATTTTTAGTATTCTTCAAGGCTGCATTCACACCAAATCTGGTATTTCAGTACCTTCCTGCAGGGTTTTGCGAAGGTGTGGGCGTGTTTATTTAGTGCTTTAGAACATTACCACTGTGAAACAATCAGAAAATGATGTTTTATTTATCTCATTCACTGCTTTGTTCTTGCTACCGCCGCTCGATCATTCACTCATTCACGCTCTAGCTCACTTGACCACCGCCGTCCTATCTCTCTCTCTTTCTCGTGCTTTGATCTCGCTTTTGGAAACTAACATTACTCATCTTAGTAACGTCTTTGCACTCCCCTATTCTTCTAAATGTAATGCTGAAAATGATTCTAAATGCCTAATAACCCATCTTCTTGCTGATGGTTTAATTTGCTTATGTATATCATATAGAGGCTTAAATTGAGACAGTTTCATAAGCAGTAAAAACTCCTCATAGTTGCTTTAATATTAATTGCTGTTAGATTATTAGATGTGTGTGCATGTTTTTCAGAAGAGGATACAGTAACCCCCTTGGCACCAGAAAGGTCTATTGTTTTTCCGTCACTGATGCAATCCCAAATGCATCTGACATTGATCACCGGGTGAATGGGTGATACCATCCCTCGTGAATTATGCAGTGTTTTTAAACTTTCTTCACTCACTTTTTGCCACAAATAATAATTACAACTTCCTCTTGCGGGATCTCACTCGAGGTGTTTTTTTTTCTTCCTGTTCTGCAACTCAACATAAAAGGAGCCTGACTTACTCGCTCCTGCGTTTGAAATACGACAGACATTCTGCAGTTTCCTGCTCCTCCTCCTCCTCCTCCTTCACGCCGACACGCTCACGAGCGCCCAATGCAATACCCTCCTCGAGCGCCTTCCACTTTGACTGTCGCCCGTTCTGAAAATGTGTCCGGCTAAGAGTTGACTCGAGGTAATTGTGTTGGAGTTATGTGGGCTGAGAGAGGAGAGTTAAGTTGTAGAAAAAGTAATTTGGAGTCCTTGGGGTGTTGAGTCACTTCCCTGTTCTAGTGGGCTTTGTGTGTGCCTGCCCAGCTGCCTTCAAAGGAGCCGTGATCCTGTTCTGGCTTGTCACTCGTCATTGCCTTCTTCTCTCCCACCTCTGCAATTGTCAGTCACCATCATGCCCTCGCGTTAAGACGATGACGCACCGCCGCTGTCGTCTCCCCCACATTACGGCCAGGTCCAGCAGGGATGTGTACTCAAAAGGTGTTTGTGTTTCAAGTAGCTTGTGTATAGAGCTTGTTCTGTGCGGTATGTGGCAGCCCTCTGGGTATATTGTAAAGTCAAAACAAGGTAATATAAATGCACTCAGAGAGATGAGCTGTGTGCACAGGATAATACATGTAAAGTGTGGATCTCATGACCTGTCTGGAAAAATAAGTAAACATTATAGAGAATGTCATGTGTTTTTTGGAAGTGATGGCTAAACCTGTTCAGCTTTACTGGGATAGGTTTAAGACAACACGCAACAATGAAAAGCAGACCGTCAAAACAGAAAATGACATGAAGAGACATGAATGATTTTTTTCCCATCTTGGTTCATTTAATCATGTCATAATGAATAGTTGTTGTAATTTTATTCTAAATTCTTTTTTATTTATTTTTAATACCTCATGATGAATTCAAACTGATAACAAATTAGTGAATTTGAACTGAATTGTAAGACATTGGATGCATTTTATTAGATTCATTGAAATGCATAATTTATAATGCTTTTAGATAATTGTTGTACTTTTGAACACTTATGACATCTCCTCACTACCTCCTTTTGTTATGAAAGAGAAAGACATCATTAAAATGCTGTTAAATTGTGAATGTAACTTTTAATACTGATACTAATTTATAGTAAAATAACACAGTAATTCCACTTTTAAGCACATTTCAAATATCAAACTCCCAAAGATGTAAAGTATAAGTCTGAAATGTATACTTTCCTTTCAAAAGACACACAAAAAAACGCTATAGTCTGCTGCAAAATGTTACTCAAAATACAGTAAATGGTGCATTTCATCGCAACTATTTTCAGTTGCAGTTGCAGGTGAGTATTTACAGCAGCAGGACGGTTTAGGTGTGATTGACTCAAAATAAGCTAGAGTGCTCGTTGTTTATCACGATGCATCAACATGTCACTCTGTGCAACCATGTGGCTCATTGATGTGTTATGAGTTTTATATCACATATTTTTGTGAAAAAAATGGCACCATCTTTTACAACTGCATACACATCCAGATGTCTAGTGGCTGTATTTCAATTTTTTTTTAACCATTTCAAAACAATGTGCAGATTTTGGAGCAGCCTTCATCTCCTCAAGGCTCACATCAGTAAAGTTGTACTGTATCGACCAACAAATTTGATTGGATGGAAATGTCGCTCTGGTTTCTAAACCTAGAATAAACCCTATAAATAGCATGGTGTTAACACAGTTTTTTTCAATCTGCTGTTTGGGGAATTGCTGACTATCTTTCATAGAATTCAGCTTCTCCAATTGGCTACTGGCTAGCTGGGTGCCATCCTCCTCGCCGGCCTATTGAGATATTCAAAAAATGGTTCTTTGCACAGCTGTGACCTTAAAGAGGAAGCTTTGAGCCCTCACGAGATATCAGCTCTGTGCTAATCACCTCATGCATGTCCTGCTCAGTTGACAGGCCCTTTTCCTTTTCCTCTGTAACCGGCCAGTAGAGCTCATCATGGTGTGAGTGCTAAAATGTGTAGTGAGGCACTTTTTGGCGTGTTTCAGAGTCTTTATTTAAACCTAAATCTAATGTGCGAGGAAGATGTGTACATGTATGTGTGCATTCAGAGAGCAGATAGTCAACGCATCAACACATGTTTTATCTTTGGTAGTCATCTGTAGTTTCACTTCGTAGTATCTCAGATAATATGACGTGCAAAATGGTTGCGGTAAACAAACTTGCCTCGCCCAAAATGAGTTGCTTTCAAGATAAAATAGTTAAAAATGTCTTTTCAGTGACATGTTTGGCACTGTTTATGGAAACTATAAAAATGGATTAAAATCTGAATTTAAAATATACCATATACTGTCACTGACATGCACTGGTGAATGCTCCAGATACTTTCACAGGAGGAATAGGAGAGTGATGCTGCTTTCATTATTCTGTTGAACATCACAAGGAAAAATCCAGTCTCTTTTTCCCTGACCACAGCTCGATGACGTCAGAGACAGTCTGGCCAATTGGCTGTCGCAGCAGCCGTGGAGCTGAGTCCCATGTCATTCGGTGTCTTAATTGGCTAGAAAAAGATAAAAATCTCCACTTTGAAACTAAATCTCCTCCTTCGACACGACGGTCTCTCAGAAACGAGCCACACAAAAAGAATTTATCGCAGTGCAGCTTTGACAGTTGATGGTATTTGCTCTGGGTGTCTCCAGCATGCAGGGAATTATAGCATCATCTGTTGATCAAATACTGCAGATAAAAGATATTAGTGTTGTTGCACAGGACATCTCGCTCCTCTCTACTAGTGTCCTTTTTCCCCCTGTGCACAGTAATGTAAATCTTTGCCTCATTCAAAATAAACCATTATTTCCTTTCTTCATTCAGAGCATGCAATAGTAAACTAAAGTCAAAACCATTCAAGCATCCAGCCTGAATGTGTCAGCAGGTTTTTAAACTTTTGCCTTATGTGAGTTGGGAAAATGTTACTGCAGCTTGAGACTAATTCAACTGCTGTGTTGGGAAAATCTACTGCTTATTTAAACAACTTTGAAACTACTTTTCCCATTTTACGCTTCCAAGTGTGATGCTTTTACATAAATAGTTTGGCTAAAAATACAACCAAAATATAAAACCTTTTAAATTATTATTATCATTATTATTATTGTTAGTAGTAGTAGTAGTAATGGTAGTAGTAGTAGTAGTCATTTTAACACCTTAGAAATTGTGTCAAACCAGATATAAAAATTGTTATTTTTTGTTGGATCCATGTATTTGAGGAAAGTAGCTTTCATCCTGTATGAAAGGTTTGTGGTCCTATAATAAATGAAGAGTATCTACGTGTCGGGGCTCTGGGTCCTCGTTTCATTGTGCTGCAGAAAAATGATTAGCGACTTGGTACCACATCCTCCTCTGCTCCTGTTCAGATTCTCAGTGTGCTTTCCAGCAGTAGGGAGGTCGACGGGGCACCTAAAGATAGCAGCTGACACTCAGCCACTTGACATGGATGACTCCCTCAGAGAAGGGAAGCCCTCCACTGACATTTATGTAAATGAAGGAAACACTGACTTTGTCAGACTGCTGAAGTGTCTTCTGCAGTTACCTCCAGTGCCCTCTGTGTAGCAGAGATAATCATGTTAGGGAGGAGAACGTGGTACATTTATAATTCATTTGATATGGGTAATGCATTCAGACCTTTTCTGTTGGGAGAGTGAGCGGATATAGGAAGCGATAATACATTATGTCATTAGGGTTTACCATCATGGTATTTATAGGTCTGTTCTATGCTCTAATGGTTGGTGATACCTTCTGAAGGAGCAAAAGTCTTGCAACTATCCTTAGATGCCTCCATTCTTCCTGCTCACACTTCCCCAGCTGGCTGTTTTTAATGGAGGTGTGTCTGTTTGCCGGCTTGCTATCACGTATGCTGACTGTGTGTTAGCAGTCTGCCGAGGCCAGAAATGAGCTTTTTCTTTTTTTGATGCCTGCATTGTTGTATCAAGGCCCTGCTGATTACATAACAGTTATTCTTGGTCAATTTTGACAAACACTGGCACATTACCTCACGAAACACTAGTTTTCAAGGGGCCGCCATGAGCCAAGTTGCCATGGTAACTGTTGAAAAACTTTCTCATGTTTTTTAGTTTGCAGAAGAGGACGTGCTTGTTAATACTGCTTAACCACTCTCAGATGTGATGTTTACTGGGGATCCTAATAATCCGGAGTGTAATTTGTTAATGGACTCAGTCAGACTAGAAAGAGAAGGTAAGAAGCTCTTGCAGATAGATAGATGGCCAGGTTCCTGCTTTTCTTCCTGACTCGCTGGACACAGAAACCCTGCTCCCTGCTGTTGTTGGCAACTGTCTCCAGGAAGTGTCTCCCCTCTGCTCGCCGCTGCTCGCTTTTCAGCAGCGTGTAAACAAGCTCTTTTATTCATTGTCTGGGCCTGGAGGGAGGAGGTGGGGGTGGGGGGGGGGGGGGGGGGGGGGGGGGGTGGGGGGGAGGGAGGGGCTGTGGGAAGGTGCTGTGGGGACACGATGTGGGGACACAGAGAGAGTTGAAGTCAGTATTCAGGAATGCGCCTGGGCAAGCCTCGGGTTGACACAGCCCAGATGACTGTGAGGGAATCCTTGGCAGAGGGAAGCCGGGGAACCCCGCTCAACACCTCCAGCCCTCTCCCTCCCTCTCTCTCTCTCTCTCTCTCTTTCTCTCTCCCTCTCTCCCTCTTTCCCCTTTCATCTGTCTTGTCCTTTCAGTCAGTCCGTCTTTGTCTGCAGCAGCCGAGTCGCAGCCAGCCTGTCTGCCATAAAAACATTATACAACCGAGGAGGCACAGTAATGGGGAAACAGGCTTATGTCAGACTGGTGGAGCATGGAAAACAGCAGAACCCACTTCTTCACATTTCTGCTGCCGCTGCTGGCAGAGTGCAACCAGAAGTCCCCCGTGAGTTCAACCGTGTCCAGGCTGAACTCTGAAAAGCCTCCAGACAGCAAGTTTGAAAAGCTATTGACAATGACTCAACAGCTATTATTATACAGGCCGAGAATGGTCAGTCACGGAGCCAAGAGCCGACTTCTGCCCACGGACCAGTCGTCCCGAGGAGGTTGTTGTTGTTTAATAGATTATGCAAAATGAATAATATTCAGCAGATCCTGAGTTTGAATGGATGCATTATCAAATCAAACGTCTGGGCCTTAATGCAGCCTCAAAGCAAAGAAGCCCTCTCTCTGTGTTCTTACATTTGGATTGCAACAATCTGCTTCTCTCCTGCTGGTTTTATTACAAGCCAAATTTAAGAGTTATTCCACTTGAAATTATCAGCAATTAACAAAATCCCCATATGCAGTGTCTGACAAATCCCCAGATTGATTTGAACTGTATTTTTAACCACAGAAAAACACATTAGATAAAATCCCAGAAGCCATGATTTGAAATAATTTCTCTTTTTCCCGCCAGCGGCATGTGTAATGAGAGCGGCCGCAAGGTTTTTGTGTTTTTGGAAGCAGGCTGCGGGCTCACGTCATGGCCCTTCCTCTTTCCAGCCCCCCTCTTTCCACAGGGTCACGTTTAAAACTCGTGGTCAAAACATGCTGGAGAAACACGGGGTTTCCACTGCACTCCAAGGGAGTGTGCTGCTGTCATTTAGGGTTACAGCCCGTACTGTCCCTTCAAAATTGTGCCGCTTTCCCCTAATCGCTTTGTAATGCATCCTGTAATTTAAGCTTTTACGTTCATATTTATATATAAATGGGTGTAGGATGTCGTAGAAGAAAAAAAAAAAGGTGAGGTAAGACTTTTATAAAAGGCATTGGTTCTCTTGGGTTCGTCTCTCCGGTGGCAGTACGTGTGAAAACTCTCACCTTCGCCAGAAAGAAATGAAATACTTTGGTGAAAAATAACTCCCGATATCTCCACACATGCAGACAGTGTGCAGACATATTATGCCATCATCACTCTTCAATGTTTTTCAGATGGGATGGATGATGTTTGCCACATTGGACCTGTTCAGTCATAGCTTTGCGTCGGACTTGACGAGGACCTGACAAATGCGGTGACTAAGCACGCTTGTGTCTCATTTTGATGACACTGATCAACAGTACTTGTCAATCGGAATGTTTTTAGAACATGACTGATGTGTTTTCTGTTCGCACCAGTGACTCATGTGCGTGGTGGGTGTTGTGTTCTGCTCAGATCAAATCCGAGGGGACAAGATGCTCGGCTTGTCTCAAAATGCCGAAAAAAAACCTTCAAAAAAACACAGCTTGTCTTTGGTTTTAAGAAAGAATGGAGGGATATGAATGGAGTCTTTGTTTTGTTTTTCCTTTTTTGGTAGCTTGCTTACTTACTAATGCAACAAGACTATGTCAAAACCTAGAATATGACTGGACCATGGATGGTCAATGTGCAAATGTGTGGCCAATTTGTTACAGGAATAGTCAAGTGTCTACAATGTGACTTCCTGCATATTAAATGTTCATCTGCAGTTTTCTGTAGTATGTATGTATGTACTGAAGTAGCTTATTAAATGACATGGTTAAGACACTTTGTTAAAAATAAATAAATAAAGAAAAAAGGTTATAAATGCAGTTGCAAGTATACTTTCCACTCATCTTGTTCATGTTTGATTTGAAAGAGAGCTCATTCTAGTTTTTAATTATAACTATTCTAATGATCTGTTAATTATCTGTTGCCGTTTCATCTGTTTCTGTCAGCTGATGTCTGTAAACATATGGTCTCACCCATATGTTTACGCAGGATTAGCATACCAGGCTAACAGTCAGTCAGCAGTGCGACTTTAAACGCACCGTGAGGTCTTTCAGAGCACACAAACACTGTAAACACACCTGTCACATGCCCAGCACGGTGCTGTTAAACTAACTGGAAACACAGCGGCTACAACTTATTTTCATACACTCTATGGGCTAAGACTTATTTTCCTCCGCTGTAAATGACCCATGAGGACATAATTCTTCAGTCAGATTCATTTTGAAAGAACAACGGCCAATGGAGAAAGTCCAACACTTGGCCACCCAATGGTGTAACTTCATCACTCAGTGAGTCAGTCTGGGATAGACATTTGGGGTTATAGGGCTGCTCCATGGACGGCCAAGCCAAAAAAACAGGATTTAGTGCAGGAAGCAACCTCTGCACTGAAACCAACTCTGTCCAGCAGTTTGGAGACTGAGGCGCCAGCGTGCATGTCAATGACATCACTCCAGTCCTGAAACATGGTCCAAGGAAACACACAGAGGGAATTCTGCACTAAAAATATGTACTTGTTTTGACAAATTTGGATGGCTGAAGTCTCATATAAACTCCAGATAGACTTTGGAACATATTTTTACACAAAGCAAGGACTATGGATTTTGTCCAAAGACATAAAATGAACATCAATATAAGACTAAATAAATAAATATCTAATAAATATCAGCAAAATCTCACATTTTAGAAACTGGAAACAGTGAAGTTTTTTTAAATAATTTTTTGCTTAATAAATTACTTAAACTTATTATCAAAACTGCACTTAGCCGTATGTAGGTTGTAGTAGGTAAGAGAGCAGCATGGAGAGAGATAGGTAGAGATGTGTTTGCATATCAGTAGGCAAAAACTTTGTTTTCATTTCCAAAACAACGTTGCTGAGGTCTAATCCATTCATCTCTCCCTTGTCCTCCTCCTGATCTAACAACAGGTGAGGGAGGTGTGTGTGGTGCCAACAGTCCTCTGCAGCTGCATATCACGTTAACTCTAAGCACCTCCCACTTTTGAGCAATCCAATCGAATGCAAAGGATTTAATTTAAATCTCTCTTGTAACTGTACACCGCTCAGATACCATCACATACAGAAACTAAAGATGTTCTAACTTCCGTTTCATGGGGCTTTTAAGTATCATGTTAGGCTATGTGCTGAAGTGCTGAAATGCTTTTTTGAGTACCAGAAAAAACTGGCACAGTAACTATCATAAAACCTTTAGCAACACACAGTAGTAGCAAAACCTTTTTTTTATCAGATGTGATTTCTTTTAAAGGGAAACTGAGTAATATGGAAACATTGATGACAAATAAGCCTGTAAGATTAAAGATGCATGTGTTTTAGAAAATGGGGTCATTATTACACAACAGTGCAGTACATGCAGTGATTTGAAACCATTTGTGGGTAGGCAAACCATCAGCGATTTGTAGTTAACCATTACGAGAGCAGAAGATGAGCAATCAAACTGCTATCAAGGTCTTGTGAAGCTCAGTGCTGTTTGTTATCACGACGCCTGTGTTCACCATGTCTTCTGAAAGGCATTCTGCAGCTGAGCTGGACGCCTCAAGCTACACTAAAAGTGCTGATGACGGAATTGAAAACATTAGGAGTTGAGAATCCTATAAAGATTTATTTGTCTCAATTGCATAACCAAGAGCTGGAATGGTATTTATCCATGTCAATAATAATAATGATACAAGAGCAGACCACAATCCACAGCTTGAAAAACTACAGTGTTGCTGTGTTGCCTTCCTGTTTTGAACATTGCATCATCATAACTAAGCTGAATTACTCTGCAGAGCAATTTGTGCGTGCCCGTGCATCACAAAGCTAGACTGAGTTAATCTAATGTATTATCTGCTCTTTGTCTTTCTCCTCCACCACCCCCCCCCCCCCCACCCCCCCTTCTCCCCACCCCGGCCTTCTCCATTCTCCACGGCTCCGCCAATTCGATTCCTCTACAACCGGCGTGGTGTGACATCCACAGAGCTCCCTGCTGAAGAAGGTAAATATTGATTTTTCCAGTGTGCACCGATCCTCCTCCTCCTCCCTTTACTACCTGATTAAATGTCTAGAGCCAGGATCTTTTCTCCTCGGTAGACTGAGGTGTAAACTTTGGTAGTGTACACTGCTGTAGCTTTCCACCCATGGACACACACACCTCTACTCTTCTGTAAACACAGGGATAGTCTTACTTTATGGCTGCTTATCAGTGCGAGGAAACTTTAGTCAAAACATCTTGCAGATCCTTTCCACCCTTCGGGATAAAGACACATTTTGAGTCCTCACAGCAGAAAAGTCAGACCTAAAATTGAGTGTGATGCATATTGGAGTGTGATGTGTATTTGTCTATGCATATTGCAGGGAAGTCCCTTTGGGAGCTGGTGGTGGAGCAGTTTGAAGACCTCCTGGTCAGGATCCTGCTGCTAGCGGCCTGCGTCTCCTTTGTAAGTACAAGCCAGCTAATTAAGATGCCAATGGCCCTCATCTTATTTGTTCTCAATCTTGATTTTTAAATCCACCTGGGGGAATTGAAGACCCAAATTGGGCATTGGCCAGGAAATTGCCACCTAATAGACTGCTCCGCTTTAGGCAGCGTTATGCCCCTGTTAGGACGCCGCTCAACCTAGTTTGTGGTACCTTTTCATGTGGAAAATTGTGTATTAAAGGCTTTTCCATCCAGTGTTGATATGGTTTCAGAGAGGGGAACAGGCAGAGCACTTGTGCCGAACTGGAAACAAAACTATCAATCAAAACTCCCTGTGCCGCAACGCCTCAAATTGCGACCCTGGTTGGAGTCCGAGGGTGGTGAAGGTCGGAGAGGGGTGGAGCGGGGGAATCCTGACTGCATAATAACTTTTTTTCCATCTATTACAGCACGTCCCTGGTGTCTCGGGGTGGAATTGCTGTTGCTATTTCTGAAAGTAGGAAAATTTGCTCTAAAAATGCATATGACACAATATATCTTCTCCAACTGTTCTTGTGTTAGTGAGAGGTTTGGAGTGTAGGCGTGGGCTGTAGCTGCAGGACTTTGGAGTGCGTGCTTACTTTTCCTCATGTAAATCAGGCTTTTGCTTTAAAAATGTTGTTTATAGTGGAACACGGCCCCGTTTCCACTGCCGCACAGACCCTAATGCCTTACAATGTCATCGTTGCCTGGAGTGGTTTCAGCTTGGTAACTACAGCAAAGGTTCTTGTGATCTGACATATTACACTACCAAGCAACTTTAATTTAATCCCACATCTTCAGAGCTTCTCCATTAATAAAACATAATCCAATAGTCCTCTAAAGCCCTTTTTCAACGTTTCTATTTGCTCGCTGTGTTGCGTGTCTCCGGTGTGATCGGGGACTGAACCGGAGTGAAAATTTAACATTAACCTGGAACTCATTTGTCTGTCATTTTGAATATATTCAAACTTAGATTATTAGACTCTCCTGCCTCCTTTGCATGACACATGAGTGACGCTTATAATCGAGCAAACAGGTCAGGTTAGCCTACTTTATATGTTTCCTTGTTAACAACAACAAGAGGGAGGGGGGGGGGGGTTTATTCATAAATCATTCAGTGAGCCAACTCCTTAGTTGTGCCTCAGTTTTTGTTATTTCTGTTTATAACGTATCTACTTGTGCTTAAGCTCATAGTCAGTCAACTCTGTGGTAAGGGTTAACAGAGCAGAGCCACACAGAAAGCCATACTAGCCACCTGAAACAATCAGGGCACCTCCCTTTGAGTTGAGGTGGGGAGGTGGGGGGACTGCACTGCTCTTTTATATGTTTTTCCCATGTCACTATACAAAGTTAATGTTGAGGAGTTCAATATAGCACAGGAAGGGACTTAAAACTCAAGTGACAGTTGGATTGGTTCTCAAGCCTCCTTTGTTTACAGTACATTTTTCAATAGGCGACATTTATGAGTGTTTCTTCCCAATCTATGTGACATGAATTAATGTCTTTTCCCCATTTTGTTGAACACTGCGTTGTTCCAAAACTCTGGAGACATTCATATATAATGGGCCATCTGTCGGCATGTGTCTCAGCGTTGCGCATGTGGGGTGTGAAGAGTGCAATGTTTAAAGCTGTAAGGAGAGGTTTAGTTTGGTGATGAAGCATTGATTTCAAAATCCAAAACATCGAATCTGAGCTTCATTTTAGAAGCTGGCCTTGTTATTGTCTCAGATTGCAGATGCAAGCAGTAAAATTACTACACGATACCCTCAATAAGTCCTAAAACCCCAAAGAAATCCTACTCGTCTCTCCATTTGAATCAAAGTAGTATTTAGGTATTCAACCCCCTCTCTGAATGTGTGCTGATTGTGTGAAGTGTCTTTGAACTGTCCTTACTGCTATTGTTACCCTCAGCTCAGCTCAGTCAGAGGGGAGATTTACCGTCCCAAATGATGGGGAATGATGAGCTATCGACCAGGTTCAGGCTGCTGTGACGTAAACTCTGGTGCTCAACACTCTGCAGAGAATATACTCTTTTATCATCTGATGAGCTCTCTCAGATCATGGACACATAGATCCATTTTTATCTCTCCTTTTCTCTCCCAGTTGCTTTGTTTATGTGCTGTAATTTTAGTTCCCGTACTTGCATTTGACAAAATAATGTAATCATAAGTGTGAAGTCATTTCTTTGTTACAGTTGGGAGCTTTTTCTGTCGTCTTTTATGGATGTACTTCAGTACTCATTATAACAGCTGAGATTGAATAACTGCCATCTCTGACACATTTTTCAGAATCCACTAGTATTCAGCTGTCATCATACAATATTTGGTCATGGAGAAGTGATAAAAAGTAAAGTAACATAAGAGATTGTAGAGCCAGTCCTTTTTTGTGTTTTTGTCATAGACATATTATTTATGATAGATCAATTTCCCATCTTTCTCTGAATTTGAAGTCTTGTTGACGCATGACTTCAAAGTACCTATAGTCAATTTTTTTATGACAGCAATGGATCACATAAGTATTAGTCAGGGGTCTGTTTATGAGATGAGCCCACAAAGAGTCCACAGTTCCCCTCAGTTCTAAGCTTTTACTTGCCAACACTATAACGTCAGTGTAATTTCAAGTTTAGTGAAGTTAGCTGTTTTGCTAATCTTATAACATAGTGTAATGCTTTGCTGACTTTAGTCTGTGTTACCATGTCTAGGCCATGTCTAACCATAAATCAAGAAATCTTTCAAAACTTACCAGTAAATGGAAGCAACAAATATGGGAGAACATCAAGGACACCAAAAGGAGTGGAGCAAATTGAAGTTAAAGATGTGAAGAAGTGGAGTAGCTCAAAAATGCAAGCAGTTGAGGACTTTATACAAAGTTTCCCAACAGGATGTGTACCCAAGCCAGACATGGGGCCATATACATCGCTAGTTTCAGACCTTGTTGGAGAGAATTCCCCCTTAGAGATTGACATTTCATGTGGGGTTGAGAGTGGAACAAAAGAAGAAACTGCAGCACTGGTTTCAGTAGCATCTCTCCCACTAACAGCACCAGCTCTTCCACCAACAGCAGCCCCACCCCTCCCTCCCACAGCAGAACAGCCTCTACCACCAACTGCAGAAGCATGTCTACTTGAACTAGCATCCCTCCGGCCTCCAGAGCCCACCTTTACTGGACTAGATGTAGACAACAGTCAGCCTACACAGTCCCCTCAGGATAGTTCCAGTAGCCACCCACCACCAGCCAATTGTGTTAAAGGCAAGAAGAGGATGTTAAGAGATGTGAACACACTGAGATGTCGACTCTTAACAGCTGAAATTGAGAAACTTGTACAGGAAACTCAAAAGATTCAAGCAGAAAAAGAAAAAAACTGAACTTGAAAAGATAAGTTAAGATCATGTCTCAAATAGCCACCGCAATGTAATAGTGGTCGAGTACTTCTTAGATGAGGTCATGCGTTCTCATAGATGTTCGTCAGGTCTAGCCATACAACTGTTCACTCCCCTTACTTCTGCTTGGCCTAAAGCATCAATTGACTGATAACCGAGATGTGTTCCAGACACCCTGAAAAGCCTGAGACACCACCTTTTTGGATTGATGTGTCGATGTAGTGGTTATGTGTCATATAAGAGGTCAGCCTTCTTGCAAGCACATAAGAAAATCTTGCATCCCACATTCAGGAGGTAGATTGACCCAAACTGAGTGATTGTGGAGGAACTCTTCCCTTTGGAATAAAGCATCCCGCTGCCAATTTCCAGATTGATGGGATTGTCTCTTTGGCCCAGATCTTTCTCATGATCTTCCACAACCTCCAGAGAGGTTTGGGGCATTTCTTGTACCTTGTAAGGTATAATGCTTGGGCTTGGGGCAGTTGATGCTCTGGCTTTCTAGATGATATCTTGAATTTCCTGACATGTTGACTCCTTCACAATCAGCTCTGTTGATGGTTTTCCAGGTTTGCGAACATTCCAATTCGCTCCTACTCCCTGATCTCTACCGGGGTTGCTGTGTGCATTCCACAGGAACTTCTCTACCTCCTTGCTTAGAGCTGGGTAGTATACCAGATTTTTGTTGGCCAAAAAGACCCCTGGTTAAGCTTCATGGGTCTTTCACAAACTGCTCATGCCTTTCTCTTTTCTGTTGAAGATATTCTGCCCTTCAGAGTTTTCACAGCTGCTCCCACAGCTTGCTGGTTACTCCTTGATATCTTCTTTTTCGGCTGGTGAGCTGGTTTTAAACAGTTTATTGAGCGTCTTTATTACATTCAACAACCTATTATTACGTCGAACTATTTCAGCTGGTGCAACCCTTAAAATGTTAGTAGTGCGTAAACACTGACCAAAATGAGAAATTACGGTCAAACTAAGCTACGTACCTGGTGCAACCCAGTACTGGTGACCATATGGAGCATACAGTTGGTAAAGAGCTGCATGCTCCCCTCAGGAGTTAGTGGATACCAAAAATATAGCTAAAAGGAGAGTGACTACTGGACTGTGTGTAAAAAGGCTACTGTTTGCTAATAAGTTTGCCAAACTTCAAATTAAAAAGCGAGAGCCCGCAAGTGGCCAAAAGAACAGTTATTAGCAGTTTAAGCATAGATGCAACTAGTCCTAAAAAGACTTCATACATGGTCAAACAGCAGTTTAGGTGTTTTGTTTTGTTTTGCCTCTGTCCTTTCACATGCAAGTAAATGAGCTCTAGTTTTTATCCAAACAAATTTAAGCCTCATTTAGCTGAATGTCCTGCCCTTCAAACCACTCGCAGCACAGCACGACAGTAGATCACACAATATCCTTATGTAAATGTTCATTTGTGTGTAATTTTCCTAACGTCCAAGAGCTCCAACGCACGAGATCTAAACCATGCTACAAAACACTCTCCTGCAAAACTAAGATCACAGTGTTTTAAATTAACCCAGGACATTTGATGTAATCCAAATGATTATATTTCCCCAAAGATCTAATTTCCTTCAGGATCTAATTTATTTTTATTGCCCCTGTCATTTTAAGCAGTGTCTTGCTGCTAGGCTATCTAATATTTAACCTCTAATATTCTTTTTTTTTTTTTTTTTTTGTTCTGTGTATGATTTTTCTTTTTTTCTGGATGACTATATAAATCTTATCCTTTTATTTGTTTTAAATTTAGCTAAAATAAAAAACAAAGTCTAGTGAGTGGGTAGAGAAACGTATATCAGACTAATTAGAACTGCATCATTTAATTATATTTGTTTTGATGGCACACAGCCACTGTTTAAAAAAAAAAAAAAAGCACCAGCCTTCATGCTGGATGTAACAAATATTAGCTTTTCTTGTGTTATCACTGTGTTCTTCGGTATCTTGCACTTGCAGTCACTTCCAGTCTTAAATGTTTGCAGTCTTTAAGTGTATTTACTGCAGAGCAACAGGCCTCGACCCCCTCTGGACATTTCCATGCCAGTATGTTTTGAATGCTGGGGTTGTGAATAGAGCAGGCTGTGAGTGAATCTCTCCTCACTTTAGCGATTCTTTATCATTTGCTCTTGGCTGTGGAGGTCAGAGGAGTTCTGCAGTATAGAAAATAATTCCCAGCCAGGAGTACAAGTTCACCAGAGAGTACTTCTGCAGTTGCTAGATGGGCTTAGTGGAAAGACTGGGGAAGGCTACGGGGAAAAAAAGAAGAATAGCTCAACTAATCTGAAAAAAAATAGACTTGATTGAAAATATGTGAAAGCTAGTTAATGCTAGCAAGCAAGCAGAGGCCTAAAAAGTTAGCTTAAAGTCATGGATAAATAATTGGAATAGTCAGCTAAAAGTAATGAATAAACAGTTTAAATAGATTGCTATAAAAAAAAAGGATTGTTTTAAATAATTAGCTGAAGGTAATGGATCAGTTGTTGAAATAGCTAAAAGTAAACAGATGAAGTTAGCCAAAACTGTGGGTCAAATGGTGAAAAAGCTAAAGGATATGTAAAATGTTTGACATACTCAGCTGGAAGTAATGAATAAACTGTTCAAATAATTTGCTAATAAAACTAATGGGTAAAAGTTTGAAATACTTAAGATAATGTAAAGTAGTTAGCTGATACTGTATAGGGAATAGTAATGACAGTAATGGGGAAATTAGTAAAAAAAAAAAGATAGCTAAAGCTAATGTAGAAATGGTTAAAATAGATTGTTAAAACTAATAGATAAATAGTTTGTTAAAAGAAAGTGATAAACTGTTAAAATAGTGAGCTTAAAGCACTGGATAAATAGCAGAAAAGCTGGGGGGGGGGGGTGTAAATAGCTAAAATAAATAGCTAAAAGCAATAGTACATGGTCTTTTGCTACTCCAAATTGTAGCAATGTTGACAGTTCAACGTTACGCAACATGTTGCATAAAACATTATTGTATCTACACAATTAATTAATAGTGTTAAATAACATCCAGTTTTACATTTCACATTTGTAGCATGACAGGTGGTGCAGATAAAGGGGTACTTGAGTTTATCTGATAGGGCTGTGGGAAGGTAACGCAAAAAAGGGTTGAGAACTACTGTTATAGACAACACACTCACTGCAACTGAGCTGCAGTGCCTCTATCCAAATGCAGTACCAGTTTACTATCAGCTTTTTCTTTCTCCACATTTTCCTGCACATTCAGGCATTTTTGCTCCCAAATATGTTTAAGAGCAAGTTTCCCCTGAATATGTTCATAATTCAGCCACGAAAGGAGTTAATGAATTTCAATATAATTTGTCTATAAGGTTATGTGTACTCTGTGTTCATCTAGGTGTTGGCTCTGTTTGAAGAGGGAGAGGAGACAACCACCGCCTTTGTTGAGCCAATTGTTATTCTTTTGATCCTCATCGCCAACGCTGTTATCGGGGTCTGGCAGGTAAGATATACTCTTCATGCACATAATGTGTCATGTGATGTTGCTTCTTTTCAGCGTGTGTTCACATGGTTGCAAAGGCCAACAATGAGACGGCAAACTTAAAGAATGTCATTCATCCTGTCCACAATCTGTCGCGGTGTTTACTGTGTCTTTATCCGTGTGCTCTCTACAAGCTGACACTGTGTCCTTAACATCTGTACATCTAAATAGCACATTGCAATGGGATGAGGCTGTCGACAGTGGAACAGTCGAGTCTGTGCGGCAAAGTCAAAACATAAACAAACCGTGGAGCTCATGCAAAGTGTCCTCTTTGGTTCATTTCTGTTGAAGAGGAAGCAGGAATTTTTGATGCAACCATCACCAATTTTTGATGCAGGCATTAAAAATAAGGACACAGCGTCCACCAAACACCAAAGAAGGTGTTTTGCAATGCTATGAGTTCATGCACGCTCCTCAAACCATGACCAAAATCTCTATACTATGTTGGTGTTGAAAAAATTCAGAGCGACTCCTTTTTACCTTGTGTATTTCTTCATGATACCGTACCACAGAATACATTTTAAATCCAAAAAACTTTATTATAAAACACAAATTAACCAAGATATTTTAAAATTGCACAGGAGCGGAATGCCGAGAATGCCATCGAGGCTCTGAAAGAGTATGAACCAGAGATGGGAAAGGTGTACCGCATAAACCGTAAGGCTGTCCAGAGGATCAAAGCCAGAGACATCGTCCCAGGAGACATAGTGGAGGTGGCAGGTAAGCCGCGGCTGCACCCGAAGAAGCTCTTACTGTCACTCACTGAGACTAATTTATACATTGTCTACCTCCATAAGACTCTCTGTGCTGTCACCTAGCCGCCTGTATGCTCCTGCTAACAACGACATGCATAGAAACATGCACTCGCACAGCCTTTGCCACCCATTCATGAGTCTGGAAACACTATTGGAATATCTCAAAGTAGATTACATAAGAGTCTTTTCTCTGGATGTGCAGGTGCCAGGGCTGCTATCCAGTTGTGTCTGTGTTTATGTGTGTGTATGTGTGCGTGGTTCTGTGTAAGTGGCTGTGGTCATCCCTTGTATTTAAGGCCCAGTTTAATTTTCCACAGCTTTCCCCCCTTCCCTTTGCTTTCCATGCTCTCAGTCTCACCACCTGGACGCTGCTGGATGTTTGTCAGCTCTTCACTCACACTCGCTTCCCCACGTACACGCACACACACACACACACACACACACACACACACACACACACACACACACACACACACACACACACACACACACACACACACACACACACACACACACACACACACACACACACACACACACACACACCCAATTCCCCTGCTGTAAACTCGCCCATGTGTGGGCAGCCTCGTCTAAAAATAGTCTTGTTGTCACTCTGGTTCCCGAACATCTGTGTATGCCAGAGTTAATGTGCAAGCGCACACACACACACGCAGCACCAAGGAGATCACGACACTGTCAACATGACGGGTTTTGGGAGTGTAATCCTCTGCTTTTCATGGCTAGTGGTTCGCCTCAGACAGCTTGGAGTGATGTGCAGGGAAAGGAGGGAGAGCTCAGGATGTGAGGATGTGTGTGTGTGTGTAAGAGCCCACAACGTTCATTCATAATCGCAGCACGGAGAGGAAAAGAGAGGGATTATACATGCTGCGTTGGTTACTGTGAAGCCTTGGCACTGTTCAGTCTCAGGTTTCAAAAATGAAAATGAAATCATCCCTCCAAATAAGAGGGCTTCTTGGATCGGCCAAGTTTTATACATTTTAATCAAATTTACTAGATTGTTTCCCTCGCCATTTACAGGAAGTCAGAGTTCACATTATGTGTATGGGAATATGAGACATGCACCTCCATTATTTGTGTGTGTGTGTTTATGTGATAGATAGCACTTCTTTGGAATTTGGGCTTGTTAGAGCCGGTGTCCTCCATCACACATGTGTGCTCACACAGCCAGATGCAGACAAGCCCACACAGGTAGCAAGCACCAAAATGACTCCACTCAACCCCCACCTACCACCACTACCATCGCCGTCACCGTCAACACCAACAGCGTCACCATGACAACAGTCCGTGCTCCGTGCGGCTCATCTCTGTGACACCGAAGTTCACAAGGGGTTGAGGTTTAACGGCACCTGTGAGAAAGAGGGGGAGACAGATATGACTTCAAATCAACCGTCTGCCGTTTGAATAATGCTGTTGAGATTATTGGTTGGCACTCAGCAGCTGCAAGTAAATCGTCGTCGGTTGTCCCATCGCTGGGAAACACGACTTTTACATGTTCAGTGTTGTTTTTATTCTATTTTTAGTGTGTGTCTTTTTAACAACTGGCCAAGGACAACAGAAGAAAATCTGACTTCAAGGCAAATTCTTTTTGTGTGTGCTAAACAAATAAATGAATAAAATGAAAATAAATTTAGAAGAGTTTATAAATGCGAACATGGTGGGAAGTATTTTTTTTTCTGAGAAGTACCTTGTTAGCTTGACATAAACTCATAGTCTGCATTATAGTAGATATTATTACATTTCTGAAAGGTTTATGATGATAGAGTAAAAGCAATTTTATAACCATAATTTTAGATTTTCAAAATTGTCCTCTAGTGCCGTATAATTCCTTTCGACAGCTATTAGAGCTGGCCGTTTCTAGACCTAAGTGCACAACTGTTAAAAACAAGGCACTGTTCGTTGGTGAAATTCAAGCTTCTTTTGTGTATGGAATGCATTTGCTGTCAAAGTTTACTTTAATAAGTGGTATCATAGTGGTGTTAGGCACTGCTACATATTTGCAAAACACACAGTCATATATTAAGCGCTTCGTTCTGTCTGAGATAATGTTGTTGCTAAGCATTTTTAAACAGGGGTAAACTGATATAGGTACCACGCCGCACACTCTCCTCACTTAAAAAAATGTGTGTCAGGCAGGTTTTAAGTATGTGTTGCCCCTCTGACTGAAACAGGTCAGGATATGATGACAAAGAAAACAAATTAATATTTTCCTTTCCTTCATTGATTTCCCAGGCTTTCCTGTACTTCAGATTAGCCGCTGGTTGTTCCATGGGAACTTGATGCTAGGGCGTAAAATAAACTGTATGGAGGTATCGGAAAAGGACACTGTTGACCACAAGTGCCTTTGAGGAGAGAAAAGAACATAAATATATTTACTCAAGTTTCCAACCCTGCTGCCCACTTGCCTTCTTGTAGGTACATTACCGGCGATGCCAGCCATGGTTACGGCACAGTTTGTGATTTGTGCCTCCACTGGAACTTTCCTCGTTTTTTTTTAAATGGAGTGATTGCAGTGGTCAGGTTGTCAGGGACTCCTAGAGGGTTTACTCAGGACCCGAAGAGATGAAAACCTGCACCGAGCCAAGTCACGGTTATCGTGCATGTGAATGAAGACCTCTTTGCCAGTATGTTATGCAAGACGTTATGAATTTGTCCAGCTTTACCAAATGGAAGAAGAACTCTAGCCAAACCAGCTGACTGTTGTTTTGATCAGATCTGCATGGGCTGTGTCTAATTTGTGAATGAATATAAAGGTACACTGATTATTTTGAACTTTTTTTCCCTTCATTTTTTTGAGACTCAAAGTATTAACATGGACAGCCAGACGAATGTTCTTATCTTGATATTTAAAAGACTGCTTATATATACAAATCTGAACTCAAAGTGGCTGTATTAGGATTTGAATTCCTCCTCTAGCAGATGGAGAGTGTCTGTGGGAGGCCATGGCAGAAAGTGGAGGTTTGATTGGGGAGCCGGAGTCTGCGGGTAGGCGTTTGAAAAGCCTCTCTTTTCTGTCCTCGGCCAGTCCTGCTACAGTGAACTTGTAGCCCCCAGCCATCTCCCACACAAACACAACACACGATTCTCTCCCCCTCCGCCTCCCCCTCTCTTGTTCTCTCACAATCCATGGGTGTCAGACAGAGAAATGTAGAGAAATAGGCAAATGGAAGTACAGGCTATTCAGCTGCGTACAGTACAGTCTCTTCATCTCTGTCTCTCCATCTCACCATTTTTTCGCACCCCCCTTCCCTCCCTCCGTCCCACCCTCCCTCCCTCCCTCCCCTGCTTCCCGTCAGGAAAAAGCTGTGAAAAATTCCTCTCACGTCTCTCAACTTTGAGCAAATGTCAAGAGAAGATGATGGAGCTCAGAGAAAGATCAAGAACTGAACACTGAAACTTAACAGTGTGATACCGCTTTGAAAAGTTTTCTCACTGATGCGTCGTCATAGAAAAGACATGCTGCCTGTTGAGTATCTTTCCATACTTGAGCAAGGAAAGGTGGAAATTCAACAAGATGTCCATCCTTCTTCATGCTAGGAAGCCTAATTCACAGTATTTCCTTGTTTTTGCTGTGATTAATGTTGAGAAGCATTGGCGGCTGAGAACTGTAAATTGGAATTAATGAGATGCTTACTAAACAAATTAATGATAAGGGTTTTCTTCCCTTGTCTGTCATGCTGGGAGGGAAATAATATTACATTTGTCTGGAGGGTTTGGAGCAATTTCCCACTCGTCTGTTCCGAGAGCATTGTCTTTGCCTACATGAAATGATCAATTTCTCACAAGCTACCGCTGTCCTGCTATTATGAAAATATTCCCATTAAATGTTCAGTGTCAGGCTCTGACAAATTAGAAGTAATAACCATTTTGTTTTTGGGCATTAGATACTTATAAAGCTCTGGCTATGAAATATGAGTTTAATATGCAGGCTTAATAAGCAGACTGCAAGACTATGGTGGAGTAGATGAAAAGCATCTTGTAGATTTAGCAAGAGGCTCGTCTGTACTGTAGTTCGTGTCTGACATGTGTGAGGAAGTGGTTTATCAGAGAGAGTTGGGAGAGGAGAGAGGAGAGAACAAGAGGGAGGGGAATTAATCGATCATTTTAAAACAGTAATGTGACTCCATCAAGGTTGTATCGAGCCGTTGTTTACCTGAGGCTGCTGCTGCTTGAGCCTGGACTGAGCCTGCTGATGTTTCTTTGCTCAAGGATTTATTGTTTGAACACGGACATTCGATAGGGTGTAACTGAGTGTTCACCTGCAGCTTTACACTTATAGGTGCAAGTTTACTTTCCTGAGGGGTTCAACAAAAGCCACATTATCTTCAGTATCTTATTAGAAATACATTCTGTCTTCCTCACTGTCCTGTTTTCTTTTTATTACTGTTCCTCATTTTCTTTAATTGCATGGCTATGCTATTATTATGGATGAAATTTGCTACCAGGTTCCTAATAATACTCTGACTTTATTCATCTAGCCCCATCATGACAGTAAAATTACAATGTTTTTGTCAATTTCCAATACTTTATGACCAAATAACAGCAAAACTGCACCACAACTTCAGCTGTACTTGGTGTTTAGTGCTAATTAGCAACTGTTAGCCAACAGGCTAAACTAAAATGGTCAACAATATGAATATGACCTGCTAAATGTGTTATCATTGTCACTGTGAGCGTCTTGGTATGATAGCATTTAGCTAAAAAAACTGCTAGCATGGCTGTAGGCTGGTACATTTTGGTTTCTGCTTTATCATCATGACAGTAAAATTACAATGTTTTTGTCAATTTCCAATACTTTATGACCAAATAACAGCAAAACTGCACCACAACTTCAGCTGTACTTGGTGTTTAGTGCTAATTAGCAACTGTTAGCCAACAGGCTAAACTAAAATGGTCAACAATATGAATACGACCTGCTAAATGTGTTAGCATTGTCACTGTGAGCGTCTTGGTATGCTAGCATTTAGCTCAAAACACTGCTAGCATGGCTGTAGGCCGGTACATTTTGGTTTCTGCTTTATCATCATGACAGTAAAATTACAATGTTTTTGTCAATTTCCAATACTTTATGACCAAATAACAGCAAAACTGCACCACAACTTCAGCTGTACTTGGTGTTTAGTGCTAATTAGCAACTGTTAGCCAACAGGCTAAACTAAAATGGTCAACAATATGAATATGACCTGCTAAATGTGTTAGCATTGTCACTGTGAGTGTCTTGGTATGCTAGCATTTAGCTCAAAACACTGCTAGCATGGCTGTAGGCTGGTACATTTTGGTTTCTGCTTATTTTATGCTTGTTTGTTTGTTTGTTTCAGTTGGTGACAAGGTTCCTGCTGACATCAGGGTCACCTCTATAAAATCCACCACCCTGCGAGTAGACCAGTCCATTCTCACAGGTATTTCTCATCAGACACCAAACAATCCTGCTTCAAGGCTTTTAAATAATTCAGATGTAGTTGTGATCACTTGCACCTTTGTTGAAGTTATATGCACTTTACAGTTTTAGTTTCAGAAAAAATGTTTCCCAACATTTTTAAATGTTATATTGTCTTAATGTTTTGGTATTTGGTACCAGTGATATACCCGTAATAATAGTACTTTGTATCCTTTTAGACTGTGAGTGTAACTTTGTTTTGCTCTTGAATTGTCATCACATTGTTGGTCTAGTACTCACCTGTCTCAATTTACAAATCTAATCCTGTACAATTGTCTCGCTCAATCTTTTCTTTAGGGGAGTCCGTGTCTGTCATCAAACACACTGACCCCGTTCCCGACCCCAGAGCTGTCAACCAGGATAAAAAGAACATGCTGTTTTCTGTAAGCACATCCCCTGTAGCGCGCTGAGTCATGCTCATCTCCTGCTTTCATATCAGAAATGTATTGTCATTATAGACAAAGCTATACAAGCTAGACTTTTCATCACATTGTTGAAAGTACTGTAGCTCTTAAAAAGGTTATATCACTTCTCTAGTGATCTAAAGACTGCTTAATGTGTGTATGTTTATCACTCCATTTGATGGAAATCCGCTTCATAGTTTATGAGATTTATTATCAGGTCATGAATAGATGAAGATCAAGCTTCTCTGATATCCAGTTTGCCAGATTATCTCTGCTTCACTTCCCCACACTCATTTCCTTTTTTTCCCCTTTTTTAAAAATTCCCCTCAGGGTACCAACATCGCTTCAGGCCGCGCCATAGGTGTTGTTATCGCTACAGGTGTCAGCACAGAAATTGGTAAGATCCGTAATCAGATGGCCGCTACAGAACAGGAGAGGACACCGCTGCAGCAGAAGCTGGACGAGTTCGGCCAGCAGCTCTCTAAGGTCATTTCCCTGATCTGCGTGGCTGTGTGGGTCATCAACATCGGCCACTTCGGGGATCCTGTCCACGGTGGCTCCTGGGTGCGAGGGGCCATCTATTACTTTAAGATCGCCGTGGCCTTGGCTGTGGCCGCCATCCCAGAGGGGTTACCAGCCGTCATCACCACCTGCCTGGCCCTCGGCACACGTCGAATGGCCAAGAAGAACGCCATTGTTCGCAGCCTGCCCTCTGTGGAGACCCTGGGGTGCACCTCTGTTATCTGCTCTGATAAGACCGGCACCCTCACCACCAACCAGATGTCTGTTTGCAGAGTAAGTGGCAATCAGGAAGGCAAAATATGCTTTTGTTTGAATTGATATGTGACTATGTGAGCATACATGTTAGCCACTGGACCACTTCATTACTGCTATTTAGGTAAAAACACATTCCTTTCACCCATCTGAATTGGTTCCAAGACAGAAACTCAAGTCTGAGCTTTTAATTTCCACATTCTGTCATTTGATTGACACTTCATAAAAAGCTTCTGGGAATTTGCTCTGAGAAAGTGTTGTGGGGGCGAAATCTACAAGTGTTTGCTGTTTATTATGTATGCCAAACTCCACAGTTTATCCATCTTTTTTCAGATCCCCCCCCCTCCTGCTTGCGTGTGTGTTTTTACTTCTTTTATTTCTTTTCTTTGAGGCGTGCAAGTGGGGGCTTAAAGGAAGATGGAAAATCCTTGTGGTGTTGTGTAATGTTTACCTCCGTTTGGCAGGTTTGAGATAGCTGCTGTTGGAATAGCACAGGCTGGCATGACCTGGCAGCACTCAAAGCACTACAACGGCCAGATCACGGCCAGATCACGTCACACAACGGAGGGTTTTCCAAAATGTCAAATCGCCTGAGTAAACACAATCCAGTGATCCATATCCTGAACTGTCCTGTAGGTTTACAGTGTATAAATGGTGTGTAGATAATTACATTGGACAACAAACACTGAAAGATCTTATCCACAAATATTCAGGACTAGTTCTAGCACACAGCCTCACCCTCCCTTTTTGTGTGTGTGTGTGTGTGTGTGTGTGTGTGTGTGTGTGTGTGTGTGTGTGTGTGTGTGTGTGTGTGTGTGTGTGTGTGTGTGTGTGTGTGTGTGTGTGTGTGTGTGTGTGTGTGTGTGTGTGTGTGTGTGTGTGTGTGTGTGTGTGTGTGTGTGTGTGTGTGTGTGTGTGTGTGTGTGTGTGTGTGTGTGTGTGTGTGTGTGTGTGTGTGTTGCTCCAAGCGCAGAGTAAATGTCAGCACTGCTATTTGTCTTGGCTCTAGTTAAGGGCTCTGGCCCTACACACAAACCTAATCTCAGTTAACACCTCTTGTCCTTACATCCTCCATCTCACCTCTCACCTCAGCTAATGACCTCAGACTGTTACTGGACAGTGTGACTAAGGCAGTACTTAAGCCATGCCCACACAAGACTTAGTACCACATACAGTATTGGCAGCCCATGTCGGTGATTCCCAACTGAAAATCTGGATGTCATATATTAGTTTATTGATCATTGAAAGGGGGTCACCACCATTTAGAATCTGGACTGTTTTTATTAGTTATTCGTCAACCAAAAAACACTTTCTATTCTTCTTTATCCATGTGAATTGCTTTCTTTTTCAAAATGGAGTTTGCATTGGAGGACCTTACACTTCCAGCATGGCTCTTGCTAAAACAGCAACACCCCCCCTCCCTCCCTCCCTCCCTCCCTACCTCCCTCCATCACTCCCTCCCCTCCCTGAGATGACGTGGAGTATCTGTGCGATTAGTGCGTAGCAGCAGGGAGTTCCCTCTCGCAGGACGGACATGGAGGAGTGATATCACTGCAACCCTGATACCCTCCCAGTTAGAAAAAAAGTGAGGCAGGCCCACGCCGGTAAATATTGACCTTCTGCTTCCACCTTTACTCCCCGGCCTGCTGCTGTCAGCTCTCTGGTGGTCTTATATGTGCTCATGAAAACAATTCAAACTTCCGCTTTGCAGTTTTTTTTGTCATGGTGTTTCCTGGAGATAGTCACTTTGGCGGTTGCGTAACTCGTACCTCCTCATGTTCGCTGTGTAATTAGACAGCTGAGTCTGTTTTTATGGCCATTGTGCGTCAAGGTTTAAATGTCCACATGAATGTTTGCCCAGGCTTATCCATCTGTGCTTATTCTTGGACTGGTCTCCAGCCAGTGGCCCTGATAGCGCCATGTGTCTACCCTGGCCTCGAGGGTATCCCCATATCGGCAGGATTTCCAGGGATTCCCCTCTGTGTCCCGACACCGTACTTCCCTTTTCCCTTTAAACACACACACGCACACACATGCACACATGCAGACATGCACACATTAAAAAGGGTTACTCACCATTCATCCCCACACAACCTCAAAGGAAGTCAGTAGAAGAATACAAACTTGTGCCACTACCACTGAGTCACATGGATCACACTGTGGCTTGTTTCCTTGGAGACCACAGCGGATCAGATAGTGAGAGAACACTTACCATGGAACAACCTTATTATATTTCTCAGTTCCTGCTTTGTGTGTACTGTATATGTTTTTGTGGAAGTTATTGTGTCCTGAAATGGACATTGTTTTTTTATAGAATAGTTTAGCAGAGGCCACTGAGCCAAATGACATTTTTGTGAAGTTATGAACTGAGCAGAAGGGCAAAGCTATTTAAAGGTTCCTTAAATCAACACAGACAATACATTTTTAAAACATTTAAAAAAAGGAACATTAGTGAACATTTAATGGATGGAATTTCAAGATCCTTTTTCCAATGCTCCCTTTGCTGCTGTTTTTTTAGAAGTCAGACACATAATCAAGCAGTGAAAAAGTCAGTCATTAACATTTAACATTGTTTCTCAAGTACCTTTTTAGTCATGCCAGCTGTATTTGTATATGGATGGTAATCCATGTCCAAATGTCCAAATTTGGTAAAGATATTCATGGTCCCCAGAGGATGAATCCTAATGACTTTGGTGATCTTCTGACTTTTCCTCAAGTGCCACCATGAAGTTGACATTTGTAGGTTTGCATGAGAACTCTCAACAAATATTAGATGGACTGGTATGACATTTGTTATAAACATTCATGTTCCCCACAGAATGAATCACAACTTTGGTGACCTTAAAGTGGATATGGAACGTCGATGAAGTTTACTCTCTATTTAAAAAGTATTAAACAAACATAACAAATATAAAGTACATTTAAAAGCAAAGAGCAACCCCACAGGCAAGGGTGCCACTATCTTTGCAGTATTATAACCTGTGACGTCACAGGATTGGTTGGACTGGCTGAGTTCCACAGATACTGCAGAGAGACGGTGAAACACAGTGAAAGACAGAGGCATTGAAAGATTTAGACTGGGGAGCCACAGGACAGAAGACAAAAAGGAGGCTGATACTGTATTGCTCCTGGATGTAGGCCTACACATTAACTTTACAGGGTTATGGGATTGTTACAGCTACTGTTTATTGAGGTAAATGAAGGTAAATTGACATATGCATAGCTATAATCTCACAAAGACTATAATCAGGCTTCTGTATGACAGTTATGTATAGCTGTGCTTCATCTTGTCCAGACTAGACTACATCAGTAGACTAATTGTAATAACCCTGTTGCTGCAGAGTTGTTAGGGAATAATTACTCCATTAAAAGGCTAAAATGTACCTTTTAGGCTCATGTCCTAGAGGGACAACAACTACCTCTCATCTGAGCTCTGCCATCGATTTTAGTGTTCCATTTTAAATTGATGGGTGCTTGTAGGTCAGTGAAACACACACACACACACACACACACACACACACACACACACACACACACACACACACACACACACACACACACACACACACACACACACACACACACACACACACACACACACACACACACACACTAAAACAAGAATTGAGAAGGAAGCCAAGTTTAACCAAATGGCTGCTTCATTAAGTCTTCAATCAGACTGATTTAATAGAGTCTCAAATAGAGCTAAGCTGGGTCATAGTGGTGTTTTCTCTTGGTGTGTGCATGTTTACAGTTTGCTGAAGTTAAATGTCATGATATTAAACATTTAAAATTTAATGAAGGTGAAGGAGGTCTAGGTCAGTGAGATTGTGTATGACAGTCAGATTAGCTGTTTTGATGGACAGAGAGGCCTAGGACTGGAAATGGTGCTGTATCTTATTCTTATAAACCACTACCCACAACACTCACTTCAACACTTGTTTTTTTTTATCAATGTATTACTTTTACCAGTGCATCATGAACCAGCCTTCTGGGGGATGTTCAGGGGGAAGATATGCCAACAATGCAGCCAACAAAGCAAATCTTTGGACAGCTCTGGGACTCCAGCTCTCTCTCCTTACGCTTTTGTTTTCCAGCAGTAAACTCAAACGTATCCGGTGGTTGATGAAGCTTTACATCAAGTCATCATTGTCTGAGAGTGGAAAAGCTTTCAGTTTGAGGGATTTCTTGACTCTGGATCACTCCAGATTTTAAATACATTGGTCGTGACCCTTTTACTAGCCTGCAGAGTGCTTCCTGTTTGATTTTCATAATGCTTCACAACCTTTTGATTTAACCCATGTAGCTGCCCATAAAGACCAGTTTACATGAAGTGAAATATTTGATAATTAACCTCTTATATAATAGTCTAAGCTTTATAATTCCCTTAAAGCAGGCCTTCCTGACATATACCTCCTCTTAACATGCACTACCGACACCATGTTTCGTCATTTACTTTTATCCCATAAGTGTCCCTTGTGGCCTATGAGACTATGTGAGCATTCAACATGCTTTTGTAATGATGATTCTACTGGAGGTTACTATGAGGTCAATGTGAATAGAGGAGAGTTTTGCTTCTTGTTTTTAAAACCTCATTTTACTTTATTCAGCCAAACATCCGTGGCTCGATTCTAGCAGGTGACCCTTGTTGCATCTCATACCCATCCCTCTCTCCCCCTGTCTCCCATCTGCTTCCTCACTGCTAACCATCCAATAACAAGGCAAAACCAGCACAAATTATCTTTAAAAAAACGGGATATTTTTACCGCTCCGCAGAGACTCATACAGATGTTTTCACTTGGCACCATCGTATCTATTATAGAGTGGCGAGCATTCACAACACACGGAGCAACCCAGCATCAGACTAACCAACTGTACTGCTTCTCTCTGTCTTCTCACCTCTCCAGATGTTTGTTGCCGACAAGGCAGATGATTCAAGCTGCTCCCTTCATGAATTCTCCATCACTGGTTCTACATATGCCCCTGATGGACAAGCGTGAGTACTCACACTTCTAAGATGTTAAGTCTGCTCACGTGATACCTCATTAAATGAGAAGTATGTGTGTGATCTCCAAGGTTTACCAAAGCATTTTACACTTTTACATAGTTTCACTCTTTTTTTTTTTTTGTAAGCCTTCTTCCTGGCTTTGATGAAATTCTGAATTGTTATCATTAAAACAAGATGCAATATAAATGGAATTAGTCAAGCAAAGCACAAGATGGGCTGGGGTCCAGGATATATTTCATCAGAGATAATGATTTCCAAAAAATGTGACTAACTCTGCTTTTTGGGTTGCTATGGCAATTTCTGTGATAACAAGGGGAAATTGTTAACAATTCCTTGACGTGTGCATTACTTGAAGAAAAATACTTTTTCAGTAACACTCATGTACAATCACAACATGATACACTCTCCTGGTTGTACTTGTTGAAGGGTGAATGTGAGCACATAAACTGAACACAAGATTTTTTAAATGAGGTTTTCAGTTGTGCGATCCTACACTCTGCCATGTCAGGGTGATTGTTTTCAAAAATCTGAAGTAAAAAAAAAAAAAATGCTTGTGTAGGAATACAGGTAGGTGGGTAGTCATTAGGTGGGAGATGACAGTTCACTGGGCATGTTATTTATTTTGCTGTTTGGTGAGTACAGCATTCTGACTCTGCATGAACCTGTCGATTTCATAACAGCAGAGTGTGGGTTATTGTGTGGGAGCTTCGCTAGCAACAGTTGCAGTCTCTACTGGGAAGGGATCCATGGTTGTCATGCAGTCAGTGCTGCTTGTCAGGAACACACTCACTCTATCTATGTCTCTCTCACGCACACACACACGCACACACACACACACACACACACACACACACACACACACACACACACACACACACACACACACACACACACACACACACACACACACACACACACACACACACTGTTTACTACTGTACAACCACAGTTTCTGCAGTAAACTTCGGAATGCTAAACAACTTAAAGCCTTACCCGCTCATAAATATTGATGAGGTTTACTGTGACTCAGGTGTAGCGAACTGTCTTTTCCCCTGTGTTTTGCTGTTGTGAGTGACGTTCGTGTATGTGAATGTTTTCTCTACAGAATGAAAGGAGACAAGCCTATCCAATGTGGAGACTATGATGGACTTTTGGAGTTGGCCACCGTGTGCTCCATGTGCAATGACTCCTCACTGGACTACAATGAGGTCATTAACTCACATACATATGATTCTATAAGTAAAGTTTGTTATATTTAAGTTGCCAGCTCTAAAACAGATGTTATCGTGAAGGATATATTGCAAATTTCATTGCGCACTCCCTATGTATACACACTGCAATGACTCTATAAAAGGTAGCACTAGAATACACACATACACACTACTGAGAGCCTTCTCTCTTGCAGCTGAGCTAATTTTACTCTGATGTATGATCTTTTTCTCTGGTTTGGATTGCTTTTCTCACCTCTTTGTCATCACCATGGTATCATGGTAACCACGCTGAGGAGAGAGGCCAAGGATAAGACACTTCTCAACTCCCATGTATCCTCCCAGACTAACTCTTTCTCTTCTCGTAAATGGTCGTTTTTTTCCGCCCAATTTTGTATGTTTTTTTCTTTAATAAAGAGTCTGAGATCAAAGTGTGCTAGACCAGGAAAAAGAGAGAGGGACAAAGCGTCTGTGCACTTAAGGGGGAGAGATGTGCTTTATTGCTCTCTGCACTCTGTCACACAAACAAATGATGTGTGGTAGGCTATTACTGCTTCAGCTTCACCTACTCCACATCTCTAGCGAGCGTACACCTTTTATAACACTTCACATGTATGACTCAAACGTTTGTAGAGGCGCCGCTGAATTACCTGCAGAATTGCTCACGGCATTTTTACTCAAGTGTCATTCTTGTGCCATTTTAAAGACGGTTGTTCATATTTAATAGGGTCTGTGCAGGTCTTTAAAAACCGCTGAATTCAGGTCCCTCAAACAAAGCCTTTTAAGGTATTCAGAGTCTTGAGTGTCACTTTTTGTGGAGTTTCAGTCAGCACCATCAGACCTGTTATTACTGCTCGCTACAGCAGCTCAGTTTTAGTGTCCAAACGCTTACATGAACTTAATTTGTAACTGTGTCTGGCTCCAGGTGACATTAAATTATTAATTTATTAACGATATTACAAATAATCATTGTTACATACAGCTTGGAAGTTAAATTTAACTTGGTGAACAATGCAGAAAGCCTGGTTTAACAATTGAGCTGGTGGCTAGTCGTTAGTCTGTTTCTCCTCAGATTTTTATCTGAATTTAATGACTTGTGACAAATAGGACGTATCACTCTTCAAATTCTTACTGCGACTCTGCCTCTATAAAAAATAAAACTGAAATCGGGACTCAAGTTTTGATGTACAGTGTTTCTGTTCTCTCCCAGGCCAAAGGGATTTATGAGAAGGTGGGTGAAGCCACAGAGACTGCTCTCACCACCTTGGTGGAGAAGATGAACGTCTTTAAGACTGACCTGTCTGGAATCAGCAAGGTGGAACGTGCCGGGGCCTGCAACTCGGTAAGTCGCATGTTTAGGAGTGTGAGACCCTGCTGTGTCTTTGCCTCTGTATTGATGTGCAATCAATGTTGGATGTGAGGTGTTTAAACCAAGTCTGTTCAAATATGTATTGTTGTATTATATAGTGAGCAACATGTATGCAGTAACTGCTATATTTGCGACATGCTTTGTATTCCTCAGCATGAACATGCTACTGGGACTGTAATTACCCCTCTCATTACAACATACTGTACACTGCCTGGTTATGTATTGCACAGGGGACAACATAATGACCCAATGTGTCTCTGCTTGTAACTATTACACCACACTGTACACTATATAACTATTACACCATACTGTACACTGTATGACTACCAAACCATACTGTACACTATAACTACTACACCATACTGTGCACTGTATAACTACCACACCATATTGTACGCTGTATAAATACTACACCATACTGTGCACTGTATAACTACTACACCATATTGTACGCTGTATAAATACTACACCATACTGTGCACTGTATAACTACTACACCATACTGTGCACTGTATAAATACTACACCATACTGTGGACTGTATAAATACTACACCATACTGTGCACTGTATAAATACTACACCATACTGTGCACTGTAAAATTATTACACCATACTGTACATTTTATAATTAGTACACCATACTGTACACTGCTTGGTTATGCATTGCACAGGGGACGACATAAGTGTGTCCCCACTAATAACTATTTGTGCAAGATGATATTTTACATCCAATTATTGTTTCGGCTTTTATCCAGAATGACTCACAGGTCAAATTTCAATGTCTTACCCTAGGACTGTTTGATAGGCACAAAGCTGTTGACAGACACAACTTTGACTACAGGGTGTGAACCTGTGATTGTTTGGTTAAGAGTTAAACAGACGACACCCAGTATAATATTTTGATTGTAATTTTTAAAAGATAATATTCCTGCCTGCTGCATTGACTTCAGATCTATCTGCACAAATGAAGAGCGTACATGAACATGTCAGGTCCTTGTGGAAAGTGTTGAATGAGAATATGTCTTGGTTTTAGAAAAATCAGTGAGTTGATGTCGGTGTTACATCGCAAACAATAGGGTCTGTCATCAACTGTGACGAAATCAGCCACCATCAATGCCTTTTCGCTCCACTGTAGATAAAGGTCATTGAAATCCCTGTTGGTTTCACTTCCAGGCAGAGCAAAGGCTGTCAGTGACACTTTGGAGTCTCATATGAGATGAGTGACCGACGAGTAGAGAAGCACATGTTTGATAGAATGTTTTCTGGTTTAAATTTATACCTCTGGACTGGTCCAGTACATCTGTTTCGTGAATAAATGCAGGACATTGCTCACAAATAATAACATGCATCCTCAGCAAATTTTCGATGAGTAATTTCACATGAGATGACCTTAATTTTCCAAATATCTGCTGGGCGTACACAAGTAGAAAACAGAACAGAGAGGGGGAGAATAATTCCTACCATGCCATGCCAAGACACACTCCCATTGCGCTCTCTTTCAGATAGAGATGGAGAGGAAAGGTTTGTCACATTGACAGATTTTAGAACATCCTTTGGTTGTTTGAAGCCCCCTGACAGGGTGCGTGTACATCACAGCCGTCTGGTTGTGCAGAGAGCATGATCAACGTTAACCTCTCAGTCTCAGTCGTGTGCTATGGGATCAGCACAGACTCTGAACTAGAAGGACACCTGCTGGTAGAACAAGACGTGACACTAAATGCAGATAATACAGTAGTACAGTTTTGTGTTTATATACATTTTTTAGTCTGCCATCTCATTAGCATTTGTTTCTATTGTTTTCCATATACTTCAAGTTTAGTTTTTCCTACATGACATCAAATCCTGTTGTAGGCAGACATCTGGCTGCTGCCTCCCACTGGCACCAGGCAGACATCATGACAAGGCAGTTGAGTGCTCGGTCTAAAGTGGGATCCTTCAACTGTCAGTAGCTCAGCCAAACCTCTGTCACCCACCGGCTGCTGACCTGACAACTGCCTACGAATGTGGCTATTTAGCTCCAGCTCTGGTCCTTTGTCAGTTTCGTCTTCTTCTCCCTGTCATTGTATTCTTTTTCTCCCTCTTGCTCATCCATCAGGTGATCAGACAGTTGATGAAGAAGGAGTTCACCCTGGAGTTCTCCCGTGACCGCAAGTCCATGTCCGTCTACTGCACCCCGACCAAGCCGGGCTCCCAGAGCAAAATGTTCATCAAGGCATGAATGAATCAGATCATATCAAATTAACAGATAGAATTACTTATTATCATTGTTGTCACTTGAGATCTATTGTTTTTTGACATTTTTCTTTTGGGTCAATCTCATCCCACAGGGTGCTCCGGAGAGTGTGATTGAACGCTGCCAGTACCTGCGTGTGGGAACAGCGAAGGTGACACTGACACCGGCCATCCGTGAACAACTGCTGTCTAAGATCCGGGAATGGGGAACTGGCAGGGACACCCTGCGATGCCTGGCGCTGGCTACCCATGACAACCCGCCACGCAAAGAGGAGATGGACTTGGAGAATTCCAGCAAGTTTGCACAGTATGAGGTAGAGGACCCGACCCATGATAACATCTTATATTTAGCTTAAAGGAGTCCGTGGTGTTCAGATAGGTTCACCTTAGAAATGAAGCTGGAGCTAGGCGACTTTATGCTTAGCTTAGTATAAAGACTGGAGGCAAAGAGAAACACTTTCCAAAAAAGTCTGCCTCCCAGCACCTCATATAAAATGTTAAACATCCCTTTTTTGTTTAATCTGTACACAAACCATTGATTTGTGATTTTAAGGGGGGTTGACTTCATGTTCAGCTATACCTTTTTGCTGCTGTCTATCTTCAGTGTGAATCACAGCAGTGATTAAACCTTTATCCTCTTAAAGTATTAAGCTTTTACACTCGGCTCTCCTTCCCTGGAACATTTCCTTTTTGTAGGATGCAATCTGTTGATGTTTCCAACAGCAACACAACAGTAAAAGTGGTGAAATCCATTTCTTTGGAACTGGAGTTAGATTCTGTTTTTAGATATAGTTCTGTGTAACCTAATCCCTCTTCCCCTATCTTTCTTTTTTTTTTTCCTTTCTCTATTCAGTTGGGCCTGACATTCGTTGGCTGCGTGGGCATGCTCGACCCTCCCAGGAAGGAGGTGATTGGTTCAGTGAAACTGTGCAACGAGGCAGGTATTCGTGTCATCATGATCACAGGAGACAACAAGGGCACAGCTGTGGCCATCTGCAGACGTATTGGCATCTTCTCCGAGGATGAGGAGGTGACGGGAAAGGCCTACACAGGCCGCGAGTTTGATGATCTCCCGCCGGATGCACAGAGAGAAGCTGTCAAACGGGCTAGGTGCTTCGCCCGCGTCGAACCAGCTCACAAGTCCAAGATCGTCGGATATCTGCAATCATTCGATGAGATTACTGCTATGGTGAGAAGAAGGGATGAATTTCTAGCGGGTCACATGGTCTCATCAACTCACATTTCTAAGTAACTCTTAACTAGTAGTATACATCTCTCCACACACGGTCTTCACCCTTTACCATATATGATGTGCACTTCTTTTGTCATATATTTATTCATGCCTGATGCAAGGCAGAAAAAGAAGTGCATTTTTTCCTCCCCTCAACCGTGCGTTATGTGAATGACTTGTCAAGAATGCATGAGAAGAGGTCAGTGAGGTGTGACATGTTTCAAGTCTCACTGAGGCTGCTCTATCAGACACTGCTATCAAAAGCTGTCATCTCTGGCCCGCTCTGCTGCTTCCTATCTGACACACGTCTCAGAAGAGGGATTGATCCGAGGGAAGACGGGAGGGAGGGAGGGAGGGACGGAGGGTTGGAAGGAAAGATGGAGGGTGGGAGGGAGGGAGGGAGACAGTATCACCATTTGCCTGTCAGACGCACTCCACCATTCACCGCAGTGCAAAGCCGCTTTGGGTCCTGCCGTGACAGATCTGTATCTCACTTGCTCAGCTTTAGCTTAATCCTGTCTGTATCTCTTATGATAATGAGACTTTCTATAATGAGATTGCAGTTATCAATCATCATTAGTTTGTTAGACTCAGTTCTGGTTAGAGTATAATCCCTAAAAATGGTAATGTGTGCTCAATATTTTCAGGGTCAACAACTTGCAGCAGCAGTAGTAACAAAAACTTAAAATATCAGTTTGTGGATTCTTAATCAGTTATCTGAGCTTTTATTCCTCAAAGATGTTTATTCAACTTTCTAAATTTAGTTCTTAGTGTTGTTGCAGGGTCCACAAAACCACCTCCTGTTTACTGCTAATAAAAATGTTTCTTAATGAACCCATGGCTCTTAGTTGTTTATGCTAATGCCCACTAGTATGGTTACAATCTGATAGATAAAAATAGCAGAAGAATGTTCCCATAATCAGGAATTTCAAATTCATGAGTCATCTTATGAGTCATGGTTTCTGATGGACTAATGGCACAAACAATATTTTCTCGTCCCAGACTGGTGATGGTGTGAACGATGCCCCGGCCCTGAAGAAAGCAGAGATCGGCATCGCCATGGGCTCTGGCACGGCTGTGGCCAAGTCTGCGTCTGAGATGGTGCTGTCTGATGATAACTTCTCCACCATAGTGGCTGCCGTGGAGGAGGGCAGAGCCATCTACAACAACATGAAGCAGTTCATCAGATACCTCATCTCCTCTAACGTGGGAGAAGTCGTCTGGTGAGCGACAGAAACGCACTGAGATACTATCTTAACCTTTGGTTTGATGTCCTCAGCTGATATGTGTGTGTGTGTGTGTGTCTTCTCTGTCTGTCTGCAGCATCTTCCTGACAGCTATCCTGGGTCTCCCTGAGGCTTTGATTCCAGTCCAGCTGCTGTGGGTAAATCTGGTGACTGATGGGCTGCCTGCCACTGCTCTGGGCTTTAACCCCCCAGACCTGGACATCATGGACAAACCTCCCCGCAATTCAAAGGAGCCTCTCATCTCTGGCTGGCTCTTCTTCAGATACCTGGCCATTGGAGGTAGCATTAGTGTTCAATTGATTTTAAATTACTGTAAATCAATGTGAGATTACGTAACATTAAAGCACAGACACACCCTCATTCTGGATGTTAATGTGAAAATCTTGTTGTTTACCATCATAATATACCAGGCACTAGTCGTTGGATGTCTTATGTTTCTCTCTGTGTAACTTTTATCTCAGATGCCTACAGTGTACTCAGGCAAAGTTCTGCTAATGGAAAACTGTCAAAACAGGATTTAGCTGTTATTTATCAGCTTCAGGGGATAATGAAGAGAGACTCAGCACACCTGTTAGTGATTTTTCTAACATTACGAGTGTAACGACTTGATGCATTTTCCATCCAATGCCATCAATCGCCCACCTCTATCAGCTGTCACCAAGACGCACACTGAAGCTCTAAATGCACATCAAGCTGTTCACCCAAGCATTGATCATAGCGCCTGGAAAACATTTGCACAAATCCATCGAAGTGCCATAAACACACGGTAAAAGTGTTAGCTGTCTTTCCTTCAAACAGGTGTTTCTTGCTAACCGGCACAAAATCATCCGCAACCTTATTACCCCAGATCATTTCATGCACATAGCTAATGAAGCATTATAGGATAATAAGGAGCTGTCCTGCATAGGATATTGAACATTTTATGTGCGTTACTTTTGGATTTGTGCACTTTAAGGCACAAAATCACTCCACACATTAATCTCCATAAAAACTCATTTTTGTTTGTTTCTATCATCTGTGTGTGCATGCATCTCACAATGTAGTCATTAGGAAACTCGTCTGTAGTATATATTCTGTAGTAGTTTAGAAATACAGTCTTCCTGGGATAAGGAATCTATCTGTTCTTACCTGTATCTGTATCTATCTAGGTATAGTAATGTTTGACTTTGATCCTTTTTTTCTGTACAGCTGGGCACCTGTGACAAATCTCTGTTTTTTCCTGCAGGATATGTGGGTCTTGGAACAGTTAGTGCTGCCACATGGTGGTACCTGTTTGATGAAGAAGGCCCACAAGTGTCTTTCTATCAGCTGGTGAGTTGTAACTACATTGTTCTGCTCTGTCTGTCTGTCTTTGTTTTTCTGCTGCACAGTCCTGTCCTCAGAGAATAGGTTTTTTTTCCTTATGTTTTGATATGTACCCGCTCCCAGCCTCCTTTACATTCCCCCGCTGTTGGACACAGTTATGTTTGGCGATCCCATCAGCGGACAGAAATAGAAAGGGAAGACCCATGTGGTTTGATTGCACACAGGGTGGGAAAGAGGCCAATGTTCTGCAGCTGTTCCCCCATCAGATCCGAGCTCCATCAAACCAGGTCGCTGGGGTCCTGGTGACATCCTGCCAACACACATGCAGGCACACAGACACACACACACACACACACACACACACACACACACACACACACACACACACACACACACACACACACACACACACACACACACACACACACTAACTTCCGTCTGTCTCTCTCTTTTCTGCAGAGACACTTCATGCAGTGCACCGAAGAAAACCCCATGTTCAAGGATATAGACTGCGAGGTGTTTGAATCCCGCTACCCTACAACCATGGCCCTGTCTGTGCTGGTCACTATCGAAATGTTCAATGCACTCAACAGGTCAGTCATCTTATGTTGTGATGGCTGGGTAAACACTTAAATGTCACAGCTGTCATCAGCACTCCCTTTGAGAAAGTATTACACAGCCTCTGAGAGATAACACCATGCCAGAAATGCACAAAATCAACTGTTTTCCCTGCTGAAATACTTCATGTTGCTGGTTATAATGGAGATATATTTTATACTCTTCTTTTAGTGAATGTGGAAAATGAATCAAATGAAGCAACACATCTTAAGAAATTGAATCATGCTTTCTGGGGAAAAGAAGAACAGCAATAAGAAAGGGAAACAGAAGTTTTGCCAGGGTTTGCTCATGGAGTAATGCATCATATCCCAAGCCAAGACAGGCAGTAAAACTGACAGGGGGGGGGACACATGTTTACATGGCTGCTTGCAAAGGTTAAAAAAAAAAGAGAGACCTGTTCTTGCATGATGCATTGAGTGTTAGATACACTTAAATGTCAGCTCATTTTTTTAAGCTGTAAAATTCCAAACTAATGAAATCTTGACGTTTGTGAGCTTGCCAGAATATTTTTCGTCTGATCTTTGCAACATCATGGAATCACTTCCATGTATGTCCTTAAAGTCAAGTTGAGCAGCTGAATTGTCAACATGTTTTGATGTACTAAACCCTTTTCCCGCCAGTTTGTCTGAGAACCAGTCCCTGGTCAGGATGCCTCCCTGGGTCAATATTTGGCTACTTGGAGCCATCATCCTCTCTCTGTCCCTCCACTTCTTCATCCTCTACGTCGAGCCTCTGCCGGTAAGTGAGACAGTTGTAGACTCTGAAAAATGCATGCTGATAATACTGACACAGAGGGTGTAGCTTTGGTTTCAGAGGTCAAAAAAGTGTAGCAGTTATGAATAATTGCAGATTCAACTACTGGACTGAGCCAGAAGGCAAAGTTCTCAATTTACCAGTTGGTTTAGTTTCCAACACTTAACTATGGTCATGATCTGTGGGAAGTGACTGAAAGAATGAGATCGCAGATACAAGCGGCCAAAATGAGTGTCTTCTGGAGAGTGTCTGGGCTCAGCCTTGGTGATAAGGTTAGAAATATGGGGGGGGGGGGGGGGGTTGAGCCTCTGTTGAGCCTCTGTTGCTGTAGATGCCTGCTGGCCAACTCCCCCTAGTAACAGGCACGTCCAAGTGGTAGGAGACCCCGGGACATACCCAGAACATGCTGGAGGGATTACATATCTCTCCTGGCCTGGGAAAGCCTTGAGATTCCCCAAGGAGAAGCTGGAGGGTGTAGCAAGGGACAATGATGTGTGTGTGTGTTTCCATACTCAGCCTAATGCCACCAGTCCCAGATAAGCAGCAGAAAATAGATAGATGGATGGATGGATGGATGGATTAACCTTTTGTGAAGAAGACTTGCAGTTCAAATGTGGTTTAGATACAGCTGCCTTCTCAAGAGATCCCAAACCCCATCCCAAACTTTAAACTCAATAAATAATGTTTTACTCTCATACAGCATTTATTGTTGATTAGTCTTGGTTGTCTTTTTAGAATAAACATCTGTAAATAAAAAACAGATAAGAACATTTTTCTTACCCAACTAAGCAGCCCTGAGTAGCATGTGCATGTCTTCCTCACAGGCTGCATACAGCACCAACATCTTCTGCCAAGAGGATTAGACAGCATGTCGCCTGATAGGCAAATGTCTGTTTAACTGTGGAGTGCACACTGTGATAGCTGAAGGCAAATCAGATGATATTATAAAAAATAAAAACTTCCAAGAGTGAAAACATGCTGTCTAGTATCTGATGCGTTATTGGAGGAGTTTCTGACATTTTCCATCGCTTCCATCCCCCAGTTGATTTTCCAGGTGACCCCTCTGCGCTGGTCCCAGTGGATCGTGGTCCTGAAGATTTCCATCCCAGTCATCCTCCTGGATGAGGCACTGAAATACATCTCCAGGAACCATCTAGAAGGTACACTTTCTTTTTCAGTTCTCCAATAAACCACCCATTAAATATTATGATGATGTTATGAGGTTGAAATGTTGTATCCCATTTCCATCTCTTTGTGTCCTCTTCTCTCCCCAGTCGAAACTCTCAGCTATAGACTAATCACACAAGTCACTGTGTTTTTCTAAATCGATTTATTTTTATTCCCCCCGGCAGGTGATGAGGAGAAGAAATACCGGAGGAGATGGCAGCAGAACTAAGACCTCTCCCACAACACACTCACACAGTTAGACACACGCCTACCCTCCTCTTCCCTTAACGAGTTAAAAACCTTTTTCTCTCCCCTGTCCTCGTTCCCCCCCACTCCTGCATGTCCAACAACAACAACAACAACAACAACAACAACAACAACCACCACTAGAATTGAGCAGGGCTTACATGAGAATGGGTGCGCAAGAAAAGAGAGCATGCGTGTTCTTGCCAGCATGGCTTTGTATGAGTGCCTGAGTAAATGAGTGCGTGTTTGTGTGTGTGTGTGTGTGTGTGTGTGAGAGAGCAGGCAGATGCAGGCATTTCGTTATAGATGCGAGAGCAAGAAACAACCGCAGGAAAAAAAAAAGATACAACTGCCCAGAGCTCCGCTTTTCAAAGATTTCTGCTCATTGTTTTCTTTTTTTTTGTTTTTGTTTTTGTTTTTTTATTGTACAGTACAAACATAGTGGTGCAGTAGCTGGACTTGAGGAAAAAAGGAGAGGGAGGACAGGGGAACGGAGGTGGATAATACTTGGTGGGATTTGGTGGGGAGGGGAGGCGGGTGTTTTGAAATCAGCACAAAGACCGAAAGAGAGATTGAGAGGCGAAGCGTGCTGCGGAGAAGACCGCAGAGAGACTGGCGTTCACTCTGGCAAAAGAAGAGCATCAGAAAGAACGTGGAAGATGAGAAAAAACAACATCCGACTCATGAGGCTGGCCAGGTTTTTGTCACCCACACTACTGGCATCGAATCTCAGCCAGCTCAGTAGGAGCGCGGCCTCATCAGCACAACACAATAATATATCATCGCTCTTCATCATCGCCCTCACCACATAACATCTAACTCCTGTTTGATCGTGTTTTACGCACAACTACTCTCCTCTTGCCCGTCTCGCTCTCTCTCTCTCTCTCTCTGTCTGTCTCTCTCTCTGTCTTTCTCTCTCTCTCTCTGTCTCTCTCTCTCTCTCTCCCTCTCTCTCTCCATCTCTCTCTCTCTCGCTGTTGAGGAGGCAGCTGTGGGCCCGGGTGGCGACTCATCGGGCTCTTGAGTTGGGTGTGGAGATGTTGCTCCGCCTAAAGGTGTGAATAGCTTTACGCTGCTTGGCCGCTTCCTTCAGCTCTTTATTCGAGGAGCTGAGGTCAGCTTGCAGACTTGGCAAAACTGAAAAAAAAATGGAAAGAGGAAAAGAAAAAAAAAAAAAAAAGAAAAAAAAGAAGTGACGAGTCAAACAGCAACCAAACCAGCATATCAGCAGTGTAGTTGTCAGCCAGTCCTCCTGGCTGGTCCTATTAGGCCTGACCTTAATGTCCCATCTGCTGCGCTGCCATTGGAGTTTCAGCTGTCAATCATCCTGGCAAGTTATTTCAATCGAGTAAATTAAAGATAGATTTTAACAAGTGGATGATGCTTCGTGACATTTTGGGCAGAATAAGGATCTCATCTACCTTTAATTTATTCAGTTATTTCTAATACTGCACCAGTGCTTACAGTAGGTGAATGTGCACATAGCCTTACTTGAATTAATCGGTCTAATTTGACTTGGTAGGCTTTTCAGTTTTTGAATGGCACAGATGATGTAGTTAAAGTAAGTTAAGGAACGGCTAATGAACTGCTTGATTGTGTCAGTCTTACATCACTCGGTCATGAATCATTTATATATTAAGCACAGCAAACATCCATGCCTTATACATACAGCCCACTGCACCTCCACATTGAAGATGTGGTCAAAATGAATGTGTCTCTTTTAGCCTTTAATTACCTTTTCACCCACCCCCACCACCCTCATTCATACGTGCCCAAATACTGAGATTCATTCAATACTGATCACTTGAGGTCTTAAAGACTCTGAATGTCCACCTGGTCAGTGGCCTGTTTAATAGGAAACCCTTTTATGTTGTGCTTTGTGCGCTTCTCCCTCAGCTCCTCCTGCTCTCTCAGTGCTTTAGCGACTCACTTGGGTATTGTTTTATAATGACTTAATAATAATGTATTTGACTGAATGAACCCACGGGGTTTGGATTGTGTCTTTTAAGTCTTAATTATGGGTTTTGTGTGGGCCCTGGTGCTATGTGGACTGGGTCAGGCTGACACAGTGGTTACTATTGGTCTTTTGTCGTATCTGAATAGGACAGAGGAGAGTGTGCACATTTAAAAAAAGAAAAGAAAAAGCATTTGTAAAAGAAGGTACTTGATCAAAAACACCTACAGGGAGAAAAAATGGAAATTGGATCTGCACTCTGTGTCAGATGCTTTTGATGAATTTAATAAAGCAATGTTTCAATCACAGAGATCTTTAAGGCAACTGTTGAAGATTTCTGTGAGATTGAAACATTCTTTAAATTCAATTTACTGAGTTATTGACACAGTTTTCTCACTTTTCTTGCTTCCAGACCTGCTTCCAACAAAGCACGGTTTAGAATCTAAGGGAAAATCCACTTAAACAAACAAATCTATGAATCTATTTTATTCCTCTGTAGTATATTTTCCTCACTCAAGTAGATTAAGTGTCCAAACTTGGACAACATGACATTACCAAGTCTAGATATTTCCAGCTCCACATGTTCTCTGGGGCTTGTAAAGAGAGGATTCTTGGCAATTCACAATATGGCAATCACTAACTTAAATAGAAGTAAAAGAAGCAGATTGTGGGAAAGTTATACTAAAGCCTCGATTTGAATTAGATTGAACACAGAACATGAGAATGTGGCATCTCTGTCCAGACCAGCAGACCACCTGTCCCTGTCCCATGTCTCCATGGCTCTGTAACATGCTGGCACTCTGGCCACCAGGCACTATAGGTCTGTATAGCCTTGTTATTTACTACTGAATCCTCAACTCTGTACAGAAGATGAGAATATGATCGCATGGAACCTTGTTACTGTAATAATAACCTATACAGTATATAATATTTAATTTTTTGATAACTTACATCAATGTACTTACCAACATCAGACAGACTTGCGAGAAAGCATTTTTATTTTTATTTTGAGCACATGGTATCTAAGGATCTCTCTCTCTCTCTTTCTCTTTCTCTCTCTTTTTTTTTCTCCATAGAATAGAAAGGTTGTTTCTTAAATGTTCCCGTTTGGTTTTTACAGTTGCTGGGGTTTTGTGTCTTTTACTGTAGGGAAAGAATATGATGTTACCATGTTTAAGATAGACAAGAATCATGCTTACGCTAATTAATTGACGCTGATCATGTCAGTGATAGTTATCTGGTGTGAGAATGTTCAAGAATTTGTGAATGAACTGTGTATGGTTTACACTGAGAGATAAGCAGTGATGAATCCTGGGTTATGAAGTTTTATGACTGTACATTGAAGGGCTTGATGTGGATGCAGGCTCTAGAGACCCCTGACAATCCTTCTGGGTATGACATTTTTTGGGAAGTTGACTCTTCCGGCACGGTACTCAAAGTCTTTTACCATCTTTAGAAGAATAACCATCCTTAGTGACAGTAGAGGAATGAAGTTCATATCGGTAACATCTAACCAACAGCTCCCTTTTTCTCTGTCTATACAAACAAGTAACCAGTCTCTAGAGCCTGAGTACCACCTCTGAGAAAATAAAAGGATTCTCTGTATTGCCTTGTTAATATTAATTGTGGACACATAATTTTATAAATGACAAAGACGTGGAAATAAAGATTATTTATCTTGTTATTTATTCAGAGGTTGTGTTCTTTTTCATGTAATACAGTAAATGTGATATTTCCTTTGTCACTTTGAACAGTTTTCTTTGCCACTTCTTTTAACTGGAGAAAAACAATCTCAAAGGAAAGTGTTTACAGTGACATTTTGTGGATTATCCTGAATAATTAATAGCTAGATACCATTTAGAGGAAATAGAAAAATACTGTTTTTTTCCCATGTTAGAAAGAAAATTATGATAATAGGTGACACAAACATCCAAACTGCAAAACAACAAGTCCCAAGTCTTCTTCATGCTGTCATCAAATGAACATACTGTTGTGTTAAAAGAAAATACTGCAACCAAAACTCAGCTTCACATCGTAAGTTCATACCAGCAAACACATAGAGGTAATGCAAAAAACAGAAAAATAAAGGGATCATTCAATTTGAGACTGTCTGTTAACTGCTCCATATCTTACCTTTCATTTTTCATTGAACCACATCATAGATACTGTAAAATTCTCGCTGTTCAGACACATTAGATAATAGTTTTGTTTTTTTTAACAAATCCGGTCTTGGCATGGCAGCAGGGATATGATATAATCACAGGCATGTGAGCGTGATCTGGACATGAGATTTGAGTAGTAAAGTTATCAATTTTCCAATAACAAACTGAAAAGAAATCTCACTGTCATCAGAAACAGAGCCCGTGTAATGTGTTGGATGGAGTTCACTGATGAACTGCTGCAATACAGTGTGAAGAAACCTCACATTGCTCAAATTGCAGTTTGTCATACTGATCATAGAGTTCAAATTTGTGTTTCTCTGCATATTCAGTGTTATTTCCAAATTAAAAATTAAAAAACTAAGAGAAAAAAAGAGAAATATAAGTTTTCAAAGTTCAGTGAATGCATTTGCAGTTTGCACAAGTTCATTTATCAGTGGAGAAAAGCTGGCATACAGTGTGTGCATTGAACTCTTTGGGCCAGCAGGGGGCAGTGTTACACCACTCTCCATGCATGTACTGTATAAAGCCATCAGCTATGACTGGATGTTTAATATCATCAAGTCGCACACAGAAGAAGTGTGAACTGAGTTGTGTTCCGTAATAAAAACCAAAGAGTCAAACCCGCAACCCCAACACACTCAGCTTTGCTCAAGAGGAGGAAATGAAGCGTCTCGGTCACAATTCAGTGGAACAGTCAAAGAGGGAACTGTTTTTTGTCCAGTTTGTTTGTTTGATCTTCTCCATGCAACACAGACTCACTGCTGTGTGCACACTTTGCTGAACGTGCACACTGGCTGAACGTGCACCCAGCATTTAGAAATTTCAACCAACTGCCCAAACACCTTCACATACTACCTGTTATTACCACACAGCCATGAGCGTTTTGTCATGCTTCCTCAGATCTCACATGTGAAAATGACACACACACACCCTTTACAGGGGGAAGTTCCTGCAGTGAAGGTGGGATCCCAAGGGCTGTGGGGAGAATAGAACAGGATCTCATTAGTATCAACCTGCAATTTCCACCCTGAGCCTCAGAGGGATGCAGGATAAGGGATGTCAGCAGGGGCTCCGTCCCAGTGAAACACACATAAACACACAGGCCAAGGATAGCAGCTGGGAAAACTTGACGCAACGGAAAGGTTACGCACTTTCTTGGTGAGGAAACAGAGGTGTTGGTTTAAACATCTGCTATCTCTTTGCATATCAGCATGAACACTGTGTGTAATGATAGGATGCAAGACTTCCCCTGGTTGACCTGGATGCTCTGCTTAAGCTACAGAAACATCAATTAAATATGTTTATTTTTAATATTCAGGCCGCTTCTATTACAGAGCTGTTGCTGTTTTCATACATGCACACGAGCATGAAAACCGCCTGTGGTAAAGCACTTATTTGGCAATGACTATATTTGTGTGAGTGTGCAGTTACATGGAGATGAAACACTGATAAGACACGAGAGAGGGCAAGATCGTACAGGTGAAATACGCCTCTAGGGGCTTACTGTAGGCACATGTCTTAAAATGACGAGCACAAACAAAGGCTAAACTGAGTTGGATGACAAGAAACAGCAAAGTAATGATCCAACAATGCAGGCAAAACATGTTAATGTGCTGTAAATCTGTCAGATGCACACGACAGCCTGTGTGGATGTTCTCTATGTCAATAATCCAGGAGTCTGCAGAAAGAAAGCTGGAATTAAAGCATAATGGAAACAGAGCGTTTGCTTCTTTGCCATATAATGATTTTTATTTTATTTTATAACTGTTCTGTTTTTCTGTCTCTTTATATGACTCATGTATTTCTACTACTGCTTCTAGCTTCTATCTCTTGAAATCTTCACCTTTGTCAAAGAAAGATAAATGCTTTCTGCTTTCATTTAAGACTCCCACACAAGATGCCATTAAAAGTATAACATCTGTTGAACCGGGGACGCAAGCAGGAGGAACCTTGATAAACATCATTGCCTACAATAAACTAGTCTGCTGTGGCCGGTCTAACCATGCACATACAAGGCTGTGTTGAGGTTTATTTGCACCACGCTGTATGACTCATATGAGAACAAGCAGAGGCTACTGACTGTGCAGCAACTCTGTGTGGACACGTATCTAGAGGACTGCCTTGAGACAGAAAAGGCTGGATTTTTTATTTTATTTTGGGGGGTGATTTTGCCGTGAGGGAGGACATTCTGCCCCTTATCCCATGGCGTCAGTCACTCTTGTGCTGTGAGGCTGAAACTGTTGCCAAGAAACTAAACGAACTTGCTATGAACTTCCCCCAAGGCTGCGACAGGAAGAGTGCTCTCTAATGCTACAGCACCCACTACAGCCACTACCTTTTTGGCCCACAAGTTACAGCAGGGTTACAGCATATACTGTGCAGGATTGAAAGTGGTGTGTAGTTCAAAGTTTAAGTGTCCAAGAACAGCAGGTGCACTTTTTTTGTCATGCTGTGATGAGATAAAATAACAATGTTTATGTGGTACATCATCATCTTCTCAATTAAGGCTCAATTAAACATTCAGATGGAGGACAGTGCTTCTTGGAATTAAAAGGGGTTAATTGGTTCTGTGGCTTTATGAAATGTATTTTACTCAGACACTGAATCGTGTTGACGCAGGCCTGCTAGAATTGTCAGCGCATGTTACCGACATACAATTCATCCTCTTTCCTTCATGAGAGTTTTGGCCACATGCCACGATCATCATTTATGTGCAGCAGCCTATAGTGTGTTAGATTATAGTCTGTCCTCAGTCATCATCACGCTGTGCAGTATGATCCATCGCTGCTGTCACACAGCTCAGACGAGATCCAGTGAAAAATGAGGAAGCACGGTAAAAAGGGAGATGCTGAATTTTTCATTTGTTATTTGATAGTGATCATATGCCTATTATGGAGCACCATCATGTGTGTTCTTAAAAGTTTTAAGATTCCTAACACATAAGACTTAAATGATACTCTGCTTTGGATAATACTTTGTGTCAGATGTGATTTTTCCACAAACAAGTGTGATTAATGACTTTCATTTACATCTATTCCTTCTGCCTCATTAAAAACCCTGATCTATGAATATGCAAATGTCTTCAAGTCCATTATCAGTGTTTGTGCACTGGAGGCTTCAAGTTTCCACATCACACTGGTGTAAGTTACAAACTGGACCACGATAGACTTTTTTTTGACAGCAGGCATTTACGTGTCACAGCAAGTAAAACACACATGCAATGATTGATGGCTCAGTTCCATCCATTCGTCCAAGGAAGCTGTACTGGTGAACCATCAAGCACCGTACCAGCATCTTGAATTTGGAACACTAAATAGGTTTCAGCCATGATTAATGATATTAATTACACCAGTGTTTTTCCTGCTTTGACATATCAAAGTGTCTGCTGTGAAAAATGTCTGCTGGCATCCAAAGTAGATGTGATTGGTACACGCCTTAAACTAAGATTAAGGTGAGGACAAAGAAAAATTCCCTCTTCGGCAGATGAGTGTGAAAACAAACTCATGCACACATCATTCGGCTCACTGCATCCAACTGAAGGAACAAAAAGAAAAACACACTTTTGAGTGAAGGGGGGAACTTTAATTAATATAAATAGTGGGGAAATCAATACAGTATTTGTCTAATTTTCACTTCCACATGCCAAAATATACCAGAAAGATACCATAGGAGACTGATGTAAATGTACATATCAACTCAGGATATTTCTCAATGACTAATACAGCTCTAATGGTACAGTGCGTATCTAATATCACATTAAATGAACACAACACTCTCACATGGAAGAATCCCTGCACCCAGCAATGTGATGTCATTTCTTTTATGCCTTAAAATCCAATCTCACCTGCTCATTGTCTAACAGTGGGAGATGACAGCTTTTCCACTGGGCGGCTCTTCACTCTAAATGTATGCAGCTCCTGAATATGAAGAAACAGGATGCAGCACAACAAACAAGGTAAAAACACATTGATTTTGATGGCCATAACTGATGACCTAATTCCCTACAACATGTTTAATAGGCTACAGTGGAGTCAGTGATTAGAGTGTTACCCTCTACAATCAGCTCTGCTTACCTTCACTAATTACTGAGACGTTTGAGTTTTTTTGTCAATTCGAAAATGAATACAGTAATATGACCAGTAGAGGCGCTAGCTGCACTTTTGCTCCATCTAAACTCCCTGTCTATTAAATCCAATCATAATGGAGAAGCAGTATGATAAATTACACATAACATCAGTGCATATAAAACGTGTGATCTAATTGGCTGCAGGTGTAATACTGTTGTATTTTACATTGTGATGCTGTAAAATACAACAGTTGAGTATTTACAGTAATGACATGCTATTGGTCACGCTGCAGGAACAGGGCGGGTCTTAGGACCCGTGGATTCATTTTGTTGTCGAATAATAAAAGTTATGGTTATCCGTGTGCGGTGCGACAAAGCAGCCAGTGTTTCAAAGTGTTTAGTGGCCAGTCCTCCTGCTGCCTCTGTGTGCACACTGCAGCGCTGCCTGCCTGCAAACAATAGCCAGCTGTGAGGCTGCAGAGAGATCCAGCCGCTGGGTGTCTTCACTCCTGTGGCTTCACTGAGGACAGGAGAGGAGAGGAGCTTTTTTTTTTTTTTTTAATGTGGTCTGGTCTGTCCGTGTTTTCCGGAAGAGAGGGCGTGAAAACATGGGACACATCTCAGCAGGTCAGCAGCTGATCCTGCCTCACATTTAAAAGAGAGAAATCCTGAATGGATACGTTACTGTGAGTGTGTGTGTTTGCTGACAGTCGGCTGGAAGATAGAGTGAATCTAACAGGCACCGTGCGTCCAAACGGGACATCCCTTTGGATCCGTTTGACTGGAAGAACGCGCACACGCACGCGCACGCCCGAGCACTCATTTAAGGTAAGCGAAACTTTTAAGATCGTGTCATTTAACAGTGTGTGAGTGTTTGGTCATGTGTCGCAGGGGCCAGTCGCTGTTATGTAAATATGGGGAAGTAAAGCAGAGTGCAATGCAGATGGCTTTCAGTGCACGTGTTGTATTGTACTTGAGTGAACTGCTCCCTCGCGGGCACATCTGGGTGTTGGATCCTCTCTGCAGTTGCTCCGGATTTCTAAGTGCTTTACGCACGCGCGTGCACGCCGCATTTCAGTGCAGGGCGTGCACGCGCGGCGCCAATTATGTGCCATGGTTCAACGTCGTGCACCTGTCAGTAAACGGTGCCTCATACAGTAATAGGGGATGGGTGCAGTTTTAGTAGTGCTTTACAAACTGTGGCCCGGGGTCCCACCAGTGGTCCTTTGAGGGAGACATCAAGTGGTCCCCAATTATTTGAGACTGTTCCTTTTTTGCTCCTTTTTCAGGCAAATTATATTCTGGGATGTGTGGTCTGATCACAGGTTTCCCCTTCTGACACATGAACGTGGGAGCAGAGGGGGTGTCTCACATGATAGTGCTGTGATGATTACAGTAATTAATTAATTAACATAAAATTAATCAACAGTTCTGATGATGGGTGTTACTGGTCCCAGTTTCTCTAATGTGAGGTATCTAGTGTCCCTTTTAATAGTGTGATCAGTCATTATAAATATAATCTCTGTGGGGTGTTGTCTGTTGGCTTGATTTAAGGATGTTCCCTTGGTTTAATGTGATGATCATATTTAAAATATTGTCTAATATCTTATAGACAAATAATCACCTAATTAAAAGAATATAAAGATTACTGTATATTAAGAATAATGGTTAATTGCAGCCTTAATGTAAATGTTTAGGAACCCTGGTTTACCTTTCAGCATACACAAAATGACTGTTGTTGTGATGAGGTTTATATTGTGAGATAACCTCATTTAGCAGAAAATCACTCATCTGTTTCAATGCCACGCAAAAAACAAACCCCAATGCATCCAAGTATGTCTCTACACCTCCTTGATTTCTCTAAAGCCACTTGTCGTCTGATGAAAACAAGTAATATGGCTTCATGTCAGCCTCAAGAGGTGCTCCTTTTACCCAACTTGTTTAATCCTTCATGCATGAGGCACTGGGCTCAATGATCCCCTTTGAATCGACTTGAAAGATTGACTTCAGAAAAATAAATGAGTCCTCCAGCGTCGCACCTTGAAAAACAACCAGCGGATCACGTGAATGACATGCAACAAATGAGTGTCTTTGCTTCTGTTCTTAATGCATTTAAAGTGTCTGCACAGTGTCTGTCCAGCGAAGAGAAAACCAGTTTCACTTTTGGTTCATTGGACTGGACTTGTATATCTACACAAGCTGGAAGATGGACTGGTCAGAGTGTTGTTTGCTGAGCAGTTCCAACTTCCCTCTTTGTGTGTTTTGTTATATTTGTGAACTACACAAGCAAGTGTAATACGTAATATAGGTACGATTTTAGAGATTGGGCTTATTTAAACAACCCGGCATCATGTGGCTCTCTGGCATTTTGTCCTGTTGTACTTGTGTGATCCCTGAATTTACAAAATGGTGGTACTTCCAGTTATCTGATACGTAAAAGAAAAGAAAACGTGCCCAGAAATGTACCATACATCTCCAATGTGTTTTTTTAGTATGGATTTTTCCTATGAGGGATCCTCAGTCAGTATAATATATTGATGTCTTTGCTGTTGGACTTTCCTCTAGTCGATTTGACTTCTGTTTACACGTTTTACATTAGTGATAAAAAGTCTTTTGTCTGATGTAAATTAGCAACAGCAGTTTCACTTCAGTTTTTTCTTGCCCGCTCTTTATTGCCTAACGCGCTGACGGCTGTAATACCTGAAACGTGGCTCCAAGTGGGCTCTGGTAATCATAGCAGAGCTTCGGACCAACTACTGAAAAAGAGGACATGTCAACGGTTTGAGCTCCTTCGGCCCCTTTGGGAAATCACTTGACTGTAAGGCCAAGGAGAGAGAAATCAGGATTGTGTGTATTTCAGATGTGTGCAGGTTCATTTCTGTTCATGTACTGCTGTATTGGTGGATTTAATAATTGTCATAAGCTGTTTTAAATCGGAGTCTGGACATCTTTCGTCCATGTTTTTAGCGAGCACAACGAATAAACAGTAAGCGTCTGTGCTGGTAGGTGTACAGTTCTGTGTCCTGCTGCTTCTCTTATTGCAACAATTTTCTATTTCCGACCATCAGAGCAATTGATCCTGATCACTAAATGACTGCAGAGCTGTGCGCAATCTGCAGGAAGTGCTTTTTTCTTTGGTGCAATCCAATTTAAAGACCCTCATATTTGTTGAATGTGTAACTGCTCCATGTATCCGACCTGTGATCGTCATTAGGGGGAGGTGTGGGGGGGGGGGGTTGCACCTGGATTCATCTTTGTGTGTGAGAGATACATTTACAGCTATCTCAAAAATGGAGTCATTAAAAAAAAAAGAAGAAAATCAGTGGCTTAGACGTAGAGGGCTCAGGCATTGGCGGAGTGTGATGGTTTGACAATTGTGTTACATCCATTAAAGGTGTGAGTTATGAGTTTCACAAACAGCGTGCTAAAAGACAGCCTATAATTAAAAGAGGGAAGTTCAATTTCATGTCATTTGTTGGATGACCACAACCTTTAATGAGTCATTCTAAAAGCACATTTGCAGGAGACTTGATATAAACGTTCCCCCCCGCCCAATGTGCAACTGAAGTGTGTTTTCCAGTCTGGAGTGTTAAGACGCTCAGCCCTGTGGAATCCATCGCTAAAAAAACTCCTCATTTTGATGTCTGACAATCTTTCATGTTGCAGCTGCGAGAGAGTAGCAGTAGCAGCTGTACCTGCTGTAGTGTCTCCCTTACAAAGATAGAACTGGTAGCATCTACCTCTCTCTGCGGAATCAGCCGTCGATTCCTGGAAGATCCCGAAGTGTGTTTTGTAGAGCGCCGCTGTCGTGGAATCAGTCTGCTGTGTGTTTGCAGGCTCGATCAACACACTGAGTTAACACCAAGCTCCTCTTTTTAAAGTTGAGATCACAAGAAAGCAGGTTAAGAGTGATGTGTAAGATTAAGAGATGATGGGCTTGCCGTTATTTGTGAAGCATTATAATCCTCCATGTGCTTTTGTGGATGAGAGAATTAGATCCTGGCTGATACTGGATTTCTGGGGCCGATACAGATAGTACGGAATAAGAAAATCCTGATATAGCTCATCTTATTTATACAGAATACATTCATAAGTGCACACAGTTTACGATGATACCTCAAATGTGGTTGTCAAACACTTGTGGCATGATATTTTACTGTTTAAAGATAAAGTTTGTCCTTTTCCTTTTGAAAACCCGTTACCTACAATACCCAGAATGCAACTGAATTCCATTCACCCGACTGTACAGAGCAGGTGTTAGCAGCTAACGTAGCCTCAAGCCTCTACACTAAACATGACTGAACTAAGATTGACTGGCGAGGAGTGCCAGGGATTTAACATCTGTAGATTTGTTATGAAGGTCATTGATACCACTCGGTTCGGTAGTGCTCCTGACAGTTGTTAGCCTCGGGCGACTCAGACGACTCAAAGTGTGAACAACAGTTGTTGGAATTGTCGCCTGAGGCCAAATGTAAATGATTGTTACGTTTCCTGGGAAAGGGTGAAAGAATGGCATTGTATGTACGGAAGGTCTGAAGGGTTGAAACTAAATATGTAAATACAGAAATGATTATGTAATTAAATGCTAGAATAAATGAATAAATACATCATTTTCTAATTTAATGCTTGATTGGTACCACAAATAAATAAATCACAAATGAAATGAGACAAATATATAAATGTTAAATTTATTTGTGTATTTATTTATTTATTTACTTATTCATTTTGATAATGTATCTATTCATTTCATTTATATGTGCTTTTATGCATCCATTGTGTAACTTGCTGCAGCAAAATGAATAAATCACAAGCCAGAGTCGTCCACCCCACCCCCCACCAAGTTGACAGATGTATTTATTTTGCTGTAGTTTAACTATGGATAGATGAAAATAATAAATGTTTAATGGTTGTTTAGTTACTCAATACATGTCTGTGCGTTCCTCACTGCATTAGCAGTAGATTCCTTTTTCTTGTGTTTGGGTGTGCAGTCCTTTACGTGGACTAGTCTCTGTTTTGCTTGTTCTGCTGGGTTGGAAAAACACAGGAATGTGTGGTGTTTGTTGAAAATCCTTCTAAATGTCTAAGATACTCCAGACATGTAAGGAATGATGATGTTGAGCATTTCTTCTTTTTTTCCCAACCACCTGCTGTGTTGGTGTTCTTCCAGGATCTTGTGACTGTTTGTACAAAAGTCCAGCCAGGGTATCCACAAACATTTAAGTGCATCTATCATCTATCATGCAGTGTTCTGATAAGTCCTAGCTTATGTTCTAGTGGCTGGTGAGAATCCAAGAGTGAGTATTGGTCTGTGTATGTGAGTTTATACTCCAATGTGAAAGCTACTGTCCTCTTCAACGTACTGTATATGGCAATGTTCAAAAAGGCCAAGCTGTTGTTGCTGATATACCTTCTCTGGTATGAATTCAATGACACCGTCTATAGAGTTAATGTGCTCTGTGAAGTCTGAGAAGTTTTAAATGTGACCCATGTGTTTTCCACACATCTAAACCAGTGGGTTGATGTTGTTCCATGAGGGAGTTCAGGTTTCTGCTTTCTACTTCTTCCATATAGGGGTTGGTCACAATGGGAGATGCTGGTGGGCCCCTGTCACGGCCATGCTTTTGTCTCTACTGGAAATAGGTGGTATAGGTGTTCAGACAGAGTTCCAGCAATTGGTGAATCTGGCCTGGGCTGAGGTTGGTCGATGATATTGTTCACGATTGATGGTTTTCTCCTTCTGTAGCTGTTGTAAACATCATATGGACTCTTTCTTGTATCCACTGGTGGCATTCACCTCAGTGTCTCATATTTCTTAGAGTCATAGACTACCATGGTCACTGTGGGACCTGTTTAGAACCTTTGTTAACCAGTGGGATGGTGATGTTTGGTCCCTTGCTCACAGCTTTCCTTTCCTGGATGTTGAGGTTGGCAGAGGCCTTTGCATCAGAAAGGTCTGCCAATACCTTCAACCTGAGCTGTTCTGCCTCCTTTTCTGTTGTTGAAGTGTAACTCTTTAAGTGTCGGTGACACATGTTTTCGGGTGTTTTGTAGAGAAAGGATACATGAATACATTTAATGGTCCTCATTAGTTTGTAGTTCGTACTGTGCCAGGCGCACAGCGGCATCTGCATATTAGCCTTTATTATTCAAAGCACGGCCAATAAGGACTCCAGGGGTTCTCAGATCTTTCAGTTAACCTCAGCCAAGTGGTAGCCTGCACTCCACCCCACTTGCACCTCTTCCCTATTCTCATTAGTCTGTATATGAGAGACACCAGCGTGAATGAGATGCCCACTGGGAACCTCCACCAGTCAATTTCTTTCATCAGAATGTCTATCAGAATGTTTATTGGCAGAGCATGGCTATGATATAAGAAGGTAAAAGTAAAAACAAGGATACACCTACTTTATTTTCTTTGATGTCTGTTGCTTGATTCAGCTGGTAAATGAACCTGAAGGGCTGACTACACCCTCATCTAAAGTATTGCTAAAGTATCTCTTTCAAAAAGTGTCTTGTATATTTCAGCGTGCTGATAGCTCAAGATGTTGTTGTGCCGTGCGTCCCCAGAGCTCTGCTGTTACTTCCATATGGCCAGTGAGCTAACTGAAATAATTGATGGCTGGTTGAGTTTGTGTCTGTCCTCTCAGTCTGCTTCCTATCCTTCTCTAGAGAGGTTGAGCTGTCCAAAACTCTTCCACAAACCCTGACACCAGTTTTTCCTCTGTGGCTACTTGTCACAATGGAGTCCGCTGGGTATAGACCTGTGATGAACCGTGAGTTTTAGAACCGGGCCTTCAACTCAGCCACCCCGCCTCTCAATCCCCCCCAAACACACACGGCAAAAAGTATAAAGCAAAAGATTCATGGAGGAATAAGTGACTGTAATACTTTAACTAACCTTGATGTCAGGTAACAAGAATAACATTGGTTATTAATCAACGCACTCATAAAAATCACTCAAAATCAGCAAAGGGAGGCATGTAGAAACAGTTGTTTGCAGCTCTCTCTCTCTCCTTTGTTGCCTTTCCCTTCGCTTCCCCATCATTTAACCTCTGTTTGTGGGTTGTTACAATGGGGGGAAAATGGAATTAGAACAGGAAATGTTATTTACAACCACAAAAAGCAAGCAGGCTAAGAAAGCAAACACATTTGTCTGTGTATCGATCGATCGATCTACTCTGCTTTGTTTCACTGTGCAGCACAGCACCTACACACGACAAAACATGGTTCTGAACCAACAGCTAATAGATAGTCACTTGCTGTTTTTCTCCATAAAGCTCAAACAGAGGGTTCCAAAAAATACAACTGAGGGGGCAAAGCCTCTTTAAGACTTCTTGTGGTACTGCCTGATCTTTCTCCATACTTGTAAAATGCCAATGCAAATGACTTGGCCTTTGATAAGGCATTGCAAAAAAAGAAAAGAAAAGATGAATGAACCTTCAGTTATGTCTGTGTTTTATTGATAATCCCAAAATTACCCATACTTCTAACTGCACCCATCGTTAGCTCCTTTCTTTTCTCCTTTTTTCTACAAATATTAGGGATAGTTATTGGAAAGCTGAAAAATTAATAACGTCTTAATTTAAGCATTAAACTACAAGAACTTGACGTAGTGAACACATTTAGAACAGATAGCAAGTGTTGGCACAAGACAGTCGGTGTTGTATTTAAATTGAACATTTTATTCATAATCAGACTACATCATTTTATTTCACTTGTCTTGCAAAGAGAGAAAGTAATACTTTGACCAGTGAGAATGTCTTTTTCTCAAAGTAACAGAAAACTAAGTACTCTAATGTTAAGTTCAGATGGTTATCAAACTCTTTCCATTAAGTTCCCCTGTGCACAATGCTATGAATCAGTCCTATGTAATACATGACATTGTACTTTTCTTAATTTGTCATTACTTCAAGGTACAATTCCGCAAACTTTATTCCAATAGAGCGTGAACAAAACCATTTTTCATTATCATGAAAATACTTCTGGATAATGTATTTGAAATTTAGTTGACCATGTCACATAAAAACTTAAGTACTATTGATTCTTATGTTTGTAAAAGCAACTGAGAAATGGAGATGGTTATTTATTTTTTATTTTTTGAGCTGTATTAAAATATAGGGTTTACATCTGTTAATGCTACTGCTTTAATTTCGTCTATTCTGATTATGCAACACATGGCACTATAGCATCTAATTATCCTACACAGTATAATCACAGGCTACTTTCATTATGATACTGTATTCAATGCTTCCTCAAACCATCAGTGCACATGTTTCCAGCTCCACATATAGAAACAGGAAGCGGGCTGACAGACAGTGAACATGGAAAGTGGGATGAGCTCAGTGGAGGAGTTTGCCACACAATTTGTGTGACTTCAGCTCTGAACTGTCTTCATGTATTACGAGGTAGGTGAATGAGGAGCTGCACAGGTGCTTGTAAGGAGGTTAGATACGTGAAACGGAAATGAAAAGTCAGTCAATGGATATCAAAATAATGTCTCTTTCAAACCTGACACACCAGGATATAGTGAGAGAGGAGGCTGTTCAAAATTGCGAAGGGGCTTTTTTTTCTCATAAATTAAAATTCATTGAACATGCAATAATAACAACCACAAAAGACTTGTTTCAAAATCAAAGAATACATTTATTAATCTGAGCTCTGACAAACCTCAGACCAAGCGCCATTACAATTAGTCTCATGAAAAATGAACCAGCCAGCTTTGATTTGGAGTAAAATAAAATTAGGCAGCTTAACTTAATTAGGCTACTTGACAATAAAGCTTATTTGTCAGTCCTTTGTGAAATGGTCAATGGTTGTGTCATTAAGTTTGTCCTTAGATTTAAGCTCCAAGAGAAGTCCTTTCTCCGTTGACATTGTCTTTATGCACCTCAGGGCCGAGAATGACCGCTCAACTGAAGAAGTGGATACAGACATGGTCAGTGCTAGACAGGAGAGGTGATAAAACTGTTGCATGCTCTCAGTCAGCTCCTTCTGTGTAGGGAAATGAAGCTGGTCCGCTGGGCTCCCTGCCTCAAAGTTTGACACATTGTACATGACCTTCAGTTCAGTCTTGAGCTCGGGGAGATCAAAGTGCAGCGCCTCGTATCTTTCAAACTCAGAGTCAGGGAAGTTTTCTGTGTATGTAGAAAAGTTGTTTGGGTCCAGAAGGACATGGAACGGGAACGTTTTGTGGTCCTTGAATGTGTTCCGAAGTTGAGTGAGAATGTTTTCCAGGATCTCTCTCTGTATGGCTGTTGGTGCACAGCACACACATCGTATGTCTCTGTGCCTTGCACTCGCCAGGAGCCGTGATTTCACTCAGAATGTCTTTATAGATGCTGTCAAAATTCCCCCTTTCTCTCTCTAGCTCTCTACAGTGCTGTAAAAGTCATCAATAAGGACAAACCAAACTGGATTAAAACTCTTATTCTACAAGGTTAGGGTTAGAGTTAGCAGCACATCAGAATATAGAAAGACTGAGTTGAATGTGGAGAGTAAAAAGCAGATCTCAAATCTTGTCAGCGGTTTCATGTACACATCTGCACGATGAACTGCGTCTTCGGCAAAGTCATTGTGGTGGTGAACAATAAATTCAAAGTGTACGTTTAACAGATTTTGCGAAAAAGGCTTCTAGGTTACTGAGATGAGAGAAAAAGATCTTGCACTCCTTAATTTTAGCAATACTTGGCGACGTGACAAGGTTCAGAGAGTGTGCATGAAAAGAGCTCTTGGTATTTTTTCTTTAATTTTGGCTTGTACTCCATTTGGACTAGAGGCCATGACTGCAGCTCCATCATAACAAAAGGCCACTACTTTGGCAGTGCATTCATAGTCATTTAATAACTCAAGAACCTGGCCTTCCACTGCCTCTGCAGGCTTGTTCCAACTCTCTTCATCAAACTTGAAGAACCTCTCCTTCACACCACTGTCAGAAACATAGCTCGGGACATCTCCGCAACATTACTAATGGCAGTAGTCTCATTGACCATAACAAAAGATGTTCTTCACTTCATCCTTCATGGCCTCAGTCATTACATCCGTAACCAACTGTGCTCTGTATTCAGTGGGCTGTACAATGCAGAAACAAAGCCTGAAGCTAGAAACTCTTTTTGGTGTAATTCTTATTGGACTGAACTGGCACTATTTTTGGCCCGGTGTCCAGCTCTATCCATGCTTCCCCTCTGGTATAGACAACCACAGTCCTGCCCTCTTTCTTGGTCCACCAGGCTCCCCGGATTGATTTTCTTGGAAGTTTAACTCCAACTTCATTTTATTTCCATTCGGAGAATAGTTATCTCTGTGATTTCAAGTAAACACCCACACACTCACAGGGGCATTTGTAGTTTTCCACACAACCCATATTATGGCAACTATTTAATACATACAGGAGTAATGAGATATGCATTAACAGATGGTATTTGTTTTGTGTACATCTGTTGCCAGTGATACATGGGTGGATTTGTTAAATTGTGTGAAGTATTGGACAGTTATTGTAGGTGTGTGTTATTGAATGTGTGTATTTCATAGAGATAAAAGCAGCAGGGACTTCCTAATGAAATGAAAAAGTGTTTTTAATCTCAACTTCAATGTAGTGCCACTGTTTTATGTATCTCAATTATGTAAGAATGCAATATGTTGGTATATTTGTGGTTTCTGGTCTTTTTTTGACTATTGTTCTATGCAGAATAGTAAGTAATATTCTGTATCATAATTAAGACAGGGTGTCTTAAAGGCAGTGGTGGAAAGTAACTAAGAACATTATTCATAGAACGTATTCAGGTACTCTACTGTACTGAGGTACATACTTTATATTTCCACTCCACTACATTTCAGAGGGAAATATTGTACTTTCTACTCCACTACAATTATCTGAGAGCTTTAGTGAATTTTCAGATGAAGATTTGTCATAATGAATAATATAACAAGCTTTTATAATGAAACACATTGTTAAAATGAAAACCAGTGGTTACCAATCTTTTTGTCTTTTGATGTTTTACAAAAAGCAGTGTGTAGTCGGGTGATTTTTCAATCTAAACTTCTCACATGGTTTAATTTCAATACATTTTCAAATAATATGATATTAATGTTGGTTTTATTACCATAAAATGTGATTTTGTCATTATCAGTGTTGGGCATTATTGCATTACTTTGTAACTGTTGGAGAGTGGAATTGTGGCACGATGTATTAATTGGTGCACCATGGGACCTTTGTTGGCTAAATCCTGGTACATGCTGGACCTATTGCAGTGCTCATGTTAGGATCGTGCTGTTTTGGCTATGTATGTAGAGTTAGAGCAAGTTCAGTAAATGATGTAACAGACTTCAAAGTGTGGTTGCATTATTGCTCCTACATTACCACTGTAAAACATTACAGTAATGTAGAAGTTCTTTGATAAATGTATTAATGTAGAACAAAGTACAGTGTTATAAATAAATACACTACTATACTGTATTGAGACTGGAAATGGGATTACTGTTATTTGACTTTGGAACAGTTTTAAATCAAATACACAATACTTGTAAGTAGGATCAATTCGTTGACAATAAGAAAAATATAGACAATTGCCGGCCATGCCCTTAACACATTTCTCAAAAAAGTTTTTTCCATCTTTAGTTGAGTTGTTTTGAAATTCTGTGCACAGTGGTGGTGTAGGAGGTCTGGCAGATCTGGTGCTTAGCAGTAACAGAGATACTGGGGTAAGAATCGGCTGTCATGGCTCCAAAGACAGGTTTGTGATAAAAGAGACGGAGCTTAAAGCTCCTCTCAGATCTCTACTGTCAGTACTATCCTGTTCAGCTTCTCTATATGACATGCTCCACTATTTCTGCCCAGGTCTCCGTACAATAAGCCGGTAGAAATATCCCTCTGCGTGGATGATGGAATTGCATGAAAGAGCAAAGCGCGGTAGTCTTTTTGATTAAATCCTGTAGGAGTGAGAAGCAGAATCTGACCCGGGGCCAGCTGACATCAGTGCTCTCCTCTTTAAGGTAGCAACCCATTTTAGCGAGAAAGCCATTCGTCAGATCCAGTCCAGTTCTAGAGAATCGACCGACCTTGGCTCCCCTCTCCTGGCTCCTTGCATCTATATTTCCCTTTGTAGCTTGCACCAGGATGGAGAATAAGAGACTCTTCAATGCTGCTGCTAACATTATTGATGAAGGCAGAAAGAAGCTCACAGCACAGAGGGTTTAAAATTCTTGTACAATCTGCCCGTCATGCTCCCTGAAGAAAAACTGGCACAGACATCAGTTGAGGACTAAAAAATGCTTCTGATATTAGTCAGTAATGGCTGAAATATATTTATAAACATGAATTAAGAAAAAGGATTAAATATACTTCAAACGCTTCCCATATAGCGTAAAAAAAAGTATTGGTGCATATCGAACAACATGCCGATATGATATATCTGTGATAAGCCAATATCGGCCAATAATATCGGCTGACCGATATATCAGTCTGGCTCTAATCAAAAAATCCCAAAGCAATGTTCTTGTAGTAAAACATAAAACAAAAAACTAAATAAAATTTGAAAATGTAAGAAATCATCTCTGCCTATTGTTATTGTTGTATTTTTCATTGGTGTTCTGTAGTCTTATGTACTGTAAGAGCAATTATGAATCATGATATACATGCAATTACATTTATTGTATATTATTGCAGATGGTTTAATTTGCATCAAATTGTGAATAAAATGAACTGTAAATAATGTAATAATCATCCTGAGTGAGTCATTGAAAGACTGCTGGGCTAAACATTTGCTTCATCTGCTCCAGCAGCTTGCTAATGGCAATGCCTCTTTAGTCTTCTGCCTGTGACCTTTCCCCCAAACAAAGGACACACCAGCAAGTTGGATTTTATTTCTAAAAGGTCTGTTTTTCCTTCTTTCTGTTCACCAAAATGCACATTTAAGAACCTGCTCCAAAGAGATGAAATGACAAATTAGCATTTTGTTTTGATGTTTTAGATGCTGTGAGATTAACTGGAGAAAATTGCCGTTCAGCCTGCAGGCAGGGATGGTGCTGAAATACTGTACAGTTCAGGAAGGAGCTCACACTTCAGACAACACAGAAGGTGGGGATGATTGCCTGTGACAAACGCTAGGGGTCAAAGTGTAAAGTCGCAGGGGAAATGGCTGTATTAAATCAGATTGCTACTGACTGCAGTCTGCACCCATTTAGAATAACTGGCCATAACACACCAAGTGTAATTATGCGACTAATTGTATTCATTAGATCATTATCCACAGTCAGAGGCCATGAACATGTTCTTGTGAGTCCTGTCACAGTTTTACACACCTATACTGTAATTTGCACTCTGTGACAGAGTCAGGTCACAGTCTTTACACCATAAACACAAACACACACACAAGCATAAAAACACTGAGGGTAAGACACCTGTGCTTGTGTGCTGTGCTGCCTGATCATCATGTAGATCATCTTGATAGCGGGTTCTGCAGCAACATTTCTTTAGCATATTTAGTAAGCAAAACCACTTTCATGACGTGTGAAATATGCTTTCTTCGGTGCAAGCACATGAAGCCACAAAAACTAAAAAACTACTTTCTGACAGGGGTGTTAGTTTGGTTTCACACGTGCAGGGACTCGTTAAAGTGAAAGAAGAAGAAATTCTAAATAAGCTTCTTTACTCCTAAAACATGAACCTGCTTAACATCATAGTTTCCTTGATTGAGACCTGATTCTTTATGATATTACATTTGTGACTTTACTACGAAGAATATGCAGAGGAGATAAATGAGTTTTTTCAACCCTGAGTACTGCCTGCAGGTGTTCCTGTCAGCACGCACTACAAACAAGGTAGGGCAGACTGTGTGCAGCCTTTGAGGTAAATTCAGGGCAAAACAAAGGAGTCCGTGCTGCTCGGTAAGCTGGTTGCTGTGAGCGCACCATGTAATAACTAGAATAACATTTTATATCAATATATGTTCACTTGGAGGACAATATAAAAGGTACACTGATAGCAGAGAAGAGAAGTGTAGTGAAGTGGACATGTTGCTCCTCCGCTCCCCCATAAATTACACCCTTGGCCTCTATATTTTCAGTTCGCTGGAAAATATTCATTATCAACCATAAAATCTGTACAACTCAAATGTGAGGCCTGTAGCATCAGTGGAAGTCGTGTCTTGAATTAATGTATTTATGTCTGCTTTGAGAAAGTTTTTTCTAGTTTTGGATTATTTACTATCCTAAAGTTTTGGCTTGTATTTTTATTTAATTTTTTTATATCCAAAGCTATCAGAGTGTTCCTTTAATCTCAGTCATCTATTGGACATATTTATTCATATATAGATCTTCTTTTAAAACTCTTAAAAAAAAAAAAGTACCATGTGTGCTTATAAATTCAGTCCAGCTCTTGCTCATATAATGTGTATTTTTATTGCTTAGTCTGTAATGAGATGGTGGAAGCTGGACTTGTTTTCTGGCTACAGCTCACAGCTCTGTGCATATTGAATTGGTCAGTTAGAGGAGAGTTAACTGCAGCCAGCAGCAGCAGTCTCGGTGCATCAGGCCTGACCTAGCAACCTGCAGGCCAGCTGACCACAGGTTCAGATCACTGGGATAGTCTTCCACTCTGAGGGATTTAGAGGACACTGAACATCACTCTCAAGAGAAAAAGATAGATGGATTCTAATATTCAGCTCCAGATTAATCCAGTGCAATTTCACATCAGTGCAGATTTCCAGCATTGTGATATTGAAAGCTTTGTATTCTCTTTCAACCCCTCTGGCTATCCCTGCTGGACTACCTCCACAGCCCAGGGATACTAACCCCTTCTAAAAATAGATGATCAACTACTATAGTAGCAGGTCCAGATACCGAACAGCAGTGTCACAAGGACAGAGGGTGGAGTCACCATCCAGGCCCTGCCCCACCTGGAAATATGTTGCGTCCTCTCCCGACACAAATCTGCAGATCAGTTCTTATCTGTCCTTCGCCCGATGAGGGGGCGATCCTGGGCCGGTCTGTTCTTGTTAGAGGGACTCTTGTCAGGCGACATTTCTTGGATTCCAGGAAGGTCAGCCATGCTGGAAGCAGCAGACTCATTGTCAGTGTGAGTAGAGGAGAAATAATTGGCTCATCCGTCCTGCCAGTTTGCACTCTTACATCCTGTGTAATCCTGGGTTTATTATTGCCAGAGGGTGGACCCTGGATTTGGTTGGGGTTTTCCCAGAGCATTTGTCCATCCAGTCAGATTGATCACCGCTCACAGACACCGTGTCCCGCGTCTCTTCCGGGGGGAGCACCACTGCCCCGCTTTCTCCATCACATCACATTGATTGGCAATACAAGACTCAATGTTTAACAGGTTTATGGATACAGCTAGTTGTGTGTCATACAGCTGGCTGCTAATCCTGGGGATTGAATTAAAGAGTTCCAGGGATTAGTCTGTGTCAGGTGAACACAGGGAAGTGTTTTGTACTGGAAAGCACTGCAGTTATGGTGTTTACAATTCTGTGTTCAAAGCAAGATTTTTATGGAGATGGTTTTGTTGATTTGAACATCCTGTTCTGTCAGTTTCTTTGAGTGAGACAGAAACTGGGCTGTGTTTTTGCTTTGGGTGTTAGGCACACAAACTGTTGCAGTGGTTGTTGATTTTCACCTATTGTGTTCTCTATGTTCAGTTCAGTCATCACACCAAAGACATGATAGTCCTACACAGTTTGACATGGACTAAAATACTACCTTTAATACTAAGTTGTAGCATGTGTTTCATTTTTTAAATATATGTTTAAACCTTACATAATGTTCAGGGTATGACCCGTTTTTTAGATTTGAAAGCTGTAAAAACAACCAATACACATTTCTTTTAACCCAGCTTTTCCTAATGTGACCCACAGTTTACAAAAATGGAATTAAAATGCATCTTTTTTTTAATGTTTGTGCAGCTGATACATATTTTTATAAATGCAAATGTACAAAAAAATCCCAAATCAGCATTCAAACATATTGTTGTATTCATCATATTCTATAAAAATTTTCTCCTGAACCATACAACAGTGATTGTGAATGTCTTTTTTCACAGAAGGATTAATCAAACATTTACTAATGACTGAAGGGGAATTAATGAATGTGATTTGGTGCAGAGACTAATTATGAGTCAGAATAGGAACAGTATGTAAAGGTTAATACACACTGAATCACAGTTTATTTTTCATTAACACAAGAATGTTTTCACGCCAAAATAAGTTCTTTTATTCGAGCTGAATTCATTCCACTGAGGACATTTTCTGAGATTGAACATGAACCTCACCGCGGTGGTCTTTCTTTTCACGTAACTGAAAAACGAAGTTGAGCGTAAGTCGAGAAGAGCGTTTGTGGGAGGATTTTATAGATCGCTGTTGTGCTCTGGTTCCCGCTTTCATCTCCGCTGGTGTGATACAGCGACTATCGCACACTCTGATGAGGTTTTTTAGATACTGATGTGTCACCCTGTGTGTGTGTGTGGTTGCCTCAAAAGAAGTAGTTGTCTTTGACATCAGATATATCCATCAACATCGATGGTGTCGAGAGTTTCTTGCGATCACAGTTGATAGCTGATTACTATGCTCCCTCACTGTTTCCAGAGGCCCTTAAGATGCTGTACACTCTGCTCCATATGAATGAGGCTCACTCAGTCAAGGATGATGAGGCATAATCACTGCCAACTGTTTGCTACCACAAGAGGTGGAACATGGGAAAAGCTCATTCGCGTGTGTGTGTGTGTGTGTGTGTGTGTGTGTGTGTGTGTGTGTGTGTGTGTGTGTGTGTGTGTGTGTGTGTGTGTGTGTGTGTGTGTGTGTGTGTGTGTGTGTGTGTGTGTGTGTGTGTGTGTGTGTGTGTAGGGGGATGAAATGTCTCTCTTAATCCTTTTATACAAAAAAAAAACAAAAATCAAGTGTGTGTGTGTGTGTGTGGGCGTGTTTGTGTGGGCAGGTGTGTATGTGTGTGCATACACACAAAAGCCATGCAAATGCAAGCTGTTCCCTGGGCTGCCTCTATCATCCTTCAGCAACAGCCAGTTGATGTTCCTGCTGGGCTTTCCAGCCTTCCCTCGCCACTGCTTTTCCCCCCCTCAGCAGTAAATGTGACCCATCCTTGGTTTGAGTAAGATGAGATGTGACAGCAGAAGGCGACTGGAGAGGAGGCCCGATCAACCTGTGGGCCCTGGGAGAGTAGAGCTGGAAGGATAGGAAGGAAACCCATCTTTAGTGTATGAGCTCTGATTTGATATTAAGAAGCTTTAGACTGGTGTATTAGTTTGGAGTGATTTTGGCCTTTACCCTGCAGTAAAGATGTGTTTTCTTTATTGTATTTTAACAAGATGCTCACTGCCTGAATGAATCGTATTAGCTGAGAGTTTTATTATGCATGATTGTGTAAACACTTGGATGGGGAGCACTGAATCCTTGTTATTTCGCAGATGGCCAGACATTTAAATGCTCACAATTTTAGACAAGATATTGCATTTGGGTACATTTGTGGGGTTTATATCGACTGCTGATGTCAAACTTTGACACTAATGTGCTTTTATAGTCTATTTCTTTAATTTCATAGTACAAATGATGATAATTTGATGTCGAGTGAGTGTCTTTCATCAACTTTTGGAGTTTTTTTTTCATGCTGTGAACAGTGAAGCTACAGGGCAGTATATAGTCTTCTTAGCTCTGGTATTTAACTTTTGATATGGCTGCGGTGCGTCAGCATGTGTGGAACTTTAAACATTCATAATTTGACCCTCTCTGTACAAACATGCAGGAGGGATCAAACCTCAAAGATTCTGCTCATATTTTTCAACCTTGAGATAAGAAGTATCCCATTTCTTCTCTTTTGATCAGCTGACATTTGGTTAGATGATTCAGCAGTATGTTTTCCAGCTCTGTGTATTAAAGCAATGCACTGTGCAGGTTGCAGGGATGGGAAGGTTACTTTGGAAATGTAATAGGTAACAGATTACTGCAATTGCAATTACATTTGATTACTTTTTAATTACTTTTCTAATTTTTCTAACAAATGTTTTCAGCTGTACCCATTAAGCATCAAAATCTAAGTTCAGGTGTTTTTCATGGATACCGACATGATATAAAAGGGAGATCATTTCTTATAAAGCAAGATTTATCTCTCATTTGAAAGTGTATTCATTAGTTCATGTGGATTTTGGAATATAAAATAAAGATATGTGAGCTCCAAATAAGCCTATGTCATGATTTATTTACAAAATATGAAAGAATATTGATTTCAAAGAATTGAATTCAAGAATTCAAAGAGTCTGATTTGAGTGAAACCCCTCAGCTTTGAGTGGCAATGTGGATTGATTTAATTGGCAGATCAAGAGAATCAATCAATAGCATCAAACAGCTTTACTAAATGGCCTGACTGGAAATGGCAAAACGAATATTATTCAACATATAGCCTGAGGTTTTTACAGATAATATTCAGATGTAACCCCCTTTGTAATCATCACCATTTTCATAGGTAACTGTAATTTAATTACCAATGAACTACTGTTTTAAACTGATGATAATCCTTTTTTTGGTTTCTAAATCCTGAAATAATTGCACACATTCATGAATGATCAAAGTCAGCTGGTGGCTGTATGTCTCTACACTAGTCTCTAGAGGAGGTTACCTGTTCTTGCTCTCTCTTCTGCAATGATGAAAGATTTTTTAAAAATCTGAATGCAACATCAAGACAATCCTAGCCTTATTTCACCTATAATATACCCACTGCAGTTATATTCAGATATATGACCATGTCTAATCCCTGGTAAGGTGAAGTCTGAACACTGCTAGAGGCATGTGGCCATCCATATGCGCTTTGTTCCCCATCAGGTGTCCGGTTCGTCAATACCATCACATGAGCACATTCCTCTGATCTCACCATGTAGAGCATCACTCACAAAATGGTGCCGTTTTCATGTATTATGCAAGCACACAGAGAGAGAGAAAAAAAAATCACTTTTGCTGTCATCTCATTGCAATGCAGATTGTCTACCAGTGACATCTTTGTAATCAGTGAACAATCAAAGCTGATTGCTCTTGATTCTGACATGTTGAACAGGGCGGCGCACCTCTTATAATATTCAATTTAACAGTCAGTGATTACAGTAGTTTAGACGAGGGAGAAGACGATGAAGACATTCACTGGTGCCTCTTGTGAAAGGAAGACAGATTGAGACATATGCTTTCAACATGTGTTCAACACACCACACATATACCAGAAATCACAGTAGGTCTGTAAGGTCATATGTGTCAAACTGGGAAGGATTCAGCTCTCTGTTGAATATATATTGTAAATGCTCCACCTGCTCTTAGAAATTTGTCCCCAGAGGTTTAAAAAAAAAAAAAAAGTTTTGGACAACCACTTACTGATTTCCTTTGGGCAAAATCATGAAGGTTTGCTGCAGCTTTCTTTGCCTTTCTTTCCATCAAATAAAGGATTTCATTTTGATTTTGGCCTTGGACGCCTGTGTTTGCTGTCTGCACACAACAAAACTGATGGGAGAGACAAATAGAAGCAAGGTTAAGGGTGAAAGTGGTTTACTAATGGAGCCAAATGGATTCATTTGTTCACCCCCTGACAACCCACTCTCTCCTCTTACTGTAATTGGCTCTGCCGAAGCTTCTTTACCATCCAAACTAGTTGAAAGATGGCAGCTATTGAAAACACTTCTTATTCACATGCAGTCCTCAGGCTCTCGCTGGTTTAATCTATTTTTCTTTCCCCCTCAGTTTGTTTACCTAATTAAAGGAAGATATTGCTCAATTATATGAGCTCGGAATATTGAAATATGTCATTGCGGCACCACGTTTTGTCGAGAAAAAGCTTCTTAATTGCTTCTATGAATAGAAAAATACAGAGCGGTTCCAATTCTAAGCTTTATCCCGTCCTGTCCTTTCACACAACTCTATTTTTAAAAGTTCACAGTGGTATAAAAAATGTGCAATTAAAGATATGATCAATGTATGATAAGAAATTCATTTTTAAAAAACAGTAAATTTGCAACCTTTCCTGAAATAATGTGGCGATATGAAGAATAGGCGTTTGGAATGATTGCAAATGTACACACTAAGCTAAACTACATTTAATTCCCGTGTGAATGTGAAAATAGCAATTATCTGTCTGTGTGTTAATCTTAGGAGGCAGATAAGACATCAAGTGTTTCGATTTTATTCCACCCGTCAAAAATGCTTATTTGATCCTATTTTGGGAAACATCAGCAGAAAATTAATATGGCTAAAGAATGTCAAAATTGCTGGGTTGAGTGTTTCATTCTTACTGTGGATATCAAGAAATCAATGAATTAATTATATAATTATATAATTTAAAATCACCATAACTACTCCTCCTCAGCTCCACAATATATGGTACCAGTTATATGGTACTAGTTTGGCTACACTTCCCAATTCACTTGAATGAGAAATAGTATACAGTAAAAAAAAAAAACCTCATAAATGATGTTTTGCAGCATTTATAGGAAGATATTTAACAGTTGCGTGAACCTCAGCTTGCTGTATCCACATATCAGTCACAATATGTCACAGCTGTGTAACATTGAGAGAGCAAAAGGGTTTTAATTTCATCGCAAACATTTATATGACAAGGTAGACAGATGCAGTTGAAAATATACAATAACTGTCATGTGGATGAATATATTAAACCGAATAAAAAGCAACCGTGCTCCATAATGAAAATGTGTTTTTTACCGGCTTCTGTAAAAACAAAAATGTCAGTGCAGCTGAAGTTAATAACTAGACCCCTGCCACTCCTCCGCCTCCCAGCTCTATCAGGATATTGCTCACACGTTCAGTGGGCTGAATGGCAGTGTAGTGGAGAGAAACCCGTTTCAAGAGACAGATAATCACTGGCTGCGATAAGAATTAGCAAAATATGACAATTCCTCCTTTGTTTGTTTTTTTGTGTTTTTTTTCAAATGAGTCAGGAGTCGTGCATTTCCCCTTCGCTGCTAACAGTTAAAAAGGCTTTTTTTCTGTGATCGGAATTTACATAGTTCATCAGAAATATGCAAATGGGAATGGGTAAATGTTGATGGGTTGTGTGTGTGTGTGTGTGTCATGAGCAACCGATGGCCCTGCCTGTTGACGCACAAAGCTCATTGTGACATTCATGACAGGCAAATATACCTTTATGAATAGAGTACAGTTTTGATAAAACCTACACTTTGGTCACCAGAATACCTATATGTAAGGTAGGTTTTATTTCCAATTGTTCTCATTGCTTGTTAACTCACTCATTATTTATCATTCTTTATTCTTTTTATTGCTGCTCTTTCTATTTTTGCTATCCACTGGGACTAATAAAGGATTATCTTATTTTATTTTACCACTACTTATGATAGTGTGTGACAGAGTGTAACAAGCCTTTACCTTGTTACACTCTGCATCTCAGCCCGTCTTAACTTGAAAACAACAACAACAAAAAAACTGCTGTTCCTAAACTTAGCAAAGATGAAAAGTTAGCTTGAGAAAAGGCATTTGTTGTGTGAAATTGTGAAAACTGTGTCAACTGTGTGAGTGTTAAGGTCAAAGCTTGAGACTTGGCAGCTCTGAAAAAAAACTAGTCTACATTTGTGCTAGCAGCTAGCTGTGATCTGTATTCAGGCACAGCAGTGCTTGAGCTAAATGTTGCTAACATGCTCACTTTAATAGTGCTAGCAGGATGATGTTTATCATGTTCATTTTAGACCAGCAGTAGGCTATGTTAGCATGCTGACATTAGCTAATTAATGCTAAACACAACGTGCTGCCAAGGCTGATAGGAATGTCATGAGTTTTTTTTAATATTATTTTTTAGAGAGAGAGAGAGAGAGAGAGAGAGAGAGAGAGAGAGAGAGAGAGAGAGAGAGAGAGAGAGAGAGAGAGAGAGAGAGAGAGAGAGAGAGAGAGAGAGAGAGAGAGAGAGAGAGAGAGAGAGAGAGAGAGAGAGAGAGAGAGAGAGAGAGAGAGAGAGAGAGAGAGAGAGAGAGAGAGAGAGAGAACAAAGGTCCCTTGTCAGACATTTCAGATATATGGCATGCGTTGTAACCACTCAGCTACAAGGGCACTCTGGATGTCAAGAGTTTTGCAGACATAAACCAAATTGTTGGAAAAATAGGTCATTTTTTGTGTGAAAAATGTCATGGCAAGGCATCACTTAATCACCTCATGGTGGCACCAGAGGTAATGACAAGGAATCACCAAAGTCAGTAGGATGTATCCTCTGGGGATCATGAATGTCTGTCCAGAATTTTATGGCAAGCCATCCAGCTGTTATTCAGATATTAAAGTCTGGATCAAAGTCTGGATATACCGGACGACCGACATGCCCTCTCGAGAGCCGTGATGCCAGCATGGCAAAAATATTCTAGTCTACACTGCAGTCAGTATTGAGCCATGGCTGTGAAATGCATGAATGAGTGTGACCTCCCTGGATGGACAAAGTGGAACATTGTTATTTTTGAATATGAAGTTCGACCCTGCTGACACACTTCAGGAATAGCATAACATGTCCCATTTACTTAATACCTTTTGTCCACTCACAGAACTGATTCGCCTCCATTGTTTCGCCTCAGTCTGTGGTTTTACATGGTACATACACAGACCCAGGTGGCTCCTTTGGTATAATACAATAACCGCACTTAATCCTCTTGATTCTTGCTTTTACATAGATGGATACTGCTTGAGGGTTGCTACTTTAAGTGCCCTTTTCCTTCGACGGCTGGCCTGGACTCACTTTGCATATCTGTGTTCAACCATCTGCAGAACAAAACCTGAATCAGATGTACTACAGAGCTTTGATATTCCCTGTCTGTGGCAATCTGCCGCTGACTTGATTTTCATTAGAGATGAAAGGGGGATAAAACACAATAAACAAATCCTGCTAAATATCTGGATAATACACACGCATACACACACACACACAATACCTTCAGTTGTTTTATGTGTGTATTGCTTTGTGTGCCAGTCCACCCACAAGTATTTGATGGGAATACAGAGAGCCATGACCAAAGGCATAAAGCATAATTAGCTTTGTAGCATTTGGGTTGGGTTTAATCAGGAGGGCATTTATTTCAATTTATGAAAGCATGTCTACTGTACGTAACTTGACCCACCAGACCACACACACACACACACACACAAACACACACACACACACACACAACATTTTCTCTTTCATCCAACTGCTTAATTAAACGTCTGTCTCACAAGTGCTCTTGCTGCAAGGTGTGGCCAGCTGCATAATTATAATAGAAGTCAAAGGTTTTAATTCACATGTATTAGAAAATGTATTAATTAATTGAAGCTGGCAGTATTGACAAAGTAATACTGCATACTCTAATACTGCAATATTTTACAGAACATATATGTGATTTGCTATAGTGACATTTTGTGTGTGACAAATAGCTTTAATACACCAGACAATTGTGAAAATAAAAATAGTTTGTAATGTGATGTTATTAAGTCTTGCATCAGTGTATAACCCTCCAAATCATTCGTTTCTAACAGCAGAAATTGTTAGCCTTGGTAGCAGAGTGGCTTTAGGGATGTCTATGTCAGTCATGTCCATGGCTCCTAGATGATGGGGCATAATGACTGTGGTCAACATCCCTTTTTTCTGCCAGCAGCACATTAACATTTATGATTCTAAGTCAAATATTTTGACAGCTGTTAGATGGATTTCCATATAATCTTGATGTTTGTTTAAAGCAGTGTTTAACACCAAGGTAAAGTTGCTAAGAATGATATCTCTTTATACAAGTCTGGATGTTGTTCAACTCCTTCCTCTATAGCTGACAGCCTCTTTCCCTCTTTGCTTCCAGCTCTGGTGTTGCCTCGAACATTGGGACCGCAGGCTGGCCCAGGTCACGTTGATGCTGGTGGGCGCTTGCCATTACTCTCTCCGCCACCTCCCTCTGCACTGCCGCCACTTCCCTTCCCCACCATGGCTATGAGCAGTGACCCTGGATGTGAGAGGCTGAACCCTGATTCGGACGAACAGACCAGCAGTCTCACAGATAGCATGGCTGCCGTGACGACAAAAGACTCCGGCGGCTCAGCTACCAACGGCGTGAAGAACGACGGGGCTCAGCAAGAAGGGGCTCAGGCAAAGAGGACTCATCCGATGCGGCCTCACCTGTCAGGGAGGAAATTGTCGCTGCAGGAGAGAGGCACTTACCTGTCCTCAGGCCCTGGACGAGGATACACACACATCTCACCTCGAGTGGCTCGCAGGCCCACAGTGGAGTCTAAACGTGTGTCTATATCAGACGCTCAGGTGAGGATTTATACAAGAAAACACATTCCAGTTTCAGACATTTTTATTCACATTTGGGTGTGGAAGATGGTATCATAGCAGGGAGTGAAACACAAACTGAGAGAACGCAGCATTCTGCATATGAGAGCATCTATCATACAGAGATGAAATTAATGTTTAGCTCGATATCTCTCTGCAGTATCACCAAAGGAAGAAAAGCAGAAAGCCAGTGGAGAACATGACAGGAAGGAGGAAGCATGAGAAGGTGTATACTTTAGTCCTCAATTGGCACACATTATAGAAACACACCTCTGTCTTATTATTGGATTTATGTTAATGCCTCATTATCCTAGCTTGTGTCAGGGATGTGCAGATATATGATACTCTATGCTTGGCACTGTGAGCAGATTCGGCTCATAATGACATGCCAGAGCACTGCGTTTTGCTGTTGGCTTTGACAAGAGCACTTTTGACGCTTTCATCAGACAGACATGAAATGCATTCTGGCCAGCTCTATGCTGCTGGATATGCCATAAAAGAAGTGAAGGGAGCGTGTGAGGGTAGTTAATGATTTGCCATGGTAATCATGTGGAGAAATTCTTGTGCTTGCATGTCTGTTTGTATAAGTGATAAAAAAAGAATGATATAGCATTCTTATTGTATTTTACTCACTGTAGTTTCTGCTTCATCACCCGTTTTCCAGGGTGTCAGGGAGGGAGGCAAGAGTGAGCTGACAAACCCACAATGATGCATTTAATATGGATACATTTTAGTGCTGAATCAGTATTTCAGGATACATTTTAACAATTACAAACAATAAAAGTAATGTGATGCCTTTTGGCTGCTCACTGTAACTATTGATATGTGATCTATTTAGTATAATAACTTTTTAGACCCTCTAAAATCTTGTTTTGGGGTAAGCTGTTTTGCATTTATCTTAAAGTGAAGGGCACCTTTAAATGAATAGTTTTGTACATCTTAGGAAATATTTGAATTACACCACTTTCATATCCATAAGCTAAATATGAAGCCATAGCCAAGAGAACAATTAGTTTAGCTTAGCACAAACTCTAAAACAGCTAGCCTTCCTGAACGTGACGAAATCCACCTTCTCAAGCTAACTAATGATATATTTTATGATTCATAGCCTATAAATAAAGATGGGCGTAGCAAGGTCACCTGTCTGTTTTTTTTGGAGCAAGTTTGAAGCCCAGAGTAGCAGCTTGTGTTCAGGTGCCATCTTTTTCCATTTGGAGCCAGGACCTTCCAAATAAGGAAGGTTTTGCTTATCAGGCTCTTGAAACCCCACTACCCCAGAACCAACCTAGCTTACGTGGAACACTTACAGCTACAAACTTGGGCTAATTGTTAGTTACTTAAGCTAAATTGTGCTAACAGGGCAAGTATCATGATCAAGTAACCTAACATTAAACTTACCAAAATATTATGACAATAGTGTGAATCCAGAATCAAGGAAGTGCAGCAGGTGAGCCAACTGTCAATCAACACCTACACAACGTCAATGCTACTACAAGTCTTCAAATTTTATTAACAGAGCAATATTTTCTCCAAAGGACCACCAGTACACTTAGTAGAGAGTCAGAATTTAGCGATTGAGACTATAATGACTAATCGAAAAGTGTGATTTACTTTCAATAGAGAAGTTGAATGGGAGTCAGTTGGAGCCAGTACCTAGCGGCTGTCTGTGGCACTATGAGGTACTGTTACATTGGCTTCAGCCTTAGTTTTTTTGTTTGTAGGGAGTAAACATATAAGATATAACTTGTAAATTAGTGAGCTTTCGTGGTGCTGGTTACCTTTGGACAGAGCCAGGCTAGCTGTTTTTCCCTGCTTCAAGTCAGTGTGCTACACTAAGCTAACAGCCTGCTGTGGTAGCTTCATATTTAGCATAGATGATAGAGTGGTATGAACTGGTCCTGTGGAGGGAGTTTCAAATAGCTTATAAGTAACCGTCAAATATATCATTAGATAAATATCACATAGAAAATATGCAGCTAAAAACATGAAAAAATCAACTGTCTATTTGTGCTAACCCATGAATACTAAATTATTATGTGGCTGTGGGTGACTCCCAAATCTCCATTTGCCTCTGACTTTTTCCAATTCAGAGTGAACATTAAAAATTCATGACATCTGCCAGGATGTGGAACCCCTCTGAATTTAACAGATTGCTGTTACTCAAAGACCTGTCATTGTGTCCTTTCCTATCTGAAAATGGGGTTTCAGCTCTCGCACTGGGCCATAAAAAGGACTCATGTTGCTTGTATTTCTCTGCTCTCACTGGATTTACAGTTTGACGCACTGGAGAGAGAGAAAGGGAGACAGAGCAACATTTTTTGCTTGCACAAACATCAGTAATGAGTGACATTTTCCTGAGAGAAATACATACCAGGCAATGAGCAGTGAGGGTTTTTTAGCTGTAGTTGACATGTTTTTTTGTTTGTCTCCATGGAATTTCAGTTTTTTCTTCTTTGCAGTCTGAGCTGGTACACAGGAGTTTCTTAGCTGTTACTTAATATAGCAGCAGTTACAGTGATGAGAATACAAGAATCACTTTTTCTGATATCCCCCCACCCTCTATATAGACAAAAATTGCTCTTCTTGGACAATTTGTGAAGCCCCAGACAAACTAAGCCATGCAGTGAAATACTGTGTGACCTCATTCACATTATATTACCCATAACAGCGTAAAACTGTCACAAATGGTTGTACCAAAGCACAAAAGCTTCTGACTACTTTCTTTTCTCTGTGAATTTCTTCTGTAGGTTCTTCACCCCTGACTTTCTCATCACATTTGTTATTGTCCATCACACATAGGGTCTATAATTTCCTCTCACCATGGGAAGTGGGATTAATTTAATGACACATTAAGTTCTCTGTTTATTGGATTAAGAAAATCCAGGGAAAACTACCTCAATGTATTGCTAAATGTTTGCATTTATACTCGAGAGCATACAGTAAAGATTTGTGTGAAAACAAGATATGAATTCAAGTTCAAATAAAAAGCATTTAATCACAGGAAATCCAATGAAAATGATTACTGAGAGATCCCACTATAGACTTCATCGAGGAAACAAATGAGGACAATATTGTGAAGGTCCTCACAAGATGAGAATCTTCATTAGTGTTCTCAGATGTGCATTGGGTGCAGCGAGCGAGCAAATAAAGATTAAATACTGAGATATGATCGATAAACTACAGAGGAAACCAAATCAGAGCACCTGGTGTATGTCTGAGCCTACGGCAGTGCTAGTTTACAAACCATCTGCATCGAAGCCATTGTAGATGAGCGTGAATAATCTGACAGCTTGGCAGGAAAAGAAAGAGAAGGGACATGAAGAGACCGCTGTAGACAGACCTAGAAACAAGACACCCACATTAAATTCAATCAGGAACCTGAACATTTCCTTACTAACTAATCTAGCAGTACCTGCTGTGGACACACAGTGCAATTTTGCAAAATAGATTTTTGCAGCTCTTTACTGATGAGTCTGCTTGTTATTGTATTTAAAGCCACTTTGCATTCACAGACTGCATCTCCCTTGCAGGCTCTCACACCAAAAAGGATTAAACTGAAATCCTTTCCTTGCTTTGTTAGGAAGGGATAGAAACCACCATGATGATATTTGAGATTGATATACCAGTGAGCTGTGAGAGTCTGCTATTAAAGCTTGCATTAATGACTGATCAATAGCTTTTATTGCACCGTTTGCTCCATTTAGATATAACTGTCTAAGTGGACAGCCTTGTAAGTTATACAGTACTTGTTGTATCTGACTAACTGTGTATTAATACAAGCTGCAGAAGAAATTAGAACATGAGTAACATTGGCAACCCCTTGAGCAAAACTCTTCACCAGACATTAGTGCGGTAAATGATGTGTTTATTTCGATTCTTAAGTACAGCAGTGGTCTCCCTCTTCAGCTGCCATTGTATCATGTTGCCACAGCCTTTATAGCCTTCTCTCAAAATTCATTTGAAAATGACAAGTTGAGGAAATCGTTTTACATTTCTAGGATTTAAACGCTATCAAACCCGTTTGCTATCAAGTTCCGTTTTCATTACTCCCCTCCTCTGGCAGGCAGGTAGACACATTATTCATCATAACAATCAAATGCACAGACATTGATTTTGAATGGCACAGTGGCAACGATCTATTTGCTGAGCTGTGATATTGATCGGACGTTGAGTAATGATAGAGAGATGTGGAGAGTTTGGAACAGAACAGAGGACAAAGTGAGTGTACAGATGTGAAGGGAAACACATAGAGGAGAGATATGTGTGTTGCATACTGAGCAAAAGCCAAAAGTGACAGTGTGACAAAAAAACAAACAAAAAAATCCCTCCAAAGATTTATCGTGGCCAACTGAACCATTTGAGTTAGACTCATGTGTGCGTGCATGTGCATGTGTGGCAGATGTATTTAAGGCTTTCTGCTTTCTCTCTTTATCCATCAGCCCTGACAGAGTATTAACTGCAGTGCAGTGCTCACTGAGCATGTGCCAGCAAACTGTGAACCCAATGGAGGTCCTCTCAAACAATCCCTCCTACTGCTCTTTTTCTTTTGAGTTCCCCTCATTTGGCTTCCTCTTTATCCTTCACCGCCCTATTTTCTTCTCTCTCTTTATCTCTCCAGGCCCAATCAAAGCAATCCTTTTCAAAGTTGCGCGGCTTGCTGCACCTATCATAGCCACATCTTCCATTCTTCCCATCTCTCACCCTTTTGTCATAATCCCTGCCCACAGTGCTTCACACCATCATACCCGACAGTGCATAACCCCACAATCCTCCCAATCCTCACATCTCCTACAACACCAACAGTAATGCTCAATGCAAGCTACATAACCAACATATTATGTAACCTGCTATATAAAACCATATTTTCTAAAATACCTTTCCTGGTGGCGAGTGAAGTCCTGCCCTACTGTGAGTTGGTGTTGGTGTACTTTTAGTCTCCCCTCACCCCACACACACACATACTCACACACACACATCCAACTATAATGAGAGCACCGCTTTCAATCTATTTTCTCCACAGCTCCATCTCTTTCTCTTTCACACTCATATCACTGCTCACTTTCTGCTAATTGACGTTGCTGTCCGTACACCCCACCGCCCCCTCAGCCCACGTCCGAGAAATGCTGAAATACTTTCCCCTCCAACACCAACACCACCGCCGCCACCACACCCCCCTTGCATCTCTGTCCTGCTGTGGTGCTGTGCTCTCCTCTGCTGTGCCCCTGGCTGACTCCGTGCTGTAGCAGTGGTTGCTATGGAACTGCAAATCAGCCATTTAAGCAGTGGCACTCTAATGGACTTGCAGACAGTAAACGGAAACTACAAACTGCATTGCTACCTACATCTCAGAAATAAATGACACACACACACACACACACACACACACACACACACACACACACACACACACACACACACACACACACACACACACACACACACACACACACACACACACACACACACAGGTGGAACATTTTGTTCCTCCAATGAAGATATTCCTGTTTCTCTTTGCTTAAGATGATGAAAATGCTCATCTTGTTTACATTCATTAGTTCATTTCTGCACCTTTTCTCTCTCGCCTCACAGGACTGTATCCAGTTGAACCAGTATAAGCTGAAGAGTGAGATTGGAAAGGTGAGTTTCTTTTCTTTTTTTCCTGCCATTTGCCTCCATTCAATTAAATTTAATTAAAAAGTGGTCTGGGAAATAACTCGGAGATGAAGATTGTCCCTTTGCTCGATTTACGCCTGAAGTGAAAACAGACACCAGCATCATTCACAGCATGTGCACAAACTCAAAGGTGTGTGAGAATTGTCTTATGATGCAGACAAGGTTTGTATGTGGAACTATTCAGGTGAAAACCACCTGTCCTCTCCACACTTCACTTCTAGTTCAAAACAGTCCCTTAATGTTCTTTCATATTTTATCTTTCTTTTGTCGTGTAATTCTAAAAATCTCATTTACTAGAAACATGCTATTATCATACTAAATATCAAGCAAGGAAGCCATACAAGAGGCTCACTGAAGCTGCACTGCACAGTGGTGCTTGAAGCTAAATGTTAACAATGACAATGCTAACATGTTGACCTTTAGCCGGCAATGTTTGCATTCTTCACCATGCTAATTTAGTGTGTAAGCATGCTAATATGTGCACTAAATACAAAGTGCAGTTGAGGCCGATGGGAATGTATTTTAGTTTTGGACAAAAATGAACCTGATGATGGTGCTAGATAAAAAGTTAGCTAAAACAAACTGTGATTACAATGCATCTAACAATTGTTAAGATATTTCAGTCTAGACCAAACTGGTGGACGGACCAGCTGACAAACGTTGCCGTAGTCTGGCTTATGAAACAGAGATGCCTCACAGTGTTGGCATTGGTCAGATACCAGCCAAAAACACAGATTGAATATAATAAAGAGTAAGGAGAAGATAAAAAGTGAAATGGTAAAACTCAAAATCTGCAGTGGTGCGTTGAGGCTTCAATAAGCTTCGATATTTTCAACTTTACAGAAGTCACACTAAGCTAATAAATCTGACTGCACACTAGATATACTCAAGTTTTGCATTTAAAAAAAGAGATGCAGAGCAGCTTTGTGGTTAACACATGGGGAATTTATCAAACCTTCCCTATCAAAAACACATGAATGCAAAGGTATTATCATAACGCAATGTCACAATTTGAAGTTCACACTCATATGCGTGTCAACTCAAGCCCTCAAATGGATTTCCGTCTCTCCACATCTTTCTAATATTTGCACAAGACATTTCTTCTAAGAACAAATAAATACTGAGTCATTTTATTGACAGCAAGGTGGCAATTTTGGCCGCCCACGACATCTACGGTGATATAACTCTCTTTATTTAAATTCCAATTCTGAACGGTACAACATTTCAAACACATGTGAATGTTTGATCAGCTTTTCAAGCAGCAGCGTTACTGGTTCGCACTCACCATAGAATAAATCAAGGGAAAAATGGACTGTGATGGTGAACACACATCCTGGGGCAATGTGTGTGGGAGGAGCCACTGTGTGCTGCCAAAGAATAAAAATGTTGTTTTTCAATGGATACGGCGTTGCCTTCAAAACACTCTGTCAATATGGTGATGACGTCTGTTCTCAAAGGGACGCTTCAGGAATGTGAAAGGAATCGCTCTTCATGTCAGCACTAAGTTTTAAAGCCCCGAACAACAAAAATCTGTGTGAAACATTGAAGGGAATGATGTGTAAGTGTTAACAAGTGTGCCCACGTATAAAAAAATGAATCTCTTTTTATTGATGTGTTGCAGGGCTCCTACGGTGTGGTCAAACTCGCCTACAACGAGGATGATGACAAACATTATGTAAGTCAGCGTGCTCCTTTTTACATCTCAGCAGCTTGATTTCTTTCTGATTCACAGCTGAGATTCAGTCCCTCTGCCACACAGCCACACGTGTCCTTTGAGTGTTCATCAAGCCTCTCAGCCTGTATTGTCTAGACACAAGAGCTCTAGAGAATCTCCCCAGTGCTATTGATTCCCCCCCACCCCCACCCCCCCTTCTCTTCCACCTCAGCGCTTACAGTAGCTGTGATTTTCATCCACTCAAATTGCATCAGTTGCCCTGGAAGAAACCTGGGAACTGAGGTGGCTTCTAGTGCCACTTAAAAGTGCATTCAAGACTTAATCTATCTTCAAAGTGGCACCGCTGTTACTTTGTGTATCAGGTAGTTGCTTTGACGTGTGTTCGCGCGTGGGGGTGGTGGGGGGGGGGGGGGGGTGGGGGGTGGATATGAGCCGGCCCCGTTCAGATAAGGTCATTTTAGGTGTTTCCATCAAGGTGATTTATTTCCTGTAAAAGCTCAGCAAGCCTCAGCCGCTTTAAATCTAAGCCGGTGTATGTTTGACAAAACTAAGCCGTCCTGTACAATAACAACAATGAAAAGTGTTTTGGGTGAGTCACGTAGAGTTAAGCCTCCAACTTTTGGATGGGTTTAAGATGTTCTTTTGAGCTGGAGCCAGTGGGATCTCCCTGAGTGCTAAACACAGTACAGTATTAAAATGAGAGCTTATAAATGTGCCGATGCTGAATTTCAAACAACATGTACAGTAAGGACAACGGTGAGCCTTATAAAATGACTGATGTATTATAACAGGGGTGGGTTATTTAAACGTGTGGAGCAATGACATGAAGCTTTAAACAATGCTGACTTGCAGAGCTGCTCAGACATGCAGCGATATATAACCCATAATGACAATTATCAACGTAATGGGGAAACATTCATTAACATATCCAATAAGTTGCAAAATATTGCTACTGAATATATCTGCAATATATATATTTTTTTTAAATTATTTTCCTACAATTTCTGCCCTTGGTACTAAAGGGCTTCAACTATCAATTTAAAAAAAAAAATTATCAATAAATCAGCATTTTTTTCAATTAATCAAATAATGGTTTGGTCTATAAAGTGTGAAAAATGCCGATCACATGCCATCAAATCAAAACAGTCCAAATCCCACAAATATTCAGTTTACAATTGAATAAAATCGAGAAAAAAAGCACATTTTAACTGTGGTGAAGCTGGAACTAAGAAAAAACTGATATCTTTGCTTAAAAAGAGATACATTTTTTAAAATTAATTATCAAAATAGCTGCCTACAAAATTTCTGACAATGGACTATTCAGTTAATCTAAACATTTTTGCAACTTCTTTTGTAGCAATAAATATTTTTTATCATTGTGTTTAATCACTCACGTCACTTGGTTAAGTTTGGGAAAGAGAAAGTAACTTTGAGTGACACACAGCTTTTCATTTATTCACATTTAACCAAAATCACCACCTTAAAGGGGCATCTGGCTTAACTCAGCTTGTTTTAAAGTTTAAAATAGTTAACAGAAAGCTTGCATTACAAACTGGAAGTGTGGCGTTTCAAGTTTTATTATGGGAATATAGTAGGTTGTAGCATTTTGGGGCTGTGACCCATACTAGAGATTGTGAGAGCCCCGACTTAATGGTGGTGTTCTCATTTAACCAAAGTGCTTTTGTTGCATAAACCACACACAAGACTCAGGATTCAAACCAGGGTCTCTGGCATCAAATGTCCTGTGGTTTTTACACCCACCATCCACCCTAATCACCTCCCTATGATTAGCATGCAGAAACTAAATCTAGCAATTCCCACACTAGAATAAACATTCAGAAAACATTTCCCCTTTTAAACATCATTTAAAACATATTAGTAGTATATGAGCGTACTTTTCTAGGAGCTAGTGTTGCAATATAAATGAATCCAGGGGTAAACTGAGCCTCGGAGATGTTTTTGTTTTCTCGGTATCCTCCAGTCTGAAGCCTGAGATTCTCGTGCTCGTATTTGATGTTGATTGTCGACACTGATAGAAGACGTTAGCTCCCGGGACAAGACTGCGGGTTATTGCAGCCTGGCTCAAATGGCAGACTTATCTGAAATAACAATGACAGGAATCAGAGAGAGGAGGAGATGAGTAATGACAGCATGGATAGTTGATTCTGTTTCCTGGCAATTTGAGCCGGTCTGGCACAAAACGGATTGGATCCCTGCAACCACAGCCCGAGCCCACGTATTCGCAATTTTCACCACATGCACACACACACACACACATACACACAGATACTGCACAGTAGTTTCCCAGTAGTTCACCTGTGTTTACTTGACTTCTATAGGCTTGAAAATCCTTGAGGGTTTGTATATTTTTAAAAAGGCAGTGAAGGTCTGTGAGAGAAAAAAAAGGCAGAATTTGACATGCAAGCAACGTAACAGTACACTTCAGTAAACAGTAACTGGCAAACAGGGCTGACTCTCACCTGTTTGAAGTCCTCCACTATAGTAATGAGTGTCCCATTTCCCTGCTTAAAATCAAGTTAAATTGCATGTCTTTCATTTTCCGCCTCAGTCATCAGCTGTCAGGGAGCCGAACCCAGACCCGCAGCTCCGAGCCGAGTCCCAGAGCGACCGGCAGCACCGGGGCTCAGAGACGGCTCAGTATCCGACCGCAGTGATGCATAAAAATCTATCACTGCTTTTCACTTCAGGGAGTTTCACTTCCACTAAAAGTCTCTCACTCCGATGTTTGTTGATAAGATTATGCACCGTTCAGTTTAGGGCAATAGTCCGATGCTTTGCTTTTCATTCTGCTTTCTGTTGATATATCGTCTTTTTCTTCTCTTCCTCGGCAAATCATGCAGTCCGTTCACTTCCTATCCGTCAGTATCCCACTGCTCGCCTGGCCTCCAAACTGTGTCATGCACAATGATTGCTCAGGCTCAGTGCACACTGATAGGCAGGTAGCCATTTTACCCAAGCCCAATGAAATGATTAGAAAGACTTATTATTATCTTTTTTATCATCGGAGCGTTTGATTTATTGATTGAGGTCAAGACAAAATGCCCCTAAAATACATTACCTACTCTAGCTTTAATCTACAGTTTGTTCACTGTTCTCTGCCTCTTCTCAGAAAAAACACAGAGTTTTAAGATGAATGAAAACAGAAAAGGTTGGGATAAAAATAAAATATGATGACTTATTCATACCAATGTTATGTATAACCACAAACGTCATGTCCAAGCGAGTGCTGGAACCCTGTTTTCATTGTCTAACATATCAGCAGATTATTAAAGGTCTCTGAATTGCGCAGTGGTTTGTTGTGGCATCCCGTGCTGTATGATTACCATGCTCGCCACTTGATTGGCAGGCATCCAATTGTGATGATGCTGTTTATCAGCCTCAGGGGGCTTAAGTGAGTCTAATGCAAGCAGCATTCACTCAACTCATCTCGAACTGATGGAGCAATGAATCAAAAGAGCTAATTATTAGCAGATATTTGGTCTGTGAAGCAGGAGCAGACTATTTACTTCTCGTTCATTTGCTTAATGAGTGCCGGTCTCTCAAAGTCACTTCCAGGAGAAAGTGGGCAACTGGCCCCGAGCCCGGGCTCCAAAAATCCTTGGTTTACTGTGTTGCAATTAGATTGATTAATTCCCAATCAGTGGTTAGTTATTAGTTTTTATAATGTTTATAGTTATTTTTTCAGTAATAGCCACTCAGTGTACTCACATTATGTTATGACCTCATTATGTTGTAGTTTTCATCATAGTGCCTTAGCCTTCAAAATCAAAATGTTACTTAAAAAAATATTTTAATCTCATTGACATCAGCTTAACAGTTTAACCTGTTAATCACTAAAGCCCCCGCTGGAAACAATATGAGTTTGTGTGGCTGCACTGTAAATGAATACAGAAGTGTATCCTCTGTCGTACTTCTGAAGAAGTAGTTGCCCAACAAGTGTGTGCTGTAGTATTAAGCAGCACTTCCTGTTACCACAAGTAACCATTGTTGTCGCCACATCTATGATACGTCCACTTTAAAAGTAGCTCAGGCATTTTTATCATTTATATACAGGCTGGGATTTTTTACCCATAAATATTGAGGCTCTCCACCGTAGAGGTCCCTTAATTACATCAGTTGATATCATGCTGTTCCTAACTAGACTTATTAGTCTACAGATTGGACTGCTGAAGAATTCAGAAGGAACATACTTAAAAATTCCTCCTACTACAAAATATGTTATGGGGTCGTTTTTGGCTTTGATCAACACACACACACACACACACACACACACACACACACACACACACACACACACACACACACACACACACACACACACACACATATTAACAAAGGCATTCCCAGTTTCATATTTTGTCGAATCCATTTACCGTGAGTTAAACTGCAATGATACACCTACACCCACCTACACAGTCAGAATTTAGCTTTTGAGATGGCAGCTTTTACTGGAAGCCCACCATCCATCCCAGATTGCGTAATGAACTCCGAACACAGAGCGTGATTAATGTTATTGTCAAGAGATTGTAGGCTCGCAACCAAAAGCTGCACTAAATCTAAATGTTGCTGGACAGGTTTGAACTATTCGATCACTGTGTGGCTGAGAGATGCTTTATTTCCCCACTCTAACCACCCTCCTACAAGCACACACACACACACACACACACACACACACACACACACACACACACACACACACACACACACACACACACACACACACACACACACACACACACACACACACACACACACACACACACACACACACACACACACACACACACACACACACAGGCAGTACACCATGGAAACTGTGTTCCAGGGAGAAACTGCTTTCTTGCCAAACCTAGTTTCTGCACAGTCATAGCCATGGTGACCACAGTTTTAGAAGAAACTACTGAGCTGTGCATCAACTTACATGTTCTAGTTTACCGTGAATTAATAAGAAGAGAAGGTGACACGTTTTTTCAGAAATGTCTGACATGCAGTTAATGTTATTTACTCTCTCTCCTCCCTTCACATAACGAGACATCATTTAGAATTTTGAGTCTTCAAGGTGTTTTTAGTGTATTATTTAATGGTAAAGTGCCCTGCGTAGGGGTGGGTTTGATCTACATTTATGTTATGTGCATATAAACTGAATGTTTATTTTATTTTATGTTTGATGTTCAGATGAATTATTCAGTCTTAACTGCTAAATGTTTCTTGTGATTTTCCTTTACTGTTTCCTGTATGTGTTCACATTATGTGACCTACATTACTTTCTACTTTCCCAGGCTATGAAAGTTGTGTCCAAGAAGAAGTTAATGAAGCAGTGTGGTTTTCCACGTAAGTCCTAATTTATTCTATTCTATTATTTCTATTCCATTATGTTCTGATAAATGAGAAACCTGAGAAAAATGTGTCTAGATTTAACTAATCAAAGATCAGTTACAAAAGAACAACCGCAATTAAAATTCCAGGAAATAAAGCAAAGCAGGTAAATTATGAGCCTGTAGACACTCATTCACATCACTGTCTGTATCAGTTGCTACAAAGGATGTTACCTGTGGAGTAACGCAATCACAGTTACAAACACTGCTATGAGCGTGCCACATTTTGGGTGAATGCCACTAACAGTATTTGTCACCTACGAAAGAAGTCTTGCATTGATGTGTGACTTTTCAAAGCAGCGCAAGACATCTAAGAGAGCTACAAAGAGGTGAATTCCTCTGCACTGGATTGCAGGTGCATTGCAGAATTATTTATCAAGCGGAAGGGGAAACAGGTCTCGATATTGTGACTGCATATTTAGTAAGGCACTTCCAGAATAATGTTAAAAGTGGATGCAGCAAAAGTTGAGATAGCTTCATTTTTAGTCTCTGAGTCAACGTCCAAAAACGTGGATCCTACATTTCCCATAATGCAATCCCATAGCTACTAACAAACCTCACACCTTCAGTTTGTAATGTAACTTTCTGTTAAAAAGAAGAAGTCTCAAGCACAAACCGGGACAATCCTGATTACATCATTAGCCTATTTATTCTCAGTGTCCCTGAAACTAATTGAAAACAGGTTTACAGCTCATCTTCAATGCCCCTGATACTGAGAGGAGTCGTTTTCAACTGTGAAATATCATATTTTGTCATTGCAGCATGTCTGGCACTCTGCCATTTGTCTAAAAATAATTGTCGTTTAATACTTAACCTACAAGTTACACCTGGAATCTTCTTTTTGCTTAAATTATAACTTAGAGAAAAGTCTGTACCTGACTCCTTGTAAAAACGAATTATGATTAAATGAATCCATTATTTAAGTAGTGTGTGGTTTGTGTGGTTGTCTGCAGGTCGCCCGCCCCCAAGAGGACCCAAGGCAGCCCAAGGAGAGCAGCCCAAAATCTTAGGACCCCTGGAAAGGGTCTACCAAGAGATTGCCATTCTTAAAAAACTGGACCATATCAACATTGTTAAGCTGGTGGAGGTAAGGTCTTATAGCTGTTTATGAACATATTGTATTCAGACTCCAACCAGTTCATCAGTATCAGTAGTCCTAACACTATTACGCCCACCAATCCTGGAAACTGGCCAGTTTAAGAATCAGCGAGGGTTCTCTAAATAAACATTTTATAATGAAAAAGACTGAAATATCTCAAGAGCTATGGGATGGATTACCATAAAAGTTTGTACAGATATTCATGATCCCCAAAGGATGAAGCGTGCTGACTTTAATGATTCCCCGCCTTACCCTCTAGTGCGCTATTAGATTCACATTTTTGCTTTCAAGTGAAATGTCAGTAATCCATGTTGTTCAGAAGATGCATTGAAAAGCCTTTTGATGCCCTTACTTTTCTACTTGCACCACCTTGACTTTGACATTTTGTTTTTTACTGAAAAGCGTGTACAGCAATTTGATAGGTCATACCCCTGAGGATGAATTGTAACCCATTTTTCATCTTGCACCATATTAGGCCCAATTTAAAAATGTTCCTGATACTTTGATTTCTGAAAAAAAAAAAGCGGAATGAATGACTGGATGATTTGGATGTAAAAGAAGAAGAGAGGCATCTTGCAGTAGGGATCTGCGTTACTTCATATCCGTTGACTCTGATAGCATCATGTTGACATCCACAACAGGTTTAAAATTCATTATGGTCTGGATAATCCTTTACGACTTTGTCTCCAGATAACCTTTCTTGCTGTATACACTGGCTCATGCTTTGTATTTATGTCACACCAGCGTCTGTCAGAGCAAAATATGTGGATAAACTCTGTGCTGCCAGATAACTGGTAGGAGAAATGAGATAGACTTAGATTCTAGCACATTTATCACACTCCTGTCAGCAGACCCTTAGGATGTTCAGACGATATATATTCTGGAAAAAACAAAGCTTCCTCCTGCTAAACAGAATCTTGTATTCTCATCAGTCCATGCTGGCAAACTGAGTTGTGAAATGTTGGAAGATGGATAGACTTTCAGTTTCTACAGGGGCGGTTGTTTATGAGAGATGAGAGCAGAATTGGAAGACTTGACTCTAGATGCCCGCCGCTCCCTCGCGATATCATCAGAGCGTTTTTCAATCTTGGCCAGATGGCTGGGGCACCGCCGCCATGGCCGAGAGTTAAGCTCAGGGAGTCAGTCAGTGGGAAAACTGTCTGGCTTGCTCAGGTGTAGAGTGTGCCAGAAATATTTTGAGTTTTTAAGAAAGTTTTAGCTTTAAAGTAAAAGTCAAGTACTTCTGCTCCTGTGTGCTCACTCAAGCAGTGAACACACACACACACACACACACACACACACACAAACACACACACACACACACACACACACACGCACAAATTCATCTCTTCCCTACTTTGTCCGCCCTCACTCTCATAATGGGCATATGTGAGCTCTCCTTCTCTCTCTCTCTCTCTGTTCATCCATTTACTTAGGCTGTGCTCTGGTCAAGATCACATTCATTATGAGTATCCAGCTGATTCCTGTGAGACTACAGTCCAGTCCATCTAATTATGAGAAGACTTTTTTCCTCTCGTTTTGAAACATTAAAGCCCACGCAGAGTGGAACAGATTAAAACTGATGAAAATGATATGGTCATTTGTCCCAGATGGCTGGGAAGAGACGGTGTAACTGTCCCAACGTTTGCTCAGGCATGCAGATGTTAAGAGAGTGACACTTTTATTATAATCCCACACTCCGTTTTTTCTATTACCCCATAAATCAACATACCCTTTTAAAGTCACTGCATTAGTCAACAGCTAATGGTTTGCACTTTGTACACGACACCTCATTTACCGTTACAGCTTTTTGTATTTTCACTCCAAACAAAGAGAGAAAAACAACGTGCGACGCAAAAGGAAGAGTATTTATTTAAGTGAAAGTATGAGCAAACATTCACTTATTGACTGATTCACACTCCGTTTAAACTGACGTGAGTAAACAGTGTTCCTGCCCTTGTTTTTCCGGCACTTTGAGTTCTTTACAGACGTATACCTTCACCGTGGTCATGTGAATTCACCAGGATGTCGTATTTAAACAGATGCTTAACATGGAGTGTGTGTTATGTGTTTTTTTGGGACCTGTGAGCGCCTGTCTTGCAGGAGCAAAGCATGGGCCGTGCAGCCCGGTGGGAGCACCTGTTTTCATGAACCCAACCAACCGTCCACTGCACAGTTGCGGATTTGCACAAACCGTAGTGGAGCTGCCGTTTTAAATTACAGCTCTCACCTCAATATTCTAACTGTGAAGAATTCTGAGCTGCTTTCACATGAGCACAAAGAAAAGAGGCACAAGGACGATTTTTCATCTAGTTTTTATAATATGAAGGCTGCTGTCATCACAGTTCACTTATAACTGTGCTTTAGTCCACTTCAATGAAGGACAGACTTTTTACTTCTTCAGTGATTGGCTCTGAATGCAAACTGTCATCTTTTTGAAGAAGTGTCATGTTTACTTCAAAAGCAACTATCACCTATAACTGATACACAGAATGGAGGATTTAATAGCACATCAGTTCTAAAATGACATCATGTTATTGGCAGTATGGCACAAGATAGCATGCAAATTAAGATAAATGGTAGTCTGAGCTTAGAGAACACGACAAAAAATATATAAGAATATCAGTGTCATTACCAATGCAAATACTTGGAAAGAATAGGTATTGTTTTAACAGGAAATACATCTGTAGGAGTAGGAGCCTACTAAAGGAAGTGTGGGGAACAATCTGCCTGCATGAATTTTGGTCGGGTCCCAAACTGAAGAACGTTGGAAATGAATCCTGAAAGAGCAGTGCTGGGAAAAAAATCTGCAAAGATTGTAAACAAAAATGAAATATTCTTTTGTTTAGGGATTAGCGAGGATGCACCTTCTACAGGATTTGACAGGAAGTGTAGGAGAAAAATGGAAAAAATGACTCACAAACTGAAATAAATGGCACCGACTTATTAGAAATAATGACTGAGGCCCATGAAATGACTACAATGAATGTTAACGTTCTGCAACTGTTTGTTTTTTTATGAATTGTAATAAATAAATATATACATTGGACATGTTATTAGTCTCCATTCATGAAGCTTTTGTTGCTGTTGCAGGTGCTGGACGATCCTGCGGAGGACAACCTTCACATGGGTATGCAAACCTTATTTTATTTGTCTAAATCTCATCTCCCCTTCTCTCTCTCTCTCTCTCTCTCTCCCTCTCCCCTATATTCTGCCCTCTCTCAGCCGCGGGCCCTCGGCACATATGCCACCAACAAGTGTTCATATAAGTTATTCATCATTCAGATCATCTCTGGCTTCCCTTCACACCACCTCAAGGCTCACGCATTATGCAGAAACCTTCCATCAGCAGTGCCAGAGCAGTGCCACAGTTAACACGCCTGTTTAGTGGGACACGTCAAACTCTGCATATGCTTAATCTGGCACATTCAGCTAATTCAGCGTTATTGACAATAAACTGGCAGTGGTCAAGCCTGCATTAATGAGTCAATATGATCTTTAGTCTCATGTGTTTTTCCATCTCTCTCCTTCTTTCTGACAGTGTTCGAGCTGATGCCCAAAGGGTGAGTGGAGATGTCCTTTTTTTTTTCTTTTTTCAATAATTTAAGGCTCATCCCTGCTGTTCCTCTACCTTCCCCTCCTCATTTCTTCATCCCTCCATCCCACCCCTGGTCTCAGTGTAGTGTATTCCTTCGTTACTCCTCGCTGACACAGTGCAGGTGTTTGTTCCACCTTAAACTTCAAAGGGATTCATAATGTTCTTAGGTTTTCACAGTTATTACCAGTAAGCTGCTAAAAATGTTTCAAGGCCCGATGCATGAGCTGTTCTTCTGTGATGATCTAATGATCTGAGACCTTTTGTTATCGTAAGAAAGCGGAGGGGGGGCAGCCAGTGTTATGTCACATGTCTTCCCCGTTAATTGGAACATATGGTCTATTTGTTAGCTTTGTTGTAATGTGAGAAACTGTTTGTCTTGTTGCTCCTGGCAGGAAGATGATAGACAGTTGAGATGATTAATACAGCTGTTGTGTTGATGAGTTATACCAGTAATAACTAGTATAATATAATATAAACTACTACTGTCTTTACTTATATTAATACAGCTACTAACACTAATTCTGCTTGCACTACTTCACACACTAACAGCAGTACTTACATTTTTATATCACAGATAGTGCAATGGTACATGATTAGATTAGATGTTACGACAAATACCGCTACTACAACTGAAGTGGTTTTTAGTCGAGACACTAAATATAATGTCATAAATTATCATTGGTTATTACATTTGGGCAACAGTTTCAAGCATTTGCTGTTTCTAGTTTCTAATGCTTTGGTCTGTTTAAATGATGTTTAAATAAACCGAGCATGTTTTGGACAGAACAAGCCACTTTGAAGATGTTACCTTGGGCTCTGGTAAAATTCTAATTGGATTTTTCCACCGTTTCATTACATTTTATAGACTGTAGAAGGGTTAGTCAATCAAGCGATGAATCAGTAGAGTCAAATTTGTATTTTTGGTAGCCTTTGGAAATAAACTGCCTGAGTCTACGAGGGCTGCAAGTAACAATTATTTTTATGAGTGTCTATAAAAAGTCTGAAAATACTGCAGAAATGGCCTTTATGACTTCATAAGTACAATGGTGACTTTGAATGTCTTGTTTTGTCTGATCAACAGTCCAAAATCTAAAGATATTAGTTTACAGTCACATATGACACAGATGATCTTCTCCAAACAGCAATTAGTTGGCCTTTTTGCTTAAAACAACTAAAACAACTATTTGATCAAGCAAATACCTAGTGATTGATTTCCTGTCGGCTGACTCATCAACGTATCAGTCAATCAACTAATGGCTGCAGCTGTAAAATGTACAAACGTAATATAAGAATTTAAACACCTCGCTCAAGCAAGACAGTCCAGTGTGCATTGCTGGAGCAGATCCAGGGTTGTTCAGTACATGCTGTTCTTAATGGCATAGCTGTATCTATTTGTTGATCTCCACTTGAAATGACAGGATTCTCTTGTGTTCATAGTGTATGTATGGATAGCAGTGCAGCTACAGTAGTTGAATAGTATCAGTTTATGTCTCTTTTAAGCACATTTAAACCAGGTAAGGAAAGTACTGCATATTAATATCGATGTGGATGCATAATGAAAGATTGGATTGGGACTTGTGACACAGTGTGTGATTTATTAACACTGATCCAAACAAATACTAGGCCAATTCTGCTGCTGTTGGGTGTGGAATCATTACAGAGAGTCAGTAGCTGAGTATCAGTGATGCTTGGATGTGGATTCCATTTGGAGTCAATCTTCAGTGCTAATAATGAAACAGCTGATAAACATAATCAGTGGGTCTGTTTTCCTCTCTGTCTCTGTGTGTGTTTGTGTGTGTGTTTTCTACACTGCCTGACTGTCTGTCTGCCTGCGTGGATCTGCAGTCCAGTGATGGAGGTGCCCGCAGAGAATCCTTTGTCAGAGGAGCAGGCGAGGTTATACTTCAGAGACGTCATCCTGGGCATCGAGTACTGTGAGTATCTCACGCATGGAGGCAACATACAGAGGAAAGATGAAGCACAAGTGGCCTGAAATCTTTTTAAATTCAACTATTAAATTCATTCTAGAGATTTATTCCTGCATTCTGTACTGCAGGTGTTTCAAGTGGTTAGAAAAGTATTAGATCTTCCATTTCTAAAGATTACCCACTATGATACTCTACTTGCTCTGTCACTAATCTTTAAAGGAAAAGGAGTGGCATGGTAGGATTCCTCTTTTTCTATCAAAGAGAACAAAGGGTCAGACTGTTCTTGACCCTCTGTTTCCGTGCCCCCGGGTCTGGCTGATGCTGTTCTGCTGTCCACCTCATCAGCATCAAGCCTCTTTTCACTGAAATGCTCTTTCTTAAGCTGTGTGCTCATTTGCTGGAGTGGATCAATTTCACCAGGCTATGAGCCTAATGATTAGGAATCAATGCTGCCTCTTTCTGAGCCTTGAGGTCCATCTTGAAAATGAGGAAGCAGAGGCTCATAGGAAAAATCCCAATTTGTTGTTGGTAGATCATCGGTATATTCATATTTTCATTGTTGAGAGCAGTCAGTATGTGCAACAAAAACATACTCTTTAATATTTAGTGAAGGTACTTCAGCAGGGCAGATGAAGCACCTTCCTCTGATTGAAAAGCTTTTTTGGCTTTCATTGCCGACTCTCTTGAGAAGTACAGCCTTTGACTCTAAAGAAAACATCACTCTGACCATATTATTATACAGAGTGTGGCTTCGATGACACTTATCCAAATTGAAATCTGGCGACTGCAAATTCCCAAAGTAATCAGTATGTGTTGATTTGCTCCTAATGAAGTCTGACGTGAAATATTACCCGCCGCTCCTCAGGTCATTGTTCATGTGTGTTTTTCATTTGTGTGTTATTAGCAATAAGGATGTTTAATTCCCAAGTCCTCTTAATGAGTCAAGTGCCTCCTGTTTAATACGACCTCGTCAGACGAGAAGGCACCACTTATCCAATCAGTGAAGTGTCCGAGGCTTAGCGTCAGACGGCTGTTCAGTTTAAAGGTTTAAAGATGTACTTAACTTGGAGTCTTAGATGAACTGAAGCTCGGGGCATTCACGTCATTCTTAAACTGCTGCAATCAGGCGAAGGTCAGACCAGTGATTTCTTAAGTGTCAGAATAACGACTTCTCCCACATGCTACTTTTCAGATACTTGAAATCCCTCTGAGTCTTTACTTTAGTTTAAAAAATGCACTCTGCTTTCCTTTAGTGCAGCTTGCATGCATGTTCAGTGGTTCATTTTGATATGATATGAAGAAAACTAAATGTTATCAGAGTGTCTGTGTCCGCTTTACACACTGGATAGAAAAAATGTCGGTCAGCTGGTGTGTATGCAACAGTTTAGTGAATTCTTGCAAGTGATCTTAACAACTGATGGCAGACTAGGCCTCACATTTGCGGTGAATATTCATGATGCCCCTCGGCATGATTACTAATGATTTAGGTGTTCCCTGACCTTCCGCCTAGCTCCGTCGCAATGCGTGACGAGGCTTCTCGCCCACAAATGACCCAGTTTCCATAACAAACTGCTGTGGATGTAATGCTCCCTGATCATGACTGTGAAGGAGAAATATAAAAATCTAATTTTCAGATTGCTATGACATATTTTTGGCACACTGAGGCTTCCTGAGAGAATACATATTTTATGTTTGAAGGCACCACTTTCTAATGAGAGTCATAAGGCAGTGTTTAGGTTGCAAGGTTGTAGGTGTTACCCTCCAGTTTTCTTTAGCTCTTTAGTTAATTAAGAAGGTCCTCTGAAAACCTCCAGACAAGCTGGACCAAAATCTATTTAAAAATAAAGTAAGAAAGTACAGGCTCTAAAATGTACTTAAGTACAAAAGTAAAAATGAATTTTTACTGTCAATGATACACAATACCTCTTTTGATAACTCGACAAAACAAAAAAAGTTCTTGTCACACAAAATAGGATAGTTTTTCTCTTTTTCAGACAGAATATATATATAAATATTAGGGCTGCCAGTGTTAACGCGTTAATAGCGATGAGATTAAGGGCCGAGCATAACGCGTTCATTTTTTAAATGCGTTAATCGCTCCTCACTGACTGACTCACTGTCACAGATTACTGTTATAATGGACCTCTGTAAACTGTGCACAGTGTACAGCCCGTGTTCATATGGAAAGAGTCTTACTGCTGCTGTCATATTCCTGCACTGTCTGCACACATTGTTGGGACTTTCCTTCCAGTAGCCGATTTTGGTATGAGCAGTCGCCCAGGGCGACACAGAGCACACACACCAAAAGGAAAAAAAAAAAGATAGGTTTTCTATCACTTATTTGCACGTCATGTCTTTTTTTAATTATAATGTCACAGAACCAAGTAAAGAGTCTGTTTTGACAATGTAAGGAGTAGAACGTACAGATATTTGTGTTCAAATGTAGTAAAAGTAAAAAGTCTTAATACTCAAGTAAAGTACAGATACCTGGAAAATCTATTTAAGTACAGTAACCAAGTACAAATACTTCCCACCTCTGGTTTCAACTAGTGTATAATCACCTGAAGAATTGTTGTCTTATCATTAGCTTAGAATGGCCTTTATATCTACATAGGGAGCAGGTTTTCTTCTATGGGACCTGCCATGTTATTTTGCCGTGTTTCTACAGTAGCACAGAACAGACAAACCAAACACTGGCCTTTCACATTTTTTTGAAGGTTTTGCGTCACCATAGGTTCTTCTTTCACGTTCTTCACGTTTGAAAGGAGAGGGGTAATCAGTTGGTTACAATCTGCAACCTCACCACTCAATGCCACTCATTTCTACACACTGGTCCTTTAATAAAGGTTATCAGAAAGGTTATTAGAAAGTATTTATGTATTATCATTTAAAACTGCATTATTACCAAATAGAATGAATACACCTCACTTAAAGGGTACATGGCAATCTGTTCTTTGATAGTAATAGCAGGTAACTGATCGATGAACCATTAGATATTGAATTATTAACCATTAATAAAGGCATTAGTCATAACATATAAACCCTTTTGAACAACATGGAAGTGTTAACCATGTTATGTATTACTGGAGCTTGTCTGTAAATCATCAGGATGTGGTTCATTAACGATTAACTTTGTCTTTCTTCTCCTCAGTGCACTACCAGAAGATTGTCCACCGGGACATCAAGCCCTCTAACTTGTTACTGGGAGATGATGGTCATGTGAAGATAGCAGACTTCGGGGTCAGCAACCAGTTTGAGGGCAACGACGCTATGCTGTCCAGCACAGCTGGCACTCCTGCATTTATGGCCCCAGAGACCCTCTCAGACAAGCGCAAGAGCTTCAGTGGAAAAGTAAGTAAATTCTACATCAGTATGCTACATACTGCTTTATTTGTGTTCATCTGACACAGTGTTCAGAGCATGTGCTTCAATTTGGTGAACTGAGCTGCTGCGGTTAACGCAGCCACAGGTGTCAGCCCGGGTCTCATGCTTTGAAACGAGAACTATTAAACCAAGATGAGTTTTCAGACCTTTGCTGGCCGCCTGCAATCCAAGGAGCAAATTGTAATTTTCAGTCTTTTGCCTGAGGAAGTCAGTGATACTACTGAAAACAGCAGCATTACCAGAGTCAAGAATTCATTTTTATTATATGGTTTCTACTTTTACAATAAAGCAGTGATCAGACATATTTCGGGAGGATAAATTGAATTTCAACCTACTCCATAGTAAATCCATATTATCTGCAAACCAATTTTCTTTATTACAACTGAATTAAATTTGTGAGAGTCTGTATGTCGAGTTTTGTGAACAAACCCCCACTAGATGATTTATGAACAACTGACTAACCAAGAACCTACTACTTGCCCCCTTTTTTGTCTGATTAGTCCTATATTCTTCTTGATATGGACTTGTTCCAGCCATGTTCCACACAGCTTTGTGTCCATTATGCTGCAACATGTATGATTTTGGTGTAAATCAGTAGTGAAATATGTAATATCCAACACTTGTGCAGTACGCCACTTAAAAACCCTTCAGTTGTTCCAGTGGTGCATCAGGACATTAGACCATATTAGTCACGGTAACATGTCTGATAACAAATGGAATTGAGATAGATTGCAAAGGTTCAGAAGACTAGCTTAATCATTTCATATCTATCAAGCAGAGATGGATTTATAGGAGAGCTGGCTATTCATTCAGAGAGAGAGAGAGAGAGCGAGATGGAGATGGAGCACTATCTGATCACATAAATCCATCTCTGAGATATCTGATTGCAGACGTCCTCCAAAAAAAGAACCCATTTATCAAAGTAGGCAGGTCAACATGTTTGTTTGTGCAGATTCTTCTTAAATGTGTGTTTACCAGTATGTTGCGTTTAACATCACTACTGCTTTGTTCTTCTTTAAAGGCGCTGGATGTGTGGGCCATGGGAGTCACTCTCTACTGTTTCGTCTTCGGGAAGGCAAGTCCACACAATATCTGTCTCCCTGTTATTTATCAGCATCTGGTTAACAGATCTCAGTAAAGGTGGCAGTAGAAGATGGGCTAAGTGTTGATTTCACAGTCCCACATGCCTGTTAACAGCACTCGGCAGCACTTCAGTAGGAACACTCAGGATGACCTGTTTTTTTTTATGCTTGGTACAGCAGCCGTGATGTGGCATCATTCATTTTAATGAGTGCAAGAAGCTGTTTTGTTTTTTTTGTCTTTGTGGATATAGATTTTTCATGGCGCAGCAGTAATTCAATCTACCTTCCTTGTGTTTTTCACTCCTTCCTCTGCTCCACCTGCAGTGCCCATTTATTGACGAGTACATATTGGCCCTGCACAATAAGATAAGGACAAAGCCTGTGGATTTCCCAGAAATGTAAGTCCATCGCCTGCCTCCTTCACTCTCCTTTGCTTCATGAAAAGAGACAGCGGCGATGTCCACACAGCTGCGGTCTCAGACAAATTGCACGATTCAGTAGTCAGCGGCAGCGCATCCTAAATGTCATCTGCATGTGATCAAAACAAGCTCTGAAAAATCTAACAGGGGCGTCAGCAGCAGCCTGTCTTCCTTCGGCCCGAAAGGTTAAATAATGGAGATTGTCTCGGGTGAATTTGTTGACAGGACAGACGGAGAACAAGAAATAGACTGAAGGGGCAAACTGAAGTATAAACACAGCAGATGTGAAGTGGCAGCTACAGTATGTGTCAGGACAGGGAGCGTAATGTTAATGATAAGAACTTCTTCCTTCCGGTGGGCTCAACAGACTCCACCATTAAACGCCGCCCTCGTATCGCATCACCTAATAGAATCATCTCCGCGCTGTGCCGATCAATGACAGCAGCGGTGTGTTGTCAGCACTGATAGGATCATTATTATACTGTAAGCTGTAGTGCATTTAATGTCATTATGATTAATGGCTGAGCACACATAAACATCTTTTACAGGGATACGAACGATCTCTGCTACTGTAAACGCAGTTATTGTAGATATTGCTGGTGTTATCTCACTGTTTCAAGTGTGTCAGACTTATAGTAACTATAGAACAGAATGATCGATAGGTCATCATCATCATCATCATCATCATCATCATCATCATCATCATCATCTCTCCACTGTTCACTCAAAGCATACACTCAGCATGTTGAGTTATTAGCACAGGATACACTGTAACGCTTCTGGTTTCAAGCTAACACCACGGTTTACTGCACAGAGTGTATATATGGTGCTGCTTGCTTAAGGCGGGGTCACCTGAGGGGTCACGTATAGTACAGCCAATGCTCGTGTATCACTGAACAGACATGCTTCAGTATCATCAAATGCATCAATCCACACTGACTCTTAAGTCTTTTTTTTTTCTTCCCTCTGGCGTGTTTAGAGAAGTGTAATCTCCACAGACAGCTGTTTAAGTCAAACAAAGCTTCCGCTGTGTTCTGCATGTGTTGACCTTATTAAAGCTATGTATATCGATAGATCAGGACTCCTGGTCTGCCTGTCAGCTGCAGATTCTACTTGCTACGGTGGGTGGGGGAATAAAAATCAATGAATCTATAAATACAAACTGTTGATTCCTTATTGTGGAGTTTCTATCAGCCTGGTGAAGACAGTTTGTCCTCTCAGCTCTCAGACAGCTGCTGATAGATGGAAGGAGACACTAGATACAGGTCAGAGTCTTTGTGGATTGACTAGATAGACTGTCAAGTATAATTCTTGTACGGAAAAAAACAGTGCAGGTTTTGCGTGTTTTCAGGGATTTGGTAAACTTGCAATTCTTGTACACAGAAGGAATTTCATGAAAATCAGTTGAAACATAAGACAGACGTCAAGCCTGAATGATATGTGTCAGTGTCAATGCATGCTGCAGTGTCACTTTGAATGCATCCACTCTAAAAATGACTTGTTCCTTTTTTTTTTGTAGTAAGTTATCACACAAGTTGTAGTTGTGTATTTATTACATTAACTAGAAAATGGAAAAAAAAATAGTATGTGAATGCTGACAGCTGAAATAAATCACACTGAAAATGCAGAAATCTGGAATGAATTTCACTTGAAAATGTGACAGCTCAAATGTGCTGCTGAAAAGACTGGAAGCTGTGAAAATGTAAAACCTGAAAAACTGGAAGCTGAACTGCATTACTTCAAATATGTTCAAATATGTTGCGAGAAAAAGCTGAAAGCCAAACTTTAAAAGGTGGAAGCTGGCATGAATTGCCAGAAAAGGCAGAAAATAATTATTTTTATTGATTTCAGACAGATGAAGTTAATTGCTAATAACACTTTATCTACTTCAATATACCATCAGGCAGGTGTTTATACACCTTTTTTTTTTTTTTTCAAAAAAGTTATTCATATTAGAGTGAGGATGGCAGTCAGTGCTGATACTACCAATGTTCTATGTATTGGTTGGCTTATGTGACTTGCAAAAGATCATTTATTAATACTTTATAACTAAACCCCTTCTTCACATGGTTCAGATAAATAGATACCAACCTGTTGCAAAAAAATCCATTTCAAGAATTTTGCAAAATAAATCAGAAAAAATTGAAATACTTTTCTCTCTCAGCTTTTTTCTTTTTGAAATACCAGATATCTTTACCTCTTAAAGCCTCTAAAAATGAGTCTTTGGTTAAGTTTGGTTCAGCTCATATAGACATACAATATGCAACCTATGATAAGCTTTCATGTGGAAAAACAGTGTTGCAGAAAGTGCACAATCTAGACCTGCTCTATGTGAAAAGAGCCCTGAGAGAACTTTCCCCGTTGCTGTTGGCACCTTTCTAAATAAAACTGACTTGACTTTGGGCCATGGATGACTTCAGTTTCTACAGTCTCATCATTTACATGTTGTGTTTCTTGCAGACCAAAGATCAGTGAGGAGCTGAGGACTCTGATTTTGCGGATGCTGGATAAGGACCCAGACACCAGGATCACCCTCCCTGAGATCAAGGTAAATGAGAGCATGGGATCAGTCACTTACTGTCAGAACAGCAGGCAGCTAACTTTAACAAAATCACAACAAAAGGAATCGTGTTCGTGTTCAGAGACAACAGGACTGTGTTTTTCTCTCTAGTGACTGAATGTATGACTCTGACCTCAGAGTGGAACATACAATAGGGTTCATTAGATGTGCTGTGCTGCTCCAGGGCATAATGAAACCTGTTTGTCCCTATGGAGGACAGACGAGCTAAAACTGAGCCAGTATTTGAGGGGCAGGGAGGTCCAAGATCAGCCATGGACAGATGACATTCCCCACTCCCCACCGTGTTTCCATGACACAGTCTGATCATGTGTTAGTGAGTCATTTTCTCACCAGAGACTCTGTTTGTGTTTATGATCCAAGACATAATTAGGCTGTCAGGGCATCATGCATGTCGTCGTGCACAAACACACACAGGAGTTGCATGACACAGCTCAGCAAAAGCCTTTAAATAACAAAATATCACTGCATAAAGTTATCGGTCACATTTTTATAACATTTAAAGCAATATCATGTTGTAGCCCCTGTGCTGCACTGTTATCACTGTCAAATTAAAGCATGTGTCAAATATTCACAGGTACACGTGGTTTTCGGACCTTTCACATGAGAGATTTTGAGGGGCAAATGTGTTTTTTTGGATATTTCATGTTTGAAATATTCAGGGGCAGGTGTGGTGTTCAAATGTTTCACATGTGATGCTTTCAGTAGCACGTCTGTTTTTTTAAAATGTGAAATATTTCATGTGTGAACAGGATTAGTTTCTATTTAGAAATTTCTTTTTGACTAGGGCAGCCACTTCCTTTGCTAACACCCAATCTGCAGAGATTTAAAAGGATAAATAATGATATTCTATGTTTACATCATTGTCAACAAATCCCTTACAAAGACCAACACTAACACTGAATTGATAATACTAACAAATGCTGCTTGTTTAGCCAACGCGTCATAGAACACATTTCTCTGTGCCATAGAGCTCCAGAAGCTATTAAGCACACATCAGTGATCCACAGCGTTGCACTTGATGATGTTCCCTCATTATGATAAACATGGGCAATGTAGTTTGTCTTCCTACATAAAACATCATGCTGCTGTAAATACTGACTGATGCATCATATCCCAACAAATGATTTACTGTGTTTGAGTTATATTGAAAACTACACTGCTCAAGAGATAAAAGTGTATTTTTGCAATGAATGGGCTAGAGATTAGAGCCACAGACAAACAAAGGGAGCCTTCTCCTTAAAATCAATGTAAGCAACAATGCACTAACTCTGACAAAAACAAACTCAGGCAGGTCGGTCACTGTGATGGAGTATGTCTCAACAGCTTTTGAGTCTTTGCCTCCGGGTTTTTGAAGCATAATGAAATTAATGAATAAAATGAATTCTACCAGCCAGAGAGCTGGCTGGTAAAATTTGAACAAGCTCATTTATAAATCTAATCAAGTATGCCTTGCTTTAGAAAATGCTCAGTAACAATGTAAAATATGCATGTAACGAAAGACAAGGGCTGAATCATTATGAATAAAAACCATAATCACCCCTATTTTAAATATGAAACAATACACAAAGTAGTTGAGAACCAAACTCCCTGCAGAGTTCAGCTGCAAACTAATGCCTGATTAGACTGCTTACCTGTAAATGATCATTACGACATGTTTAATGTGTTTGTGTAATCAGATGGACCAGTGGGTGACCCAGGGAGGCACTGACCCCTTACCCCTGGAGGAGGAGCACTGCTCTGTGGTGGAGGTGACAGAGGAAGACATCCAGAACTCAGTCAAGTTCGTTCCCAGCCTCTCTGCAGTGGTAAGGAACGCTTAGTGTCTTGCGTTTCACTAAGCTCCCGTGTGTCATATTGATATGTTTACACTCATCATTATCAGGGATGGTGAAACCCCAAGAGTAGCTGCTACTTAACAATTGCAACCATCTGTTAACCGTAATTGCCACAGAAGACAAATTACAGGAGCAGCACAGAGCAGAAAAGGGAGTCATTTTATATTTTAGAAGGCAGGCTTGTTCACCCTCAAGACAAGGTTTCCTATTCATTATTCAATTCTGAAATCTAAACACAAGTATCATTTTGATATTCCAGTTAAAAAGTGTTTATGCTTGTATTTTTAAAGATTTTCTTTTGATAAATGACCACTGTTAACATCCAGTTTTACAGGACACTAAGGTTAAAGGACTAATGTGTAGGATTTAGTGGTATCTAGCAATGAGGTTGCAGACCAACTGAATACCTCTCCCCTCACCCTCCACTTCTAAGCATGTAGGAGAACCTATGGTGAACCTATGGAAACTCCCATAAAATGTCACAGGCCCTCCCTAGAGTCAGTGTTTGGTTTGTCTATTCTAGGCTACTCTAGAAAAATGGTGGCGCAACATGGTGACCTCTTTGGAAAGGGTAAGTCTATCTGCAGATTGCAGTAGGCACATGACCCCTCGGTTAGGTTTAGGCATGAGAAGTGAGATAATTAGAGTTAGAGTTAGTGGACAGGGGGGTTTGTCGTGTAGCATGCCGTTACCATGACAACATTAGGGTGGGGTCATGTAGTAGAGTGGTTGTGTTGTTTAGGTCTGCATGACACACCCACAGATACCCTTCTTAGACCTAGGACCCACCCCCTATGTAGATATAAAGGCTCATTCTAAGGTAATGAAAACACAATTCTTATCTTCAGGTGAGTATACGCTAATTAAAACATACTTATGAACATTATATTTTATTTTTGACAAGTCTGTTATGTTAGATGCGATTAAATTCTACTCTCTTCACCTTTAAGACTCTACTTTGTTAGAGGTATTTTTCACATAAACCATTACATCAACTGCAAAAGGAACCACTTCACTAAATGGGTGCACCAGCGATCTGCAGATTGCAGTTATATCCACAGACATCACTGTTAACTGCAGATTGTGTGGGCCGTGTTATAAAAATGAACATTAATAGGGTATGAGTTGCGGGTGGGTGAAATAATCCCACTGCAGCAGAAACGATAAATGCATTTCCCCATTTACACACCAGGCACAGCTGTGTAGCCTAACTTAATTTGCTTTTAAAATGATAATCTGCACATCTGTTAGTGTTTTTTTTCTTTTTCTGAGATATTCCAAGAGTAGCAACGTGGTGCATTTTACATCCAAAGCCATCAGTCTGCCACCTCTATCAACTGTCACCATGTCACACAGTGAAGCTCCATACGCTTGTTAAACTAATCAACAAAGCATTGATCCAAGAGCCTGACTAAATTCTGTACTATTCATTAAGAAACACTGCAACAGTACCACTCCTTGACTCAGCTAAGTTCCTGTGCTGAACCACCAGCTCAAAACAAAAAAGAACCTTTTTTTCATGTCTTTGTAACTGTGTCTGTGAATGTTTCAGATCTTGGTTAAAGCCATGCTGAGAAAGCGCTCCTTCAGTAATCCCTTTGAGTGCCCGAGTAGGAGAGAGGAGAGGTCCATGTCTGCACCTGGCAGCCTGCTCATGTAAGCCCACACAGCTCAACAGCCTCACACACATCCATGTTCAAATCTCACTTTTAACACTTACATATCTTATCCATGAAAATAAAAAAACAAAAATAAAGCCACACAGGCCCAATCTTATTGCCGAGATTGCTTGAGATTTTGATATTGATGGGTACCTCACACCTGTCTCTTCTTTCTGCTGTATCAGGTTAACTAGTACTCATTCCTGCAGCAGCTGCTGCTGCTTTGTGTTGCCATAGCACCATAATTCATTCTTTCATTGTATGTAGTGGAGCTTACAGCATTTCTAAGTGTTTCTTTGTGTGTTGCTTTCAGCTTTTAAGGGTAGAGGGATTCAGGGTGACGGCGAATGATAAAGATACACCCAAGTGCCTCAGGCTGACCTTGGTTTTTCTGTTATATAGATTGAAAGCGTCACAGGAGAAATGGCTGATGGTCTTATCCTATCTTTCAGTTTCCACATATACAGCCGAGGGGCAAATTGGAGCATCTATAGCTGCTCCCTGCTGTACAGCGGGCGCCCTTGGAACAGTAATGTGTGTGGTGTGACCAGCAGACTTTGTCAAGAAGATGTACCACTGTTACTCTGAATGTGGAGCAGACTCTCATGTCTTGGTGTGAAGGTTTTATTAGATGATTTTATCTAGTCCTAGGTTTCCCCTGCCTACAGTGTAGGCAGGCAGAGAACTGCTATCTAAGGTGAAGGTGTTTTCAGAGAAGGTGTAGGGAATTTGAAACAATACTGCCCCCTGCTGCACGTGAGAAGAATTTGGCATTGTACAATCTAGGACTCAGGAATTGAGGAGTGGCTCATTGTTTCTGATTATCGGGCATCATGAAACATAAAGACATAGACCATGAACTGCAACCTAAAGGCTAACCTGTAGTATTTTATTAACATCTACTTCAACCAGAAAGATCATTAGCAAAATAATTTCCTCTACAGTAAAAAAATCAGGAAACAACAGGATTTGTGGGTAATGTGGTCTTATCTAACAAAAATAAAAAATGCCAAGTATGACACGAGCTCCAAAAACACCAGATCCTACATTTCCCATAATGCAACTTGATGGCATTGTCTGTTGTACTTTCCCTTGTAATGCGTATGTCTTTCAAAGGTCATGCTCCTAGTTTGTAACGCAGGCTGTCTAAAAATGTGTACTGAGTAAAAACCAAGTGAAGATAACCCTGATGAGATCACTATGACATCATTAGGGTTAAAGTAAAGCTCATTCAGACCCACTGAAAACATTATGCGACTGTTTTAAAAGGCTGAGTATTAATAACCATGACTAGTAGACTCAAATTGATTTCTAAAATTGGATGACTGCCCCTTTAAAACATTTTCCAAAAAATGATGTGATGTTTTATTTCAATTTTGTTTATTTTGTTTGAACCAGGAAACAAACCAAGTGAATTCCTCACATTTTCGAATCAGTAGTTTGAAGATTTAAGCGTTTAATCAATTATCAGAATTGTCTTTGATTATTATTATTCTGTTGTTGGATACATTTTCTGGGCATTTAAAAAAAAGAAATCTACATAAAGCACCTTCATGATGAGGAGGTGGAGTGTGTAGAGGGGAGCTCACCTCCACCAGCCACCGTGTCTTTCACCTCCTGTGACTTCTCCATCTTTTCTCCCAATCTGCTGCAGGGACTCGTGGCCTTTCCGGCCCACTTTAAAACTGCACCCCTCACTCAGGTAACACTCGTGGCACGCTGTCTGTCCAACATCTGCTGTCCCAGCCTCTACGCCCCCATCCTCATCTTAGACCCCCTTTGACTCTTTGCTTACCCATATCATGAGAGGTGAAGGAGCAGCCTCTTCCCCAGCTGTCATCTCAGAGATTTTTTGTCATCTCCCTGCTGCTGTCATTTAACGATGTGTTACATGGATAAAACCTGTTGTGTGTTTAAAATTTCATCATGTAATGGAAAAAGTAAAAAGCATGTCCCTGCTGCATTTGGAGATTAATATCTTGATCATTCAGAACTCTGACCTCACTGCGATTGACCAGCTTGAATTCCTAAAAAGAACTACAGATATTAACTTCATCCTCTTTTGCTCTTTTATGTCATCTTTCAGAAAGGGCAGCACAGGAGATGGACCCAGAGAAGGAGAGCTGGAGGACCTTCATGAAGACGAGCCCTCATGAGTCTTAACCACGCTCCGGTCAGCATTGCTTTGTCTTAAACTCCACCACGTCATCCACATTTTTTCCTTCAAACCAGTGACACACACTACAAGCTTCTCCTTCTACACACCGAAGAGGCTCGAGGTTTTAAATCCGATATGTTGCTCGTGTTCAGACTTTAACGCTCAGGCCTGCTTTTGTTTTTGCTTCCCGTCAGCCTCAGAGTGACCTCCTTCTACCCCGGTTTTACCCCACAAATGACCTTCTCCAATGTTGAATTTCTGGGCACCGCGTTTGATCCACATCTGCTTATCTTAACTGCTCAACCGCTCGCTGTTGTGACTGGCATCAGTGAACCGATACGAGGAACTCCACCTGTTTTTATGGATCATTAGCAGTTCAGATTAATGTTGCGGGAAAAAGAGGAGAACATGTTTGTCAGCTGGCTTTGAACTGATGCAAAAAACCCTCTTTTTTTTTTTTTTTTAAACCTGTATATGCATGGTGAATAGTTACACCTCATCTTCAGACTATCACAGGAAGGGGAACAAATGCCCTGTTCAATAATCATCACAGACTTCAGCATGTAAATGAAACTGTATTGTCTCTTCAGTGAACTACAGGGCTTTAGATTTTCTGTTGGACGTTTTAATATTGTACATAGGTGTCTCGGGGTCGCATCGTTGTTATCGTCTCACAGTCCTATTCTCGTGTCTGTGCCATTTTTAAGCTTTTTTGTTTGTTTTGGAGTCTGTCCTGTGCTGCCTTCACAGTCTTCAGGCCCTGCTGGTTGAACTTCTCTTCTCTTCTGAGGGTGATCACACACAGGAAGGGCATCAACGTTGCTTGAACCCATTTCAAAGTGACTTTCTCCTCTTTTCCCGTGCTGTGATGTGTAATTATTTCCATGTTACAAGTCATTTCACGCTTCTTTTCCTCACTCTGTTATGAGTTGTTTTTTTATCCTCTTACACTATCCCTATTCCTTTTATATCATATTGTACTGTTTGACGTGATGTGAAGTCACTGTGACAGAAATTGGAGCATTTCAGAAGTTTATGCCGCCCCCCCCCCCCCCTCTTCTACACTAGATTTTAATATGAATCATTCTTGGCTGCAGAGCTGATTTAAAGGCATAAATCTCATTGTCCGAGTTGAACATCAGTGAGTGCTCTTGCAGAAAAAAAATGGAGCGTACTCTTAAAAATATATCCAGGCTTGTTTGTTAGTTTGCCTGGCTGACCTTTTTGATGTTCCAACTAGCCACACAAGCTTACAGAGCTTTATTATTATTATTTTTGTGATTCTTGTCTTGTTTTCTGAAAGAAAAAAAAAGAAACACAACATCTGTGGGCTGTTTTGGCTCTGCCGACTCAAATCACTGAGAGCGTTCCTGCCTCCACAGCAGCTCTGCCTCAGATAAATGTTTATGTAACTCCCATTTTGACTCTTCGTTCCTCTCTGGCTGGCTCCACCGTGCAAGAGAGGGCACGTTGGCGCTCAGAGATCACTTCAACTGCAGTGAAAGGGAGCATTTCAATGTCGTGACGAGGCCCCGGCCTGCCAACAACAACACTTGCCATCCACTTCAACCCCAGTGTGGCTGATTAGAAACAGGGGAGTGCGCCAATTTGCATTCCCTCTATTAATCTAGTGTCCTCCATGTGAAAAGATGCTAACTGAAGCAGAGAGGACAGACAGGGATCTTTATAAAGGCAGGGACTTAGTGCAAAAAATACCCATCATGGATGCTTTTTAATTTATAATAAAGTGGGTGGAGGAGAATGTAATGTAGCTTTATATCTTTTTTTATTTTATCGTTGAGTAAAAGATGTATTTGTACAGGACACATGAATATCTTAATGTGTGGTTGTCTGAAGTGTTTCAGTATGTGCAGTTTGAGGATCTTTTTGTGTTTGTTCCTTCTCTCCGCTGAGGATGATGTAAGCGAAAGTAATGGGAGTAAAATATGTGTTTGCAGGGTAACCTTCAATGAAGGGCTGTTTGAACCAAAAAGTATGAAATGGTATGTTGTTTTATTTGCTTTAACACTCTTTATGAGAAGAATTATTTTTTAATCGTGATGTTGCCAGCTTTATATTCATGTGTGTGTGTGTGTGTGTGTGTGTGTGTGTGTACAGATGTTTGTCAGTCTCAGAGGTGCAATATTGTTGTTTTTATTATACGTGCATTACTGGCTCATTCTCCCTGCTGTAAGAGCTCTCAGGCCGCTCATCCTTTGGACTTTTGTTTTAGCTGTTTCTTCTTAAACTGAAAAAAAACCTACATTGCACTTTTCCACTTACTGATACATATTAAACTTATTTTGATTGCATATAAAACTACTACCGGTATCTGTCAACCGTGCAACATTGTGCAGTTTATGATAAAGACGAAAAAAATCGGTGTGGCTCACCTGTAAAAGACCATATTTACTGTGTATCGATATGTTTTGATTACAATACTCTTGGGTATCAATCTGCATGTCACAGCTTTGCTACTTGGTTGGTTTTTTTTGAGAATTTTTATGAATGAAAATAGGTTTCCATTTTCCACTAACTTATTCTCCTGTGTCAAAATACTGTAACAGCTGCAATGGTAAGATTGTTTTTTTATTTTTTAAATTTTTGCGCGCATCCATACAATAACACAAATGTAATTGTTGTATAACTGGGGCATGGCACTTTTGGGTGTTACTACTGAAATGATGCATGATGCAGAAACACTGTAAACCTTGGTGTATCAGCAGGGATCAGAGCACAGGAGCAGCTTAAAGTGGCAGCTGTGTGTCATGCAGGTGTTCGGGATCTTCTTGATAGTCACAGCCATGAAACGGTTAACTCTCCAACTATAGGTATAGGTAAAGGTTTTTTAATCTTAATCACCTCTGCCAAGGTGGTTATGTTTTCTGTCCTGTTTTGTGTGTCTCAGTTTGAGTAATGGCCACAATTCACTTTCAATTCATTAATGAATCAATTAGACAAAGGGCTAAAGAAGGATTTGTTCCATTTTTGGTGCAGATGACACCCACATGTGCCATTTCATAAAGCCCTTCACATTAGATTTTAATTTCTCTTGGATTCCTTGTTGCCAATCTTTACTAAAAGGAAAAAAAAGGTTAGCAAAATCAAAAGATGAGGGTTTTATTAGTTTGTATGTGTTTTTTTAGTGTCTCCTAATGGTGACGTGTATGACTCTTAAAATGCGGCACAATTCGTCCTTCTAGAAAGCCCAAATACTTACAGGTTGTACATATTCTACAAAACTCTGCATGTCACAGTTTGTTGCAGATCTTGATCCCGAAGCAGTTGATGCAACCTGATATATTTGACAATCTCTAATATGAAAAAAGCCTTTGCAGAGGGGGTTCACTGAGTTCTGAGTTCTGAGTTCACTGCACATGAAATGAGTGACGGGACTAATTTCTCATAATTTCAGGTCATCATTTTATCTAAAAGAGGAGTGCAGAGGGAGAGTGTACATGATATTTCTGTAAGTCAGAGGGAAGATGGGGTTGCTGCTGTGTATCTTTCTGTATGTGACTGTCCTGGTGTCTGTGTTGAAGGTGCCTGCTGTCTGCTGTGTTTCTGGATGTCTGTCTCGTGTCGTTTTGTGCATTTCTCTGAATGTACTCACTGGCCTGTGTCAAGTCGCTCGTGTAAAACCAGGAAGCATGGCACATCCCTATGGAATGCAGTTGTTACAATGTAAATATGTACCAATATATATAAAGGAGCTATTTTTTGCATGCTTTTTGTACACTTAGACATGATCAAAGACAATAAAAAAAAGTAAATCGGAATCATTTTGATATTATTTTTGCCTGTTTTTGTTTCATTGCTTGAGACAAAAGAAAAAAAAACTAATATTTCTGTACACATTTTATTTAACTCCACTGTTGATATCACGAAATGCACACGGGATCAATGACAGTGGCACATCCACACATTATGGGATGTATCTTGTTTTGACAAAGACAATGACAGGGGGAATGTCTGACTTTCACATAGAGCATCGACATGCCAGACACAGTTCCTTCACCTTTACAGAAATAGAGACAGTCAAGAGTCTGAGGTAACACCCAAAGGATCGAACAAAGCAAACCAAGTTCCACCCGAAATAAAATACACATACAGCTGAGCTATTCTACCTGCGACTCACTCAGAGTGGCTTTAAAGGATGAGTGGGAGAATGTTGGCAGAAGATGCTGTGAAAGATTGGAGCGTTGTCATTTAACTGTGTCCTTTTCAGTCTCCAGAGTCCATTTAAAGAGATTGTGTGTGTGTGTGGGTGTGTGATTGTGCGTCGTCTTGCAGGGTGTAGTGCAGGGTTCCAGTGCAGCACACGTCCAAACACCACAGCCACTGACTTTAAAATGTGCTCCATGGTCACTTCTACACAGGAAAAGCAGTAAAAAAAACAAAAAAAGTCATCACATTAGAGCTCAATTTAGAATAACTCATATAGGTAGAAAAGCAATGCTTAAACCAGACTATCTCTTACATTGGATGCCTCAGTCTCTGTGCTGCCTGCTTCTGAATCAGGATCCTGTAGGATAAAAGTCAAAGCCAGAGAGTAGGAACCATTTACACCTCTAGGGGTAATGTGCAAAAGGATCCTCCTTTAACATCACATGATAGAAAATACAAGGGAAATCTACACCACTGTCTGGACTTCTATATGCACTCACGTTGGACTGGCCAGTGCCTTCGACTTGTCTTGCATTTGCTTCAAGGGTGTAATAGACGGTTGCGTCTAAACCGAGCGACTCGCTGTCATGCTGTAAATAGAAAACGTTCTGCCCGTTTCAGTTAAAAAGCTCTCTGGGTGGGATGGAGGGGAAGGGGGGGGGGGGGGGGGGGGGGGGCAGGGGGTGGAGTGCACCTTCTGTTTAACATGGCATGGATGGTTTCTACACTGGTCACGAATGTTATGGGATGTAAACACAAATTGTTGCTGATGATATCTGCTCCTGTGCTACTGGTGGGATTTCTACTTTTGATGAATGTCATTCCCTCACAAGAACTGAAATTCATCCAAAAGACGTTGAGATAAATTTACACCTCTAAATATTTGGTTGATGTCTGTTCTGTGTCTGCCTGGACTGCTATTATTTTATGTCTCTCTGCTGCCATCTTGTGTTGAAAAAGATGTAATTACAACAGAATTCACATGAGATAGAGCGAGGAGCTTACCTGTGTTTGTGATTCTGTGTATTTGAATTTCATGTTCTTGTAAAATTCCCTTTTTGGTAGCAAATAGAGCATCATCAAGTCACAGACTACAGTTGCCTGAAAATGTTTATAAAAATCATACTCATATTAGTTATTAGTAATACAAAACATGCAATAAGCAGTTATCGGATGTATGAGTCAGGTTACAACATACCACTCCAAAAATGCCCACTCCAGAGCCTATAGCTGTCAATGTTGGGATGATATCAAATTTTCTTGCCTGTGAAGGACGGAGTGCCAATAATTCATATTTCTCTTTGAATGATTTCATTTCCTAAAGTAGAACATTCATATAAACAAATATATTAAATGTGACTTACCAGTGATTGCACAATGATATCAAACCTGATGCCAAACACTTTGAGAAGTGTTCTTTTCTGAACTTTGTCCTCCAAATAATGCTTTGCATACCTACAAACAGGTGCAGAAATGATCACAATCTGTTACATAGAATGAATTCATTTATTCCATGCATTCATTACATAGAATTAACACTTCTTACATATTCTCTATTATCCATTTGAGATTATTGCTTGAGAATCTGCACAACAACACATTTCCCATGTAATAAAGCCTTTTTAGAATGGAATAATTCACTATAATTCATTGTTAACAATAAAAATGGTACAATAATAGCACAGCATTGAAGGTTACTGATCCAATTATAGTCAAACAACCCCCTGAGTCAATTAGCTCTGCAATGGTTTAAACAATACTAATGACTTTGCCTATCTGGGAATAGAAAAACTGCTGACTGCCCTCAGGATACATGCAGCAAATCAATAACAATTGACGGTTTGGGAGTGCCATGTTGAGCTGTAAACGTTTTAAACTTCAGGGATTCAGAACAAGCTCCACAAGCATGAAGACCAATATGATGAGCAGTGAGTTTAGTCCAGTCCATGGAAAATAAAGTGTATGACTGATGCTATTAATTACTGGATAACATGAAAATAGTAAAAGTATTTTTCAAATGAAGTGCTCAATTGGTATAACTTTAAGGGTACCTGAATTGGTACTGGTATTGTAATTTTTAAACGATGCCTTGGTCATAGCACCTTTTTGTGTTTGTTCTCTCAGTTTCCAGTGTGCTACTCCTGTTGTTCAGACATTTAGTTTTGCTAGGTAATATTTGGGTTGTGTAAGTGTGTTTTGTTGGATTGGACATTCAGTTTGCTTTGTGTTTCCCTTCCATGTTCCTACACTCTTCCCCAGCCCATTTTTCTCTCCACACCTGCACTGCACCAGGTTCATTAGCCCTGCCCCAGCCTTTTACAACTGTCCTGTGTCAGTCTCGTCAGCCCTGCTCTGTCTCCAGTGTCCTCCCAGCCATGTTTGCTCTTTCGTTAAGTTTCACAAAGTTTGTTCAGTTCTGCTCTTTTGGTTTCTGTTCCACATCCCAAGATTAAAGACCTTTTGTTTTATTTCACCAGTCTGTTAACTTACGTGCCAAGCACAGCAGGCACAATGCCCAGGTGGAAGGGTTTATTCAGATGAAAGCAAAGCGAGTTGTTGGTCTTTGCTGTACTGATGAACCTGTACTGATGAGTCTGTTACTGAAGCCATGTCAACTCGCCTCAGTTCGCTTCACTACCCTTCAATGATTTTATCAACCAGAGAAAACTAAATTCTTTGAGCAAATGAAAAGAAATATTGTAATAATGCCTAAAGCCTAAGTAAAGTAGGCTATATTTAAACAAATACCCACAGTGGACAGTTGTAACGCCTGTCCCTGTTTCAATTAAATAACATCACCACAGCTAGCCAAACGGGAATGGTGAAATGTGATTGGTTGATGCTTCACTGTGTCTTATTACTTATTATTACTAGCTTATTACTAGCTTAGGCTGGTATATTTGTACACACGCAGTGACAAGTGTCAGGCGTCAGAAACATAGCTCCATGTTGCTGGCTTCCATTGACAATGAATTGTAGCCTGTCGCCTTGCAGCCGGTAGTGTGAATGCCTTCACAAGCCATGTTTGAAATGTCAAACATTTCTTTTAGTTTAAATGCCCATATAAACTAGATTATATGCTTGTTTTAATTATTAAAAAGTTTTTAAGAGATGATAATAAGTTGCATGATAATAGTCAGTGTAAACACTTGTTTGCTTACAGCATGCCAAATATCAGAAAGAGGAAGACAGACAGGGGAGTCCCACTTCCTGTATTGGAGAAGGCTTTAGATGAAGTGAAGCAGGGAAAGACAGTCAGGGGGCAGCGGCCAAATCATCACCATGTGACCCTGTACCTATTTCATAAGAAAACCAATAACATAAATGCTAAGTAATATTAACCCTTTTGGATATTGTTGATTAATTATTTATTTCTTAATTATGTATCCTTGTAGACATGTTACAACCATCCCTGGCGTGTGTTACAACTGTCCCTGTACACTGGGTAAGTTGTAACATTGGAGTCACTGTCTTTAGATGCATTTTGCAACCTGAATATATTTCTTAAAAGCACTTTCATACATTGTTTCTGTAGTTGACACATTAAAGTTTTTAATATAGCAAATTTGCTGTTCCAGTGTAAACGATTTCTGATTTATTGGGAAAATTGCTATAAGTGTTACAACCGTACCTGGTCTCCCCTATACTATATACTCTGTAGCTTCTGCAACATCGGATCACTGGAGCTCTTCAATCCTGTCATCATTAAACTTCTTTCCCACTTTGCAGTTTTTCAGCAATTCATGTTTTATTCTTCAAATGCCTTACAATGCTAATACTGTTGCATCACAATCTTATTTCAACATTAAGTAGAATAGAAGAAATAGTACAAATTAGTAGAATTAAGACTAAAAAAAACATTAGATTAATGGTGTCATCAAACTATTCTTTTTAATATTTCTTTCTTTAATTAATTGTTAAAAAAAACTGCAACATGTTATGTTGCCCCCACCTTCCCATTGCTGAGTTTTAGCCTCTCCCAGTATGATGTCCCAGCACTGCCTGTGCCCAATAGTTTGACATTTGGAACTTATTTTCTGTTCTTGCTGACCCTTAGGCGAGAAGATCAATTCCACTCTTATGTGTTACACTCAATGTTGAGCTACAGCCAAGATACAGTTAAAGTTAGAAGCTGGAAACAGGGAGAAAAAGCCTAAAGTAAGGATGTCAGTTAACCATTGATCATAATTATAATATTTTTGACAGGTAATGCGTGTTGATCTATAGGTTAATTTGCATACACACTCCACTAATGGCTACACAATAATGTGTTCACAACCTCAGAGCTTCATGGATAAAATAGCGGTGTAAAACTGACTCCTATACAGAGTGTTGCATCATAGGTTGTTGGTTTTGTTAGGCCACTGACTATCTACAAATATCTGTATATAAATATCAAATCTATTAATGTTCTAAAACTAGCGAGTGTCTCAGAGTCTGTTTATCGTGAGTGTGTTAGCATTAATCAGCCATAAAAGTGTTTTGTTAGTCCTGTTTAATTTGCAGGAGTTTATGGAGACTTGTGTAATGTGTTTTTCTCGAGAAGGGAAAAAAAATGGTGACCAGTGAAAACAAGTCCAAAGCGTCTTCTAGCGAATCAACTAATCTTAAACAAAATGTCTCAAGCTGCCAAATACCACTGTGACAGAGAAACAGCTCAAAAAGACAATCTTATGAATGTTAACTGTCCCAAAATATCAGACTTTTGCTTGAAGCACCATAGCTTTGACAAAGAACATAGACCTTGGTGAGTATTTGTGCAGTATAACACCTGTTATACATACATACCTGAAGTTGTAGCCCACTGATGCTCTGACATCGTCTTTCTCATCGGGGTTTCCGTACAGACCGTGGAATTCATATGTCGGTTTACACTTCCTTACATCCACATCAAAGTTACATGTCCAGTCAATCACAATGCCAATAGCCCCTCCCTGTTAGGACACAAGCACATTATACACAAAATCAATGCTCCATTACAACAAGAGAAAACAAAAGAAACCTTAAACCCTTAAAGACAATACATGTACAGCTGTGATTAAATAGAAGATCCACCTGGGAATCATTCCTGAACATTCAATGTTGAGAAAGATCCCACGCAGCAAACTTACCACTTTAGCTATTGTTTCGAAACTGAAGCCAGACATTTTAACTATGTCTCCCAATCTGAATATGGGGCACAGCGGAGCGGTCTTTGGGTCATGAAGACAATTGCCGATGTAGTTCTTATCAATACCTTCCACCAGGTTACTCCTGAAAACACAATTGTGTATTATGAAGCAAAGTTAGTGCTACTGCAAGAATATTGCTGAAACACTATATGGTTTCTTTGCACACCTGAAATCCTCCTTTATCCTTTAGCCTCAGCTATGTCGATTTAAAAAGTAATTATAATGATTGAAAGGGGATTATAGCTTATTGTATAATTTTTATGACATTATCTAGATTTGGTTACATTTATAGCATATAGTAAAACTGAATTTGATATGAATGGGATCCATCACCTTGAGACCTTAAATGTGGGGAAAGTTACAGAATTTTTGATGAACAGTGTGTAGTTCTCTGCAGACATCAACAGAGGAGGGCTGGATGGAAATACATTGAAAAGAAGAGGGGTGAGTATCAAATCAAATGTGTAACAAATTATATTTTTATACACAGAATAGACTCGATACAAATACATTACATGTCAGTATCAACTTGCAGTTTAAATAAATCAGTATTTCCACTTACTCTGGGATTTTGCTGTCATCCTCAACAGGACACCAAGCCAAAACCTCACAGGTCTTAGTAGTATTCACACACACTCCTGTCATTTGCCCTTGAAATGGAAACACATTATCAGAGACAAACTTTATAACTGGAACAAGAATCAGGAAAAAGAGAGGATGTAGGATTTAACATTAAAGCAATTCTAAACATTTTCTGCCTCCACTTTCCATCCGCTTATCTTGAATTAGCATCGACAGTAGCAGGCGAGATATTAAGTGAAGCAAAGCAAATGCTGATATAGCTGTTTCCTTTATCTATCCCTGATCCTAACATATAATTTCTCTCCCTGTGCCTTGCTGTTATCAGTCTCTAGCATCATGTGCTGGATGAGTTCACAGATGGTTCTCCAGCAGGCGTTTGGTCACTCAGCTTCAGTATCTGACCTTTTCTTAGGAGCCCACCAGTCTGTGTAGCCATGAGGGCAAACCCCCATGTTTGCTTGTCTACAAGGTTAGCGACAGTACGACGCCTCGGCGGGGACTCTGGCACCTTAAGGTAAATTTGACTGGTCGGAAACAGACAGATCTAAAGCTTTGGCTAACACTGGTCTTATTGAAGTTGATGTTGAACATGGAGGACTTGAAAGGCTCAGAATTTAACCCTGGGACAGATGGAGAACAATAAATTTATATAACTGCTCTTTGAACTTGCAGACAATGCTACATATGTTTGGATCTAGTAAAAAAGCTCCTGTCTGCATTGCTGTTTGATTTTAATGTCTCTATGTGCTTATGATATTTGTCAGCTCACACATGCAAAAGTTACGTCAATGTCTGTGTGTATTTACATTGTGCCTACTTGCCTAAGGCAGGGTGGTACACTCGTGCTTCGATGACGAACAAGCGATTATATGAATATACACACTGTTTGGTTGCTAAGACTTTAAAAAAAAAAATTAAATATTTATCTTAGTTGCGACAGTGATGAGTCAGAGATGGTGTCTTTTAGTTTCTACGATGTGAGCCCATCCAATAGCAACTCTAAACAGCCACAACCCATTGTGCAAACATACTGCCACATAAGCCGACATGATCCACTACCTCCCTCAGTACATCACGCTCCTGTCACAATCATAAAATCTGAGAAGGCTGTAAGTTTCAGAAGGGCTTTTTGTCTCTGGTGAAACAAAACAAGAAAAAGAAAAGTGAAATATGTTAAGCCACAGGCGGGCAGACGGTTACTGAGTGAGGACTGCTGAGGTCACACACTGTCAGGCCGTCAGGATTTACCATGTCCCGTACGTTTGTATCTCCCTCCTTCACAGTCTGAGCCTGAGCTGCAGTGGTGCTTGCCTGGGAGCTGTTATAAACAAGGGGAATTGGGTCAGTGTGTGTGTGTACAAAATTGAGGAATGTGGATTTTGAAGAAACCAGTACATTTTAAACATGAAAAATCACAACTGTGAAAATAAAGTTTTGCATTTATTTTGATATTGTGCAGCATTAAAATAACTGCAAAAGGACAAAATGACAAAGTAATCGTTGTAAAATAACAATTACAGACATGGGTACTGCAATTTGACAGCTAAACAATTACCCAATTACACAAACAGTCTTGGAATGAGGCCCTATTTCCGTTTTGTTTTACTATTTATGGAAGTGTATATGTCAGAGGGAGAATGAGAAAAACCAAGGAAGAAAAGAAAGAAGGAGAGTTTTCACATACCTCTGGACACTTTCCCATCTTCTGACCTTCAGTTATAATGTAGTTGGTCATCACCACAAAAGATGCGTCTCCCTGAGGTTTAGGATTAAAAGATGGAATGTTTTACACATTTTTCATTCTCATGTATGTATGCCATAAAATGACATAATAGAGGATGCAGTGGTTGTTATGCAAAATTTATTATACACAGCCTGTGAAACATTAATCTGCTGTAGCCCAAAGTTGACCTTGCTTATCTTGCGTTATCTTTTCAAAGACTTGCATTGTTTACATCATAGTTTGACACTTTGGGAAACTTGCTTATGTTCTGAGAGTAGATAAGATGGACCATACCATTCTTTAATCTGTACAGTAAATATAAAGTTAAAGCCAGCATAAAGACTGGAAATAGGAGTAAACAGCAAGCCTGGCTTTAGTGAAAGAAAAGAAAACCAACTCTATCAGCCCCTCACACCAAAGCTCACTAATGAACATGTCCAGAATATCCCTGCTGCTGGCCAGGTCCTAGTATCACACATAACCCATTTTTAAATATATATAAATATATATAACAAACAAGATATTTCATGTTAACCATTGAGCCTTGAAGTTATTAAGATATAGTCTGATCTACTTTTTAACCACGGTGAATCTCTTTTATATTTAGTGGAATATTCTTGATGTAACGTGATATAATTGATGATGTTACACTGAAAATAAGATGCTGGATTCGATACTACAATATGCCATTTTGGACTACTCACTAATGAAGACAGGGATCTCAGAATAGTGACTGATATTTATGGAAAGTTTAAATGCCTAAATTGAAGGTTCTATGTGTTCTATTTGTTGAAGGTTCTATTTCTTCAACACTACTGCACTTTATAAGAAAGGCCAGACCAGTCTCTACCTGCTCAGGTCTTTTGGAGTGCAAGGTGAACTCCTGAGGACCTTCTTTGACACTGTGGTGGCATCGGCCATCTTTTATGGGGTGTTCTGCTAGGGCAGCCGCATCTAAGCTGCAGACGGGAAGAGACTGGATAAACTGATCAAGGCGGCCAGTTCTGACTTGGTGGAGGTGGTGGGAGAAAGGAGAATGATGGCCAAGCTTTCATCGCTGATATATAATGACTCCTTCACCCAAATGTGTGAAGGAGCGATATCGCAGGTACTTCCTCCCTGCAGCTGTCAGACTGTACAATCAGCATTGCTCCAAGTAACCCCCCCCCCCCAACACCACTGTGCAATATCCGTATTTCAGATATACTATTACTTCAGTTCAACTGTGCAATATATTTTTTTCACTTTAAAATGTGTGCAATATCAGACTCAGACTACAATTGCTCTGATGCAATCTCTATTTTTCTATCCACCTGCTGCTGCAATACTGTAAATTTTCACACCGTGGGACTAATAAAAGAATATCTTATCTTATCTTATGACACCAGTGGCCATTAAGTGAGCTGCAGTCAAAATACTGCTGCTCACTCTTGCATGTTCACAGCGCAGGACTATTGCCTGATGCTTTATTCCTGGCTTACATTTTATTCTCATACTTATATAAGTGATCTCTAATGTTTTTTAGTGATCTCTAATGTTTGCACCGTGTTTCAGCAAAATATCTCTCACTCCCAGTCAACCAGCAACCCCAATACGATTCCCCAGCCTCCACCATCAGCTGATGCACACCCACTGGCGAGGGCCATCAACGGTACCACCCCCTTTCCCGACATGACAGGGGCTAACTCGGCTATGCCACCTGAGGGCTCCCAATGGGTTGCAGTGAAACCGCCGTGATACAGTGGGGACGAGCCTACACACACCTCCTTTATTTGAATATAGTTAGCTGCCCAACTTAATGCATGGATAGTTTGGGAAACACTGAAGCCAGTTGAGTGATGCCATCGAGAGAGCCATACAACACCGATTTGGCCAATGTGTCTACAATGTTAATGTCAGGAACCAACTGTCCTGCTGCTGGAGGGGAGAGGGAGCGAGTCTGGGTGCTTATGCCGCTGACCTATTATTTGTCAGGGATTTTGTCAGTGAGCTCTGCCACTGCCTTTGGTCTTGTTGGCAAGGCAATATAGGAATCCACAAAGTGTGAAAGTGCAAAGTGTGAAGTCTGCACCATGGTGAACTTGGTGTACGGAGCTGGAGCCAGAGTTGAGGGGTTAACCAGGACCAGGCATGGACAGGCCATCGGGCGTACCGGGCAATGCCCGGTGGGCCGACGCACATTTTTGGGCCGGGGCTGTCATAATTTAATTTTTTTTTTTAAATTATCAGCCGCGACGGTAATTGAGACACGAAACGCGGCCCATTGGTTGATTTTCTTGACAGACATTGGGCTAGTCCAATGAAATCTCTCACCACCACTCAGTATCCAACTTACAGTGTTATTTTAGCTTGCCATAAAGTTATAGTTTGCAGGTGTTACAGCTTACAGTTATTATTATCATGTAATATTAGTGAAACATTACTTTGCCTAAATGGATGATAAATCATTGGTAGGTAACCAGAGAAATAACACTAGTGAAATTAACATTCCTGTCTCTCTCACTTTCTCTGTGTTTAGTCAGGCCATACTGTTGAAATAGGAGTGGAAGAGTCACAGGGAGATCAGGCAGTTGTACACTATTTTATTATACTATTAGTTATTAAGTTATAGACTATTTCTATAACTTAGGGCAAGTTCTGGTGCACATTGGGGTCCCGGTGCTCCGGTGTGGTCTAAAACCCTGAAAGGAAGAAGGGTCTTTCTCCAAAGTTGATAAAATGTTGAACTGGAATATGTACTCTTCAAGAAAGTGTCGGACGTGGTGTATCTTGTCCAGCCGATGAACTCATTTGATCAACTGGATCTGACCAGTCTGACAGCTTATTGAGCGCATACATGGTCTAGCCTAATGGTTTATCAACTTTGGAGAACTTGACTGGTTTGGTACAAGCCGGACGTTATGAAGGATCAGATTAGTTCCAGACCCTGTGTAGGAGCCATATATTTGATTTCTATGAATGGTAGTGCTCCTCCCAAGCACTGGGGGAGCATGGTAAAAGGCCGGCTGTGCACAGTTAAAGGGATGATGCCAATCAAGCCCAGGTGTGTGCTATGATGAGGAAAAGTTTTTGACTGTGCTCAGGGCAATGGGCTGTTTTTCTGTTTTGTTTATGGTCAAGTTATATAAAGGTAATAAAATGGGAAACCTGCGTACACGTCAGTTTATTCCGATCCATAGCCTCCAGTAGTGCTAAAATACAGGGCATAGTCACTACACTTAGGTCAAAAAACTCTCATTTTGGATCGACATGTTGCTTCACTGGGAAACGGCTCGCTGGTGATCAACTGCCATAGGACGTTAGATACATGGAAGACCTTCATCCATCGTCAACTTGTTCTACCGGAGCTACTGGGGTGTTACCGGGACGCCAAGCAACGGATGTCGGGATGTCAGACCACCTATGCCGGCCAACGTATGGGTATGTGCAGCGCTGACACAATAAATAAATGGCCATTATAGGTTGTGTGCACACATTAAAAGATGCGAAAATCCAATGCATTGGTTGCAACTGTCTTAAACTATGCGCGTTAAGACTTGATAAATATGGAAGAAGGTGCGCGATCTTGCGATCCACACACTGGCGTGCTGTCGGTGAATGAGACTGAACTGAAAGACATTGAAACGGGAAATGTGAAAAAGCGCTCTGCTAAATTAACACAAAAGGCTCTCATGGACAAAATAGACAATTTACAAAAGGAAAGAAAGACTAAATTAAACAAATTGTCTAAACTAAAAAAGCCTATTGTTGATTTGATGAATGACAATGACTGTGCAAATGAGGTGAAATGTACATTTGAAAAGTTTAAGGGTTTGTGTGATGAAGCAAAACAAATACATGTGACTCTGTTGGGGTTATTACCTGAGGATGAAGCAACAAAGCATGATACATGGTACAAAGCAAAAATGTTGAATGTGACTGATTTTATGGTTGATGTGGGTAAATGGTTGTCTAAAACCGAAAGTCATCCTCCTGCTGCTGCTGCTGCTGCTGTTGATGATGTCAAGAATGATGACAATGATACAGAGGAAGTCCATGTTGAACCTCATGACAGCATCTCAAATGTTGAATCAAATACTTGCAGCAAACAGTCAAGTCATAAAAGCTCCAAAAGCAGCAAATCTTCTACTTCATCTGCACGCATTAAGGCAGAGGCAGACAAGGCAGCACTCATGGCTCGTGCTGCTGCTTTAAAGGAGAAGCACGCTTTGGAAGAGCAGGAGGAAATATTAAGGAGAAAAAAGGAACAACATAACCTGGACACTGAAATAGCAGCCTCTTCTGCTAGGCTAGCAATACTCCAGGCCTGTGACAGCAGTTATTCAGATAGACGATCTGATGGAATGGAGTCATACTTCAGAAAAGAGGCTAAACATAAAGACAAACAATATGATCTTCTGTATGAACAATCTGCACAACAGTATATGTCTCATCATGAAGTCCAAGGTAATACTCAGTCAATTTACCAAAAAGAGGTAGCCCACGGTAGTAAACATGACGACGTCAAATCTCAACAAAATATTGACACATCACATAAATCAACTTTGAATCCTCAGGAGCGGCAAGCAAAGCAAAATGCCATTCAAACATCTCTGCCTGCCCAAATCAATAATCACACATTGGGAGATCTGTACAGTATGCTACAAAGACAGAATGACATAACAGCACTCCTTGTTCAAATGCAAACCTCTCAGTTTTTGCCACACAGGGAAATTCCAATTTTTGCTGGAGATCCTCTACAGTTTAAAACATTCATAAAGGCATTTGAGCATTGTGTGGAAGCAAAAACTAACAGTAAAGGGGACTGTCTGTATTATCTTGAGCAGTTTACTAGGGGACAGCCTAGAGACCTCGTACGCAGCTGCCTTCATATGACTCCAGAGAGAGGGTACTCTGTCGCTAAACATCTACTTGAGGATCATTTTGGGAATGGATTAAAGGTAACAGCTGCTTACATGGAAAGGATCACTGGATGGCCCAGTATCAAGTCTGAGGACATTAAAGGGCTTCAAGCATATGCATTTTTCCTACGTGAATGCTCTAATGCTATGGAGGAACTACAATATTTGGAGGAGCTGAATATGCCAGCAAACATGAAAGCTCTCATTCAGAAACTTCCATATAAACTCAGAGAAAATTGGAGAGTAAGAGCATGCGAAATCTTGGACAGAGACAATAAAAGGGCTTGTTTCACTGACATTGTCAAATTCATTGAGCAACAGGTCAGAATTGCTTCAGATCCAGTATTTGGTGACATACAGGACACTGCCATCATGAAAGGAGCAATCAAAAGCAAGCCTCAAATAAAAACACAGTTCAAAAGAAACAGCTTTGCAACTCATGTGTCTGTTACAGATGAATTTAAAGCAGATGCTCGCAAAAAGGATGTGTTTCAGAATGAAGTTATCTCCTATACTAAAGCAAACCCTATTTCCTGTTTGTATTGTGCACGTGGTCATGAATTGGAGCAATGTCCACAACTGGAAAGAAAGGCACACAGGGAAAAATTAACCTTTCTAAAGGAGAAAGGTCTTTGTTTCGGTTGCTTAGGCACAGGGCACTTGAGCAAGAATTGTGATAAGCGCATTACTTGCAAACAATGCAACCAAACTCATCCCAGCATTTTGCATATTGAAAAACAGGAAAGGGTTATCCAAGGAGATGCTGAACTGCCAAAGAAAAGATCAGTGAGTCACACACCTACTTCAACGTGTGGCCATACAGGGGCTGGCAACAGCAGTGGCATTCTTCCCATCTTACCTGTACAAGTAAAGTGCATAAAGGGAAAGAAGGTGATTGAAACGTATGCCTTTTTGGATCCAGGAAGCACAGGTACCTTCTGTTCTGAAAAGCTTGTGGACAGGTTGAACACTCAAGGACGAAGAGCTAAAATCCATCTACGTACCATGGGTCATAATAAGGCAGTGTCAAGCTCTATTATTACTGACCTGGAAATCTCAGACATTTCTGGCAAGCATTTCTATAAGCTTCCTGATGTGTTCACTCAGAAAGAGATGCCTGTGTCCCCAAACAACATTGTTAGGCAAGAGGAACTGGCTAAGTGGCCTTATCTCACAGGTATTCAGATTCCGCGTATAAGAGCTGAAGTTGACCTGTTAATTGGCACCAACACCTCCAAGTTGATGGAACCCTGGGAGGTGATTAACAGTCGTGGGGATGGACCATATGCTGTCAGAACCTTACTGGGGTGGGTGATTAATGGTCCATTACAAGGAAACAGTGACAAGCAGACTGAAGGTGTTTGTCCTGAAGTTATTGTCAACAGGACTATGGTTGACAGGATAGAGGAGTTGCTAATCAACCAATATAACAATGACTTCAATGAGCGAGCCTCTAAAGAGGAAGAAGAGCTGTCAAGAGAGGAGAGGAAGTTTCTGAACATTGTTGAAAGCTCTGTGCAGCTCCAGGAGGGGCACTATAAAATCAAGCTACCTTTCAAAAAAGAAAATGTCGCCATGCCAAACAACCTCTGCGTTGCTAGGCAACGTATTCAAGGCCTGAAAAAGAAACTTCTGAAAAATCCAAGTTTTCATGTTGAGTATAACACCTTTCTTACTGATGTTATTAGCAAAGGCTATGCTGAGCGAGTGCCACAACATCAGTTGGAAGCACAAGAGGGTAAAGTGTCGTATATACCTCATCATGGAGTATACCACCCAAGGAAAGGAACATTACGAGTTGTTTTTGACTGTGGAGCAGAGTTCAAGGGAGTTTCTCTTAACAGTCACCTTTTACAAGGCCCAAACTTGACCAGCTCATTAGTAGGAGTCCTTATGCGGTTCAGACAGGAGTCTGTAGCTATAATGGCTGACATACAAGCCATGTTCCACCAGGTTAAGGTGGCAGAGGAACATATTGACTTCTTACGATTCTTGTGGTGGCCAGAAGGGAACCTGGACCAGGATCTTGCAGAGCATCGCATGACTGTCCATTTATTTGGGGCAGTATCTTCACCCAGCTGTGCCTGCTTTGCTCTCAGAAAAACTGCTGAGGATAACCGGTCTAGCTTTCCAGTAGAAGTGATTGAAACAGTCAACAGAAACTTCTATATGGATGACCTTCTAAAAAGTTTGGCCTCTGAAGACAACGCTGTGATCATGGTTAAGAATTTAAGAGCTGTCTGTAACAGAGGGGGTTTCATTCTCACAAAATGGATTAGCAACAGTCGGAAAGTACTTCAAAGCATTCCAGAAGAACACAAAGCAAAGAACTTGTGTGAGCTGGATCTGGACAGAGATAAACTGCCAGTGGAGAGAGCTTTAGGGTTGCAATGGTGCATCGAGACAGACACTTTCAAATTCAAACTGAAAGTCAAGGAGCAACCTCACACCAAACGTGGGATATTGTCGGTTATCAGTTCTGTCTACGATCCACTGGGGTTCGTGGCACCTCTCCTACTACCTGCTAAACTATTGCTGCAGGAGATGTGTAGGAAGAAGTACAACTGGGATGATTTGATACCTCCGACTTACCAACAGAAGTGGAACAAGTGGCTAACAGATCTTGAAAAATTGGCAGATTTCAAGATCAATAGGTGTATCAAGCCTGAGGATTTTGGAAGGATCTCAAGTGCTCAATTGCATCACTTCTCTGATGCGAGTGAGAATGGTTATGGTACAGTTACATACCTACGAATGCAGAACATTAAGAAAATGGTTCATGTTGCTTTCTTGTTTGGAAAAGCCAGAGTAGCTCCACTTAAGCCTGTTACCATACCGCGTCTGGAACTCACAGCTGCTGTTGTTGCTGTTCGAGTTGACAAAATGCTTCAATCAGAGCTTCAGCTTCCTTTGAAGCAATCAAACTTCTGGACTGACAGTACATCAGTTCTAAAGTACATAAAGAATGAAGACAAAAGATTTCTAACTTTTGTGGCAAACAGAGTAACTACTATAAGGGATAACTCGGATGTTTCACAGTGGAGATACATTCCCACATCACAAAACCCTGCCGATGATGCATCAAGGGGATTGAAGGCAGAACATCTGGTCAATCAGAGATGGATTGAAAGCCCACAGTTTCTATGGGAACCTGAAGAAAGGTGGCCAGCATCACCTATGGATTTCAGTGTCACTGCTGACGACCCCGAGGTTAAACGAAATCTCATAGTAAATGCAACTGTTGTTGACACTCTGAATGCCACTCATCAACTGATAACTTATTTTTCTGACTGGCGACAGTTAAGGGTTACAGTCGCTTGGATCATCAAGCTGAAAGCTACTCTACTGAAACTGAGCAAGAAAAGGAAACTGTTGCATACTGATGGCTCTCCACCTTTGGACATTCAAAAGGAAATGCTAATCTTCAAAGCTTCACTCAGAAATCAGAAAGTGTCCCTGGAAGATCTCTCAGAAGCCGAGATTTCAATAATTTCCTTTTGTCAGCAAGAGAGATTCCAGGATGAAATCAAGGCATTAACTTCTAACAAACCAGAAGTAAAAAAAGGTAGCACGATTTACAAGCTGGATCCAATATTAGAAGGGGGGCTTTTAAGAGTTGGAGGTCGACTAAATAAAGCAGCAATGCCAGAGGATATGAAACATCCGCTCATCTTATCTAAAGACCAACACATCTCACAACTCATTCTCCGTTATTTTCATGAACAGTTGGGTCACGGGGGAAGAAATCATGTACTTTCCACTGTAAGGAGGAGATACTGGATCACAAATGCCAATTCTGCAATAAGGAAAATCATTACAAAATGCAGATTCTGCAGGCGTTACAGAGGAAAGGCAGGAGAGCAAAAAATGGCCGACTTGCCCATAGAAAGACTTATCCCTGATCTTCCTCCATTCACCAATGTTGGTGTGGATTATTTTGGTCCTATAGATGTAAAAAGAGGACGTAGCATTGTGAAGCGTTACGGAGTAATCTTCACTTGCATGGCAAGTAGGGCTGTTCACCTGGAAGTTGCTTACTCTCTTGATACAAGCTCATGTATTAGTGCATTGAGAAGATTCATCTGTCGAAGAGGACAAGTTTCTCACATGAGATCAGATAATGGTACCAACTTTGTGGGTGCAGAAAGAGAGCTAAAAGAAGCTTTAGCTTCTTTAAATCAACACCACATCGAAAAAACTCTGGCACAAAGGGGAATCAAGTGGAGTTTTAACCCACCTGCTGGATCACATCATGGCGGTGTTTGGGAGCGCATTATACGGATGATCAGAAATGTTTTGTGTTCTGTCCTCCATCAGCAAAGTTTGGATGATGAAGGTCTTCAAACAGTGCTCTGTGAAGTTGAAGCAATGCTGAATGATCGCCCCATTACAACACTGTCTGAAGATCCAAATGACCTTGAGGCATTGACACCTAACCACTTACTTCTAATGAAAGGGAAACCAATGCTACCGCCAGGACTTTTTGTAAAGACGGATCTTTATGCGAAAAAAAGGTGGAAACAAGTCCAATATATTGCAAATCTCTTCTGGAAAAGATGGGTTCATGAGTATCTTCCATTACTGCAAGAACGACAAAAATGGACAAAAGAAAAAAGAAGTTTCATACCTGGAGATGTTGTTGTGGTTGTGGATTCTACAGCACCACGGGGATCATGGGTACTTGGAAGAATACTAAAGACATTCCCCGATACGAAAGGTCTTGTACGTTCGGTACGTCTTCAAACAAAGACAAATATAATAGAAAGACCAGTGACTAAAATATGTCTGTTATGTGAATCTACAGATTAAGGATTAGTGTCAAATTATGTTTATTATGAATTATGCAACAGAAACACGGCATGAATTATTAATACCTGTAAAAATGTTTCTGGATTTTGGGTTATTTTGGTTTGTTTTCTTATACTTATGGCTCTTTTTCAGTTATTGTTTAATAATTGTCCTGTCTCCTGCCAGAAGCAATTAGGGGCTGGAGTGTAGGAGCCATATATTTGATTTCTATGAATGGTAGTGCTCCTCCCAAGCACTGGGGGAGCATGGTAAAAGGCCGGCTGTGCACAGTTAAAGGGATGATGCCAATCAAGCCCAGGTGTGTGCTATGATGAGGAAAAGTTTTTGACTGTGCTCAGGGCAATGGGCTGTTTTTCTGTTTTGTTTATGGTCAAGTTATATAAAGGTAATAAAATGGGAAACCTGCGTACACGTCAGTTTATTCCGATCCATAGCCTCCAGTAGTGCTAAAATACAGGGCATAGTCACTACACCCTGTGTTCATTTCCCATAACCACTGAAGGACCATTAAGTCTGGGCTGGTAGCAGCGTCAACTTACCCAGCACCTCCAGGACTTTGTTGTGGGTGCTTGGGGACAACTAACCACTTATGGTTATGGTGTTATGTTGTGTTCCTAGGGTAGTGGTGTCAACAATGCCTCGCAGTGTTAAAAGTTAAGTTACTGTAAGTGTTCTTGTGCTTTCAGCCAATACTGTAACGGTTTGTGTTCTGTTTGGTGCTACTCAGTTGAAGTAAGAGTCAGTAGATGTTGTTCTGTGCAACCCTCTTAGACAGGAAGTGTTGTAAAAACTGTTGTGCTATGCCGCTGCAGTTGCAACAAATAAATACGTGACCGTGAAGGAAAGAAGTTTGCCTTGCTGGTTTCTGTGCCAACGCAACCCAGCTCACCACAATACGAAACCATAGGCCAAACCTGCTCTAAGTTTAAAAAAAATAATTTAAAAAAGGCCCACACCCTCACCTTAAAGCAAACATGATAATCTTCATTGTGTCTTTGTTATTTCTTTGTTCGGATCCTACCTTTTGGTAGGTTGTTTGCTCAGTTCTCTGCAGGATGCACGCAATAACTTTTGGGAAGCACAGAGACAGCTTGATGATGACGAAGCCAGATTATAATCAGGATCATATTTACAAAGCTGTGACCTGTACTTCCAATGTGGCTTGATTAATTCAGGCTAAGGTGCTGTTATCAGGCTTAAAAATCCTGTGAATACTCATTTAGCTAATTTGGTTCTTTTGAATGCAGTTGGAGGATTGATTTGTTAACCCTGGATGAAGTCATCTTGAATAACAAAGAGAAAACGATGATGCCATGATTGCTATTCTGGCATGGGGCAATAGATTCTGTTGATAATTATGTCTGTTATGTAAACGTACCCTTACTAATACTCCCCAAAGAGAAAATTGTATTATGTATAAGAATAGGTAACTCTTCATTATAGAAATGAAATGATCATAATACTCTGTGAGTAACACCACAATGTTCTTACCTACAATCATAACTATATCAACATTCTTTCATTGTAAATTTGGGAGAAGGCAAGGCATTTGTATCTGAAAATGAGTTCATGTTTGGGGTTCACCCTAAAACGTCTTGGTCATGATCTTGGTCAATTAACCTGACTTCAGCAGTTTGGGCTTAAAGACTTGTAGCTTTGACAGTAGTTCCAGGTGAGTATTAAATAGCTTGAAAGAACCAGAAATTCCAGTCCTATGATGTCCAATCATTAACATAGATAAAGTGGCTATTTGTGTATGAAGGCCAGGGCCCAGCAGTAACTTTTGATCTGTGTGTACTTCAGTTTACATGTTGTCATTTATTAGCTCTAGTATAAAATCAACACAGATGTTTTTAAACTAAAACTGTGACTAAACCTTGAACTTTGTCATCATTTGAACGCTGAGCAACTTTCTTTAGGGAGCAAAGCGGTTTGACATTGCTTATCTGACTCAGCTTGATGTTCATTCACTCTGACAGTTTGATTCATGGAATGTAGATGTTGACTTCATCATATCGACGCTTACATAAATGTTGATGAATGACTTGTATAGGGTGCAAAACAAATTCTTGACTAATTAAGACTCATGGGATGAGTAACACATAATGATGTCGCATCCATAAAAAGGCTTCAGCCAACCGGTCACCAACCTGCGAAGGGAAGACGTAGTCGGCCACATCCCAGACTCTCTCTTCTCCGCTCACATTGGTGTAGCCCACTCCTTTCATTTTGGTGAAGACAGAGCTGACTGCTGTGTCCGTGGACTGGTAGCCTTTCTCGTAGATGAACACCCACCTGTAAGGGACACACAGCAAGCATCTCGTAAGGTCTGTCAGCACATCAGAACTCCGCTCTACCCCAGCCGACCCTCCGACCCCATGGGCAAGGGCATGTATATGGGCGATGTTGACATTCTGCACAGCGATTCAACACGCCAGCAGCATACCTCACAGGGGCACATGTACAAGTGATTGCGACACAGCAATGACATGGACATCCTATGTCCTTTTACCACTACTAGGACAAATATTAAGTTTTAGATTTCAAAGTGCAGACGTTTACTAATATGCTTTTGTGACAACTCCTGAGCTGCAAACTGTGTTGAACATCAGAGCATTGCAGCAGTCTGTGACATGTTTGCTAAGAAAGTGACTGAAAGCAGGTCAAGTAGAAAGTAAATGATATGCTGTGAACAATAATGAAACGTTGACAACTGGCCGCACAGATCCACAGATAGTATCATTAGAAGGCCTGAAGAGATATTGAGGTCATATTAAAATGTCAACATAAATATGTAAACAAATGCAAATTATCCTCCGCTAAGAGTGCTGATTGTGATCATCTATATTATATAATAAACTTACTATAATAAACTATAAACTATAAAATATTCTAGGTTTGTGTCTAGGATTGACTAAATTAAGAATAAGTGTGTGAAAAAAGGAGCTTCACACTCAGGTTCAGAGCCTGTCACTGTATTGCTCTATCTGTGTGTCTGTCCAGGAGGTTTGGGCAACAGCTGGTGTGCTTACAGAGAAGATACTGTATGTACACACACACACACGCACACGCACACATGCAACTATTTTATATAGGGTATGAAAAGCAATTACCCCCTGGCACAGAGCCTATACAGGATAAAGGTGAATTGCAGCAAATGTTCATTTGTCTCCACATAATGAAAGCACCTTACAGCAACAGACGAATAGAAACATCTTTCAAAATTGAGTACTAGAAATTAAAGCACTGTATGCACAATGAGCTGAAAAGCACAACTTCTATCAGCTAGGCAAATCAAATTATGTAAGTCGGGGCTTACACTGAAGGAGAAGTGGAGAAAAATAGAGCACATTAATGGAATAAAGAAACCCATGAGCATGAAATAATGGAGGGATCTTCCAAAACAGCAGTCTAAGTGAGATCTGTATCTGCTGCGACAGAGAACAGAGAGGCAGGGAGGAGGCTTCTTGATGTGCTGAGGGCTTTTCTTCCCACTAGACTGAGGCGCTGAGATTAGTGAGGTTATTTATTTATTTTTATTTTTTGTGACAAATTAGAAATAAAACATTAACCTTCAACTAATCATTGTGAAATGCAAACAATGGCTTGGCTTTTCTGTCAACTTAAAAGTTACGAGTCGGGAATTAATTAAAAGAAAAGTCATTACGATTTGCTGGAGCTGCTGTTCTTGATTTAATTTGTATTAGCTTTTTTTCACTTTATGAAGAGATTTGCTTTCAATTGACATACTTTCATGTGGGATTTTTTTTTTTGTGAGAGATTTGTGCACTCCTGAAACTGTGTCTGGCCAAGAATACACCATTTTTCACACGTTTCATTTCAACACATTTTTTTAAACCAAAAGTAAAACTGAGTGCTCCTGATATCCCATGGTATAACCACAAAGAATGATAAATATTAAATATTTCAATCACCTACAGTGTATTTAATTGCATTTACACAAATAATTACTTCATTTTAAAACACGAGTATTCCTTCCTCATGTTATATCATTTTAGAAAAAGGAACATCTGACAACAAGAAATGATTAAGATATTATATTTTAAATCCAGTCAAGAAACAATCATTATAATTTCATTTCTTCAACTGTAAATTCTGTGCTGAAAAAATAAATAAAAACATTTTTTACAACAACAATCATGGTCATTTCATCTTAATATTTAACTCATGTTTTGTATCATAGAAAAAGGAAAAAAAATCACCTGACAACAACAACTCATAAGTCAACTCTGTAACTTGTAACAACTCTGAATACAGCTGATAAAAATGTAATCCTACAATAATAATAACCTGTCTTTAAAAGATGTGTGTGGGCAGAGAGAGAGAGAGGGAGGAACTGGTTCCAGTCCTCCGTCATGTTTTCAGAGGTTCCAGCTCAGAAATGCAGAAATGATGTTATTATATTATAAAGAGGTCAGATGGTTGAGGATAGGGAAGGACATTCTTCCCATATTTGAAATGTAATTCTTTAAAGTTCATTTTAATGAATTAACAATGTGTTCTGGGGTTGCACTATGGCACATGTAAACTGAGCAAACCTGACTAAGTAAAAAAAAAACATCAGTTTATGAGTAATTGTTAAGAGCTTCTAAACTTGTTGGGCAGCAGTTGTGATCATCAAGGGTCCTTCTCTGTAAAAAACACTTCCTGTTATATGACCTTCTTTACAATCTTAACAAAATGTTGTTGTTGACCTGACATGATTCCACAATTATATTTAATATTTAGAACAATTGCATTCCATTAAACTTTATTTAATATGAAAGAGCGATAATGTAAGATTATGCTAAACTAGTTGATGTGCTGTGTTATTAAGTTTTGATGGTTACACCACTGGGACATTTTTGCCATAATCTTCTAATATATTCTCTAAAAAAGGATTAAAAGCTCAAATTTTATACTCGGTCCACAAGAAAAGAATGTGTGCAAGGTATTCATGCATTTATTGTCAAATTTTAACCCATTTAAATTAGACTAAACCACAGGGACACTAAAGTAGCGTCATGTCATTGACCCATATAACAACCACAGCCAGTGACACAGGTTGACTTCTGTTCCGACCTGTCAGCCTGCTGTTTGACTCCTGAAGAGGAGAAAATAGATGGCTTCATAATCACATCCCCTTTCATGCTTCCATACCCATCACTACTGTTTCCTGATGGCTGCAAAAGGCAGATGACAGGGAGAAGGAGGCAGCCATGTCAAGCATGGAGCTTTGATATTAAAAGACACAAAACAGACAAGATCTTTGAAAGCCCCCTACAGCTGTTCCCCTTCTTCTTTTTGTTGATGCAAACTAAAACCATGGTTTCAGTCATTTTGGCTGTGGTTGAAAATTAAGGATATGATCAACAACATTCCCCATGTGACCTATCTCTACAGTTTCTCAAGAAGCGCAGCGTTTCCTTTTTTTCCCCCTCCTCTCTTTTAAATAACTTTGCCATTAGCAAGAGTATATATTCTTAAATCTGTCTTTCTCAGTCACATTTTTGGTCACCAGCAGAAGGTAACGCGTCTGTTTGCCGTTTGGCAGTATGGGCAGGAGTTGATTGTTATCCGTGTTAGCATATGCCTCAGCCTGTTCATCACACACAGCTCCTCGGGTTCTACTGCTCAGAGGTGCACACTCACACACAGTAGAAGGGAGGGAAAAATCTCACACACACACACACACACACACACACACACACAAACACACAAACACACAAACAAACATTCCATGAGTGATTTCAAACCCACAAAAACAGAAACCGAGATGTTTTTGTGAAGTGGAGTGACAAGAAATTCGGGCTCTCGCTTCATTTTTCCAACGAATGAGTTCAACATGTCAAAGCAAGTATGCGGTTCAGTGAGTGTTTCAGTGAGTGGTTCAGTGTGCGTAAGTTAACAAGCATGCCGCATTTTCGTCTCAACTTGAAGAAAGCCGGATGATAAGTTATCTGTGCTGTGATCTGTTGTTCTTCCCAGTCTGCCATCAGTCATTATAACAGTTAGTTTGCTGTGTCAACAATACCTGCCCAGTAAAAGTATGTACCTCCAACACATTGAGGCACCCTTCAGAAGACCTTTTAACAAGTCAAAAATGCCTCATTTTTGTCTGATAGTTTGATGTGTACATGAGGCTTTTTTTTAAAAATCACACAGTCCAATATTTTTAAAATCACATCCAACTAGCCCCAACATCCACCGTGATGACAAAGTTGTTGGAATTCACAGGGTCACTCTGAGAGGTCATTTAGCAGTACACTGTGTAATACCAAACAAGCTGAAACATGCAAATTCCTGTGAGTCTGCCTGTTGTGTCTCCTGAGAAGCTAAAGAAAAAAAGGATAAATATGTTGGTTCTTACACAATGATGTATGCCAGGACCCCCAGCTGGATCAGACGGCACACCACCCCGACCCTCCGGTTCCTCACCAGCACCTGGCGTGGGGTCTCGTACTCACAGAAGAAGTCGGAGATGGCGTTGGTGATATGGCTCTTCATCTTCTGTCGGCTGACCCGCAGAGAGGAGGGTCACTTCACCCCGCTTGCATAGAAAACATCCAGACTCCACTTCTCCTCTTGGTTGCTTGTACCCTCGTTCCTCACTAGTGGTAAAGGTCCTCCGCCTCCTCTAGTACGTATCGTCTGACACGCTTCATGAGAAGCCCTGGAGTGTAGGACTTCCTCCCTGCTACGCTCTCTCCCTCCCTCTCTCTCTCTCTCTCTCTCTCTCTCTCTCTCTCTCTCTCTCTCTCTCTCTCTCTCTCTCTCTCTCTCTCTCTCTCTCTCTCTCTCTCTCTCTCTCTCTCTCTCTCTCTCTCTCTCTCTCCCTCTCTCTCTCTCCCTCTCTCTCAAACTTCCCAATGACTTTATCACTGCATCTCCAGGCTTGTCATTGCATCTCTCTTCCCTCCTTTGTCAAAATACACTAAATGAGTGAAAAGCAGTTTTTCCAATTCAGTCTTGACTTGTCTGTGAGTTCAAATAACTCAACAGCTGCCACACAAGCACTGGACCTCCTCCTCTGTTTGTGCAATCAAACCTTATCATGACTACGACACTCTCTTCCTGCATGCTAGGCAGAGATAGAAACCACATAAGCTCAACACAAACACACAGTGTGTATGCCACGGTTCAGCTTCTTTGCCTCCTCTCATGTCACCATTTGCAGACATTAAGCCCTCTTATGTTTTATCATCATTTTGTGAGGGGGACACACAGGGAAACAGTTTTGGGATTCGCACCCACTCAACAATTCTCTCTCTCTCTCTCTCTCTCTCTCTCTCTCTCTCTCTCTCTCTCTCTCTCTCTCTCTCTCTCTCTCTCTCTCTCTCTCTCTCTCTCTCTCTCTCTCTCTCTCTCTCTCTCTCTCTCTCTCTCTCTCTCTCTCTCTCTCTGTCTGTCTGTCTGGGAGGTGCTTTGCATTTCTAATCTTCATTCCTAGAGGAAAGAAAGTGGCACACATATAATGAGAGTGAGTCATTCCATTACAGAATGAATAAGTTGAAATGTTAAGAATATTACATAAAAGGTTTCCTATCAGAGCAATATTTTTCTCACTTTCTCTGCAGTTCTTTCTAATCTCTAGAGATTAGTAAACGGAACATCTTATGCTGAAATCATGTTTAAAATCCAAATCTAAATCTGGTTAAAGCTTATTCCAAAAGCAAAAGACATACAAATATACATTGGGCATTGCCACAAAATGGCCATGCCTAGAATCTGGTAGGATTGCAAGGATTTGGCGGGATTGTTAGGATTTTGCAAGGATTGTGTAAAAAAAAAAAAAAAAAAGAGGAGGGAGGCTGCATGGCATCTAAACAATAATCTAAAATGCTTGTTACAATGTAATGTGTGCCAACTGGTATAAACAGCTATCCCTGACTCATCCTGAGGTCAGCAGGATTCATCCTGTGGGGAACTTGAATGCCTGTAAAAAATGTTGTGGCAAACCATTCAGAAGTTAAGATAGTTCAATGCAAAATGGTAGTCTAACCAAATCAGTAAACTATCACACCGCTAGTTTGGCTAAAGAAGCAGTTATATCATCGAGAATAATCTAAGTGAGATAATAAACCTTCAACTAAACAGTGAATAGGATGCCAGTGGTTCAAATTATGGTTAGCTTGTTTTAGGGCCATTATTTTGTAAGGACTGTTGCATAAGGTAGTAGGTAGGTACATTATTATTTTAAGTCTGCAAGAGGATTCTGATAAAGAAGAACTGATATCACAGCAGGGGAAGTGTAGCAACTATTCAATTAAAACCAAGACAAAAGCAACAGAATTGTGTAAGCGTTAATTTACTCACAACTACCTGCAATATTCTGACATTTAAACTCTCTGCCAAAGAAATATTCATTACATTTATATAATTTGACCTTTTAGGAATGAGCCAATACCACCAATTGTCATGTTTTCCTTTAAAATCAAACCATTTCTAATGAAGTGGCTGGCAAGTTACAAAGACTGAGTTACCTCATTTACTGTGCATGGCTAGGTTGATTGCTAAATAGAAAGGAAATGAACATGATTGCATAGTGCATGTTGATACTTGATATTTACTTCCTGAGATTTGAATGCAATGCAAAAAACCTGTCAAAAAGATAGTGAATCATTCGCTATGAATGTATGATACTGTAAGTGTCCACTGCACTGTCTGGGCCATTACAAAGGGAAGGTTATATACTGAACTTTTACTGAGGACACTTTGTTCCCTCCAGCTCTGGATATGAATACTATTGCTTAAATCATAAACTGAGAAGGTGATACTACTATGTTTTATTACTATTAATTACATAAGAAAATTAGAAGAATACAAAGTGCTTTAAAAAAACAGTGAAAGTTTAGTGAAAATGTGTTTAAAGTTTAAAGGAGGTGCTCATTCTCACTGTTCCAGTGCCTGTAGGCGGTATGACTAAATGCAGCATCACCATAAGCTTTAATCCTGGACTGAGGAAGAGTTCATGTGAGAGAGTCAGCAGAACACAGACATCATAAACTGTAGGCAGGTCACTGATGTAGTCATGAGCAAGGGTGGTGGAAAATGATGAGAGGCACTATAAATCAATTCTAGAGCTCACAGGCAGCCAGTGTAGAGGCCGAGATGTTCACTTCAGTCTGATTTTAGTGAGGATCCTGGCTGCAGGTTCTTAGGGAGACCTGTGAACCGAGAACTACAGTAATCGGGATAACCCTAACCATGAAATGATGTGACCTTTGCAAATGCTTCTTAAATGGCACAAGGACACTTTACTGGCATTTTAAATGTATTTATTATCAAGCCCGACGTTCTTAGTCACAGATGTAATGTTAAGAGATTGTGCACTGAGATGTGAAATGGGGTTGTGTCTTTTGGCCTGCTTCCTGATAACCAAAATGGTAAAAGCTTGGTCCACTTCCCCCAAGTGAGCACATATCAATTACCGCTGCTTTAAGATCTGTTTCCTGTTTCAATTTGAAACTAAAGTTTTACATTTGATTACAGTTAAGAGCCACTGCTTGTGGCCTTGATATGAGTTAACATTTTAATATGAAGGTGCATTTGCATGTACATACATATAAATATATACAGAAATAATAATAATAAAATAATAATGGGAAATGGCATTAAAGATACTGTAAAACTCATTGTTGTCTCCCATTAAATCTTATTTTTGACAAAAATCCTACAATGACATTAAGAGCCCTCTATCATCTGATGGGTGCATCACAGACCATTTTCCCTTTTCCATCCATTTCTTGTTGAACAGTGATTTGTTCCTCACAGTCACAGTATCTGATATTCCACAGAGGCCTACAGACTAAATCATTTTTATAACTTAATACTTCATTAATTAATACAGTTGTAGTGATAATCCTTTCAAATCAAAATCATAGCTGAAGAAAACTGAATTAAAAATTAGATTTGGTACATGAAACCACAGTTTTGATTTGTAGGTGAATCTGACTATGGGATGACTATTATGTCATTTTGAAAGGTTGAAACTGAGTGTTCAAAAGCTTGAAATCTATCTGCTTTGAAAGATTGAAAGCTTTGAAGACTTGCATAATGTTTTGATAGGCTGAAAACAAAATCTGTTCTCTCATTGTATTAGTTTGTTTTCCATATTTTAAACCTAAATTGTTATGTGAAAACTGGTGCACATATGTTGGGGAAGCATTTGGAAACTTGAGTTTTGTAACGGCGAATCTTTATTTTGAAACTTGGGTGGGTGTCCATTTGCTCTCATATTGCAGAATATTATGTCAGAGCTGAGTTTACAACACGTCTCACAGTTTTGTTCAGAAAAGCCAAAACAGACAAACTGAAACAAAATCCTGGGGGCAGGGGCATTGCTCTTAACGTGTATGATATGATAACGTATAAATATATAAATAGATGTTGTTAAATAAAAGGGAAATAATTAAATGAATGTCTTGGATTTCTTCTCTATATTTCCACAACTAACATTTAATTTAAGCTATTTCTGTATTCCTACATTTATTTATTTAGCTGTTAACAGGACCTTGTAAATGACTTGTAGCAATCCTGTGGAGTACATGGGGAATCAGAGGCAGTGGAGGACAAGCATGCAACAAGACTTTTGGTCATTCTTGAGACAGAGCATCTGTGCCCAAGGGAGCCACCTGAGCCCTCAGCATAAACCAGCTCTTGCAGTGAGTCATGCTAACATATTAGTTTGAACTCTGTGAATCAGGACCACAGTGAAGCTACAACCTCTGGGTGTGAAGCTTCCATTCACCCGTGAGGGGGTCAATCCTGGACAGGAGCTTTGGACTATACACTGCAGCGAGGGATGCTAGATGGGGACCATCCTGCCTTCCCAGAATGCACCCCAACCAAATGTGGGGAGACATTGGTGGCACCACTGTCCTGCATGATGAGTGGAGTGCAGTGCCCAAATGAATGGCTGCATCACTTGGAGTTTAATACACCTGTCTCATTTTGGATGGAGATTGAAAGCGTTAAACCAACTTTGCAGTGGCCAAGCCCTGAGGAGGCCCAAGGGGGCCACAGCCGCTGCTGCTGAAACCACCCAAAAACCTCTGAAACTGGGACATATTCAGCCACAAGCCTAGATGAAACTGTTGTAACAAAGGTAAAAGTTTCATAACCCTCTATGAGGTGAGGTTAGCTGGCATCATGGGAAATAGGTATAGACCCACAAACAATATGTACTGTGTCTGTTCAAGATTACTCTTTTTCATATATTTGAAGGCGGATAGAGCAGCTGCCAACACCCTGGTGAATACTCTTGGTTAGAGAGTAAGGCCAAATGATAGGACCTTGAACTAACAGGTCTGCCCCTGAAAAGCAAACCACATTGATTGCTCTGTGGTCTGGGCAGATGGGGACATGAAAGTATACATCCTTTAAATTTAGGAAAGTGTGCACACTATGTTTATGTGACATTGCCTTAAATCACTAGTCTAATTTGACCCCTGTTGCTAGCTAACCAGGTCAACCTGTGCATACCTCAACACTCCATTTGTATCTGTCATCAGAGTATGTGCGCATCATGTATGTGGGCACTCCCCTGTCTCAATGGACTCCAACATTTGTTTGATGTTCAACATCTTGAAAGGCAGCATCTTTTATGAGCACATTTAGATCTAAAATGGAACACAAGCTGACAAGCTTATTTTGGACAAAGTATTTGGAGTCAAACCCAGCTAGCTGTTCACTGGAGTTTGCTCTCACAATTGGCTACTTCAGAAGGTAGGTTCTTCAGCCAAAATCTGTGCCTGCCATATGGACCCCAAAAAAGGGAGGCGGACACAGCTCAAACTGGATTTTGTATCCATTTGTGACAGTAGTCAGGGCCCAAGGGTCTGACATTGTCCCCAGCTGCCCAGGCATGATGTTCCCCTGAGGCCCTGAACCTCTTGAGGTTTCGCCAACTTTGTTTTACTGCACCAAATGTTTGTGTTTTTTTTGTTTGTTTTTTTAAGAATTAGTGCTTATATTTGTCTGACTTTCATTTCTGTCTTTCATAATTCCTTACAACATAACGGATACATGCTTTCCTAGCCTAATGATGTGACTGTTTAGAAATGATAAGCCTATCTCTTGCACAATGCACTTCATGCATATTTAACTATGTAAACAAAAAGCCAGTGTGGTTCATATCATCTTGAACCAAGAAGGTCTTCTTAGCAACATAGCACAAAAAAACTGTTGACCCATGTTAATAAAGTTTAATACAAAATATATGCTGTAGCCTACATGCTTTCATAAAATACAAAATAATGAAAAAGTGTTTAGAGTTAGTAAATGGCACATACATAACATCATAACATGATGCGCACATACTCTGATGACAGATACAAATGGAGTGTTGAGGTATGCACTGGTAGAACTGGTTAGCTAGCAAGTGGGGTCTATTGGTTCGAAGCAATATCACAACACAAGAGCAGAGATTTAATCTCTTCTCAAAACCTCCCTCTGAGGCAGGTAAGTGCCTGAAAGAGAGAGAGACAGAAATGACAGCTGACAGTAAAAGTACAGATCTGAAACATTCTTTAAAATGTCAAAATGTGCAAGGTTCCCTTCACCAGCTGAGCTAACTGCTGGTGCCTATTTTTTTTTATTTTCGCCTATTTTCACTTGGCTTCATGTTCTGTTTCATACAGTTTATTTTTGAGATATAAGATTACATGGAATAACCAGCTTTCATTCAAAAGCAGACTCTCATTAGGTAGGCTAGTACAAATATTTGTACTTTCAAGGGCCTATGATCTACTGAAATACTTTTTATTAAAGTATTTTCTATTAGGGTTTCATGATGATGGATGAAGTACTCCATGACCCCCCCACACTCAGATATTTACAGCATCCCCTCTGAGAAAATTGTTCCTGAACACAAGTACCAAGAAGTATGCAAATTGAGAAAGGCCTACAGAAGAATTCCAGTGTTGAAAGGCATTCATTATCAGTGTTTCCCAAGCAAGATTACTGGTAAGTTGATGAAATGACTGCATTGTTTAACATTTTAACACATTAGCAGGCCTCTCATGAATTTAGTCAATAGTGGTTTAATATGTAGCCCGCTTTAGTTAATGTTGATCATAAGGTCATAGGTTGGATTTTGACTGAGACAGAGGACCATTTGACAGAATGGTTAGGAGAGATGTAATTTTCCACTTCTGCCAATATTAATGTGTTATAAAGCCACAGCATTTAGGCATTGTGTTGAAATTTTAATTACATAATGTGTGTATATGAAATGACTAATAGTACTCATATCATGGATGTGATAAAACTAGTGACTAAGTCTTGTTGTGCAATGGGAGTGAATAAACTTTCAACCAACACCTCTCAACATTTGTGTAGGGGGCATGACACCACAGCTGGATGAATCAGTGGATGTGATGATCTTGACAGGTAAAAAAAAAAAAAAAGAAAAGAAAAGAAGAAGAAAAAAAGCACCTCACTGCATTTCCTTCACATTACTGCCACCCTGTGACATTTTAAAGAGATATCTTAAAATAAGCACTGTTCACTCTGCATTTTCACCTAGTAAACATGTACAAAGACTTTAGTGTTGTCACACGCAAACTGGACAGTATTTCGTCAGCCTTCCTAGCCGTTGTCATCAGAAATATTTGAGTATATTCAAAACCCAGAACATACCTTTCATATATCTGCAAATTAGGTTATGTAAGGGTTTTTAGAACATGATAAGTCTTTGACTGTCAGACTTCACAGATGAAAAGGAGAACTTTTACTCCTTAACAGAGGCAAGAAATCAACTCTCAGTCAGGGGTATGCTGAATTTCAACTTCAGAAAAGAGGAGGTGGTAAAAGGGGTTTTAAATAATTAACTATGAGGTAATGAATAGAATGATGATTCAAATAGTTAAAATTCATACAAAATATTGCTGAATTCTGGTTTAATATCTCTCTAAAATATTTGATAAATGTGGTGGATTTTGTTACGATATGATTGCTGTATTGCTAAACTACCTCTCAAGCTGTTTAAATTTCTTTAGCAGGTCCTACTATATTGGAAACTGATCTAAGCACACAGCTCTCCAATCTGGAATAACAGTTATGTCTGATTTAAAAGAAAATATTTATGGTAGGATACTGTGATATGTTGGAGAGAGGTATTTGGTCTATTTTACATTTGATGGATTCAAGAGGGATTCTTTTGGAGTAGGCTACAGCAAATTAATTGATAAATGAATTGTGAAGTATAGCCTACAAAATTCCAAGGCAAGGCAAGTAATGGTGAATAGGGTGAACGATATGATATGTTAGTGCCACAGATGCTTTTACTTTATATAGACAAATTGAATTTTAAGTAGGGAAAAGTGCACAAACAACCATAAGCAACCATATTCATCCCATAACAGGTACATGCGGTTTATAAGAGACTCTGCCTGACAGTCAAACCTCAGGGTTAATTTCACAAGAAGTAATGACGCCTAACATCTGCGCCGGAGTTGACCACGTGGGGACGTTTTTTTTGCAGAGGTAGCAAAACAACCGCAGTGTCGCCTGCCTGTCCGTCAGTGAGCATGAAAAATAAACTTTTTTTGTTTCTTTCTGATAATTAATTCTCTCAAGAAAAAGCCACGACGGTTTTACGATCAGGGTAACTCTTTCTAGACCATGCCCTACGACCCCGACCCTCCTCCGGCTAAAAAATTCAAGCCGGGGTCTGTTTTTTTCCGCCTGGATAAGAATAAACCTGGAATGCTGCTGCCGAGAAAGGGAAATGTAAGCACTCCGATAGACGTCCAGAGGAAACAGCTTCCCATCCACCAGGCGAAACCTCAACTACTGAACCAGCTGAGGCAGCTTCACAGCGCTATTCTCATAGGTACAGTCTGCTACTGTTAACATGTGTTAGCCACTGTTGTAACACTCAGTTTAAAGGGAAGTGAACCATGTTATCAGCTCAGTTAATCTACAGGTTAGTTCTAATCTGTGCTTTTAAATACTTGGCATGTTTCTAATGTATAGCAGTAAACCCTAAAGTAAATCCAATATGTATATATATGACGTGAGAGCCCGACCGATGTATCTGTCAGCCGATATTGACCTATCTGGTGTCTCGAATATGTTGTCCGATTTGTGCCAATATATATTTTTTAAGTTATAAAGGCAGCATTTTATGTATATTTGATCCTTTTTCTTTATTCACTGTTTCAGTGCACTGTTATCAGTTTCTACAATAAAGTGTATTGTCAAACTGTAAAATATCACTGCCTCTATTACACATCTTTACCACAAACACATTTTCAGGGATCACTACAAAAAAAGTGTGTTTATGATTATATTCTGTTATTGGCCCATTTGTAGATATCAGTATTTTTTTTTGCTCCTTAATATCGGTGTCAGCATCAGCCCCTAATATCCAGTATCAGTCGGGCCCTAGAAGTGACATATGAAATATTTACATGACAGGTTGTGACATAATAGTCACTCACAGAGCACTTTATTAGAAACACTACATTATATTGCACTGGTGTTCTCAGTAAAGTTCTGATTGTATTTTATGTCACTGCCTGGCATATTTTCCCATCAAAATATGTGTATCACACCCAGGTGAATATATTTCTACTCCACAGATTCATAGTGTGACACCTGAATTGTTTCTAACTTGCATTCTCTTTCTCACCCAGGGGAGACTGGCTCTGGGAAGACCACCCAGATCCCACAGTATCTGTATGAGGCCGGCATCGGGCGACAGGGCATCATTGCCATCACTCAGCCACGTCGAGTTGCTGCGATCTCACTGGCTGGAAGGGTGGCAGAAGAGAAGAGGACTCAGCTTGGCAAGCTGGTAAGCAAAATAGTTGGGTTTTCCCATATATATAAAAGCATAGTCTGTTTTTTAATCAACAGCTTGATAAAAATACTAATCATGAATGTATTTATGTTTTATGATGACGTTGTTAATTGAGCTAAGTGTTGAATTAATTTTTTATCAACAGATTAAATCATTGTGGTCGATATTTGAGTTGATATACCGTAAATGTCAAGTCTTACCAGGCTGTTAACACCCTTGAATAATCAACAAACTTGTTTCCAGGTCGGGTACACAGTGCGTTTTGAAGATGTCACCTCCTCTGAGACAAAGCTGAAGTTCATGACAGATGGCATGCTTCTGAGAGAGGCCATCGGAGACCCCTTAATGCTGCGCTACACTGTGGTGGTCCTGGACGAAGCTCACGAACGCACCGTGCACACCGACGTGCTGTTCGGCGTGGTGAAGACCGCTCAGCGCAGGCGCAGAGAGCTTAATAAGGTTCCTCTGAAGGTACGAGGACTGTTGAGATTTTCTTACTTTCTTTCTTTTCCTTCACTGCTCTGCATCTCTTTTTATTCACAGCTTCTCTCTTTCGTGTCACCCACTCAGATCATAGTGATGTCGGCCACCATGGATGTGGACTTGTTCTCTGAGTACTTCAACAAATCTCCTGTGCTGTACCTGGAGGGCAGGCAGCATCCCATTCAGATCTACTACACCAAGCAGCCCCAGTCAGACTATCTGCAGGCTGCCCTTGTCTCCATTTTCCAGATCCATCAGGTAGTCTTTTTGAATTGTTATGTTTTAGTTCTTCTAATATACTATATTTTATGTTGCTATGGAAATGTTACACTAAGCAATCCTGAAGAAATAGAGCAGATTGTATCTCTACAGGCACCTGACAGATACAATTCTCTGGGTGCATGTTCATGTACTCTATATCTGTTAGTCGGAGGTGGTGGTGGTGATTCTTCCTGACACTGGAGTATTTGTTTGTGTTGCAGGAGGCACCTCCGTCCCATGATATCTTAGTCTTCATGACGGGCCAGGAGGAGATCGAGGCTCTGGCAAGAACGTGCCGGGACATCTCAAAGCATCTGCCAGATGGCTGCGGTCCCATGGTGGTTATCCCTTTGTATGCATCGCTGCCCCCGATACAGCAGCTCAGGGTCTTCCAGCCGGCTCCCAAGGTAAACACGCTACAGATTGCTACAGATTAGTGCAGACAAACTGATGTGTTTATGAAAAAAAAAGCCCTGGTTCTCTTCTTTGCACTGCACTTCTCAACAATACATGTTTGGTATTGTTTAAGTTTTACTATGTCCTTAAAGCCACACCTACCACATGTGTTTCTTTTCATTGTCTAACTGTTTTAAATGATTGTATACCTTTGCTTTAAATATTTGTCCTCTCTACCTTTTCTTTTTCTCAGGGTTGTAGGAAGGTTATCCTCTCAACCAACATCGCCGAGACATCAGTTACAATCTCTGGGATCAAATATGTCATAGACACGGGGATGGTGAAGGCCAAACGTTTCAATCCTGGTGAGATGATGACACGCACACTCATTCACGCATCAGTATTAACTTCAAAGCAGCTATAATTGTTTTACGTTTTACGTGTTTCGTGGTGGATGGCTTATTCAGTTAGTCGCAATCTGCCACCTCCACACTAGATGTCACTAAATCCTACACATCAGGGCTTTAAAATGTGATGTAAACTTGTATCTGCTGCCCCCAAGTGGTCAATAAATCTGTAATTGCAGGTTTAACACAGCATTCTGTTGACACCTAATAATGACGAAAGCCTGTTTAAATCACGGCAAAAGAGACGTTTTTTTTAAAGCACAGACAAGTTATTATTTATTTTTTAATGTCATGTCAAGCATACTTCAAGGTGATAACTCTACTTACTAATTTATCTAACTCTTCTCAAGATTTGACCACCGTGATTCCACCACTTCCAACTGGGAAAACAATAAGCACAAATGTTTTGTATTTATTATTATTTTTGTTTGGTTATTTGGCTCTCTTCTAACTGAACATGTGCTGTGTGTCTCTTAGACAGCGGACTGGAGGTGCTGGCGGTGCAGCGGGTGTCTAAAGCACAGGCATGGCAGCGATCGGGCCGGGCTGGCAGAGAGGACTCCGGCTCCTGCTACCGTCTCTACACCGAGCCAGAATTCGACAACTTCATCCCCATGACTGTGCCTGAGATCCAGAGGTAGGATGTTGTTTTTGTTTCTTTTCTTTCTAACACAGATAATAAAGCTCAGTATATAGGTCAGTGTGATTGAATGGCCTGTCTCTGTTATTTTCTTTCCCCTGCGTGTGTGTGTGTGCTGCAGGTGTAACTTAGCCGGTGTAATGCTGCAGCTCATGGCTCTAGGGATACCAGATGTGATGAATTTTGATTTCATGTCCAAGCCATCTCCAGGTAAGATTGATCATGAATCACTTCACACCTTCGGTCCTCCTGAAGGATTGGAAGGCCGTAGTAGTAACCTGGTATGTTTACCCCAGAGGCTGTTCGCTCGGCTGTGGAGCATTTAGAGCTGCTGGGAGCGTTGGAGAGGAAGGACGGGCCGGTTCTCCTCACTGCTCTGGGAAAGAAGATGGCGAGCTTCCCTCTGGAGCCAAGATACGCCAAGGTAAAACATCCAGGGAATGCACAGGATTATATTAATAGATAGTGTTTGCTGGGGGTTCTGCTCTGAAAGATGATGAAAACACCAGCGTGTGGCGTAAAAACACAGATACAATTTAGTTTAACACCTCCCCACCTTTTGTTTCCACCATCTCATAGACCATCCTGTTGTCCCCCGACTACTCCTGTTCCGAGGAGATATTGAGCATCGTGTCTCTGCTGTCAGTGGATACAGTACTGTACAACCCTCCGGCTAGGCGGGAAGAGGTGCTCGCAGCACGCAAGAAGTTCTCCTCCAGCGAAGGAGACCACATGACCCTCCTCAACATCTACAGAGCGTTCAAGAAAGTCAGTGGTAATAAGGTGAGTACAGCCGGATCAATAGGTAACGAAATGCAGAAATCAAAGGGTGCATTTGAGCTACCTGTCTATAATTTAGTGTGTGTCTGCTTTTAAAGGAGTGGTGTCGAGAGAACTTTGTCAACAGCAGGAACATGGGGCTGGTGAAAGAGGTTCAAGCGCAACTTAAAGAAATCTGCCTTAAGGTAAACATCTGCACGCTTATCCTTATGTTTATATACTAATACTGTGAGTCTTCTGTCTAAAGATGATAGCCTAATGTTGTCAAGTGTGGGTCTCATTTCATATCCCAGCTGTAAATCATAATTTTAAGCACACCCTGTTCTGTTTCTTCACCTACCAGCTGAATCTGAAGATGGAGTCATGCGGGGCGGAAACGGGGAACGTTCGCCGCTGCCTCGCCCACGGGATGTTCGTCAACGCCGCAGAGCTACAGCACGACGGCAGCTACTTGGCCCTGGACACCCACCAGCCTGTGGCAATCCACCCCTCCTCCGTCCTTTTCCAGGGCAAGCCAGCATACGTGATCTTCAACGAGCTGCTGCACACGTCCCGCTGCTACATGAGAGACCTCTGTCTGGTGGACGCAGACTGGCTGCTGGACGCCGCGCCAGAGTACTTTGGCCGCAAACTGCACTCCGTCAAGAGCTAACCCATAGAGAAACAGGACCGAAATATATATCTCTCATAGGAAGAAAAATTGAAGAGTATCTTAATTGGATTTGGATTAAGACACTTATTGATTTCATACAAGTGCAAATCAGAACAGAACATTTTATCTCTGGATTTCACTACCTCCCAGTTGACAAACATCTGGCATGTATCACTGCAGCAGGAATCTGCATATTGAGGCCTCACAACTTTAACTTCTCCAGACTGTAATTCCAGTTTTATAAACTGTGTACTTCTTCTGCCTGATAGTATCTCATTTTGTCATTCGGCCACTTCTTTAACACCTAAAAAGGAGATTTTGTTTCTAAAGTGTCATGCTTCATGTTCTTTCAACCATATGCATGAATTTTAACAGCACAGATAACCTCACTGGAGCACAGCTCTTTAAATAAGCAATGTCTCGGGCTGATATGATTTATCCTTTCAGTCTTTGTTAAATCAAAGCAGTCTCTGTAGAGTCAAAGCATTACCATTTGTGAATTTGTGTGTTAAGCACCTACTAATGAACCGATTCATAAAGCAAATGTTGGTTAGTTTGAGCATTCATTTGAACAATGATTAGAAGTTAACAGATTTATCACAAATCTTTATTTTGCATCCAACATATTAGCTTTACAGAAGCTAAAGAAAGCATTTTTTTTAAAACTTTCTGTCCTTGTAGTTTTGGCTTTATACAAAGTGGTCTTAAAAGGTTTTATATATGCAAGGACTTTAGATTGGTTTCAATCTATGATGTTATGTAATTACAAGAAAACGCGAAAAACACCAAAGTTGAGTTCAAATGTTTTCACGTGTCACACTGACATGATTTGACACTGACAATTAGTCTGTGTGCAGCATTTGTCTTGTTAGCATGTGCATGACATTTTCCTTTTTTCACATCTATGATTGTGTCACCACTTTTTCCCCAAATACACGTATGTGAGAAGTAGCATGCCAGCGTCTATCTCCAGGTTCCACTCTTTGCTGTCGTATGTTGCATAAATCCTTCTTCAGCCCCTACACAGACTAACAACAGATGTATGCAATGCATGGGGACGATAGTTACTGATCTGATCACTCAGGTCTTTCACACTTCGTAGAATGTAATTCACACCATGTTGAGGAATAGAACGGATGCATCTCTCGTATTTTTTACACTGGACTCAGGATTGTACAATATACATTTACCTGAATAAATGACATAAACAGTTTCTAACTTTTCAACATATCAAATTCATCTGGGTAGAGATTCATCAGACTGTTCCATAGAGGTTGTATGTTCAGTGATTAAATCACTTCCAGATCCACTCCCAGATGCCCAGGATTTCTTTTCATTCACAAATAAAAGGTTGACCATTTAAGATCTGCATGTACTGTTCCAACGTTTATATGATTAAATGCACGCCTTTTGATAAGTTTATTATTATATTTGGTTTGTTACAGTCTTACATAATCACTATTGCGATTTTTTAATAATAAAAATCCAACTTCTGACACAGAGCACAAGTCTTCATGTGTAGAGCAACATTTTAAAGAAGAATATAGACTTTCCTACTGTTTGGTTTTGACACAGTTATGATCCCATAGATGTGTGAGTGTGTTAAAAAACTTTTGAACCATATCAGACCTGAAAGATACCATGTTTCAGCAGCTGCTAAGAAGTAAAAATGTCTGAGAAAAACAATGAGAAAGGAGGCGACCAGAGTCATAGAGAGTCACCAGACAGAAAACAGCTGCATCTTCTGGCAGCAGGTTTTTATGTCTGAATGATGCAACTGATTTACCTCATTGCATTAAAACATGCTGTATTGTAAGTGATGCAATCTTCCTCCAGGATGTCCACAGCAGCCCATAAACTGAGTTTATGTCACAGATTTTAGGTTTAGTGGGGCAGTGAATCTTGTAGATCAGCAACCATTACGATCAGACACTGACAGCATGTCATTCATTGTCATGATATTTGCAGACCCTAATTAGGTTTCCATCTCCTCTCGTCTCATTCAATACTATCTATTGCATGTAGGGGGTCATGGTCGAGAGCAGGGGTGTCAAACATACAGCCCGTGGGCCAGAATTGGCCTGCCAAGGGGTCCAATCCATTCTGTTGGACAACTTTGAAATAAAGAAAATTACAGAAAAGTAATTCCAAATTTTCTGCTGGTTCAGATAGAGACATAATATTGTTGAAACTGCTCATTTTTCACAGTGAATAGATGGTTTATTATCGTAAAGATATAATACACATATATTACATATTGGTTGTAGGTTATTATGGAATGGTTCTACTAATTCGGCCAACTTGAGATCACATTAGGTAGTATGTGACTCTTGGACTAAAATGAGTTTGACACCCCTGGTCTAGAGAGGCTTGTTTCATACTTCAACCTTCCAGTCGCAACTGAGGGCAAAGCAGCATTAAACCAAAGGGGGCGCTGTTTGTATAATTATGATATACTATTGCTCGTACATTTTACATATATCATTCAATTTATGTTTTGTTTTTTGCATATAAGTCTTTGTAAGCATAAGATATTATTAAATCTGATAAGATTCTTAAGATACACACAACATATTGCTGCATTTCTTCTTTCCCTATCAAAATACTACTTCCGGTTTAAAGGTCATAGTTAAGTCAGGTCAAGGTGTCCTTCCACACGTGTTTTACCAGAAGCAGCTGTAACGGGGAGCTAGACGGCTCTTGTGTGTCAAACTAATTTATCCTGTTGTTATACGCCTTAATATTTCTATACCGTCATGTTGAAGTCAGTTGTCCGACTGGTGGGAGCCGCTGCCCGCCTTCCCACAGCCACCACGTCCACGGCCCGAGCTCTGCCGCTCAGTTGCCCGACACTGCGCACTCCTAGCTCGGCAACAACTCGGCCCTTCACCCGGTCTCTCTGGATGTTAAATAACAACGGAGCGTCGTCAGGATACAGACCAAAACTGTTCAGTTCAAAGGTGTTGGGTCCCTCGGCGTCTTGTGGATGCGGTGGACTGCACACAGAAGGTAACAGACTAACGTTACTTGAGAAATTCATATTTAACCGGCTAGCTTAGCTGGTGCCGGGTAGCATTACACGTTTAGAGCGCCGCTATAAGTATAAAGAATATTTTTAGCTAAATGTTCACATAAACATGACTTTTCTAAAGGTGCTTAACTAAGTAACTAACTAACTTTGATAATGTGAGCTTTGTACATACCAGAAAATAAGTCAGGACACTCAAATGTTTGTATGTTCTCGCTAGCTTTGGTTAACGTTAGCAAGAACTCACCTTGAACGATGTGTTTACTTGTCATTGGAAAAAGCAAACATATAACGGTTTTAATGAATAACTGTTGTTTAAGAAGTACAAGAAAGGATTGTTGTAATATATTATGTAAATTATAAAATTGTGTGGCTGATGAAATAGCATGGTGAGTAGTGAGGGTGATGTAGGAAGGTCAGTCACTGGATGACTGAAGACAAGTGATGAGGGTCCATAGCATCCAATTATAATATTATCAACTGCAATAACACAGGCAGTGTAAGAATGGATGATGAGGTTGTGCATACCAGGAATGAATGGAATTAATTATGGTGACAAAACCGAAGTTGTGCCACATGGTGATGTTGGAGTTTCCCGTGATGAAACACTGGCGAGGCAGAAGCTCACATCAGTCCTTATGTCAGAGGTTATGCATTAACTTCAGGGAGGAATAACTACACAGCACTGTCAAACCAAGAGTACCAATCATTAAATCAGAATCAGGTTTTTTGCCAAGTAGGTTTGCACATATAATGAATTTGCATTTGTGTTGTGGTGTATAACAGTCAAAAGTATACACAATATTAGGTAAATAATGTAAAACAGAAAGAAAGAATTTACAATTAAAAAATGCGTCCCATATAATCTAAGTGAGAAGAGCTGCTGCGGGTTTACATGTTAAATTGAAGGGAGTAAAAGCTCTCTGTAAGCAGATAGAACTACAGAAGGATGTAGTTTTTGGCAAAGTGTTAATCTCATATTCTTTCAACACAGGTGACAAAGCTTTTGGTGACTTCCTGTTCGATGAAATCAAAGAGGAGAAGAAGATCCAGAAATCCAAAGCCCTTCCTAAAATGTCTGGAGGATGGGAGCTGGAGATGAGTGGCACAGAGGCTAAACTTACAAGGAATAACGCTGGAGAAAAGTAAGGCTGTAGCAGCTGGTGGTGACATAATTATCAAATGCTTGGAGTTAATGTGGCACTCTAAACAAGCTTATGTTTTGTTCTCTTTTTACAGAGTCACTGTCACATTCAATGTCAATAACAGCATTCCTCCTAACTTTGATGAAGAGGTAGAACAATCGCAGCAGAAGCCAACAGAGGAGGAGGTGAGCCATAACACACATGTTAAGATGAATGCAGATTTGTCATTGTAATGATGTGAATGAAGTTTCTGCAAAAATCTTTCATCCTCTAGAAGTGGAAACCCTCTCGACTGCATTGGCTTGGAAATGACTGAAGCAAATTAATTGATAATTAATGTGCACTATGTTTCTCTTCACAGCCGGAAATAGTTTCAACACCCAACTTTGTCGTTGAAGTAACGAAACAGGCTTCGAAACATTCCCTGGTGTTTGACTGCCATTTCCCAGAAGACGAGGTAAGCACAGAGATTAAAACTGAACATTTATATGTCAGATATCACCGGCACTTCTCTGCCATTGATCCTAGATAACAAAATAAGCTGAATTTGCCTTTGTATAGATGAGCCATGGTGAAGGAGAAGAGAGCGACATCTTTGCCATCCGTGAAGTCAGTTTCCAGCCTGAGGGAGACACAGATTGGAAGGAGACCAGCTACACACTCAACACAGACTCCCTCGACTGGGTAAGATTTGAGACTCTTAAAATCATCTTATCACACCTGATGATATATTCAACTACTTTATTAATATGCTGTTTTGTAGGCCCTGTACGACCACCTGATGGACTTCCTGGCCGACCGGGGGGTTGACAACACCTTTGCCGACGAGCTGATGGAGCTGAGCACCGCTGTTGAGCATCAAGAGTACATCAAGTTCTTGGAAGACCTTCAGGGCTTTGTTAAATGCAACTAATATATTTAGGAGGCAGAAGTTAGATTTCACTTTTCATCAGTCCACATTGGAGGTCGGAGGTATGACGGCACAGTTAAGACTAAAGTAAATGTTGCATCACTGAATGATTGAAACGTTTGACACTCTAAAGAGACTGATGATGACTTTAGTTTGACAGTGAGCCGTGCTGTCAGCAGTTGTCACATTTTAAGCTGCGAGTGTGTTCTCTTCATTGAAATGTGTCTATATTTTTCTGTAAGTTAAAATATCCTGTGAGTATAAATATTTGAAGTTCATAAATAATGCAGGTCGTGACGATGTGCAGAAACCATCATTTTTGAGTTCCTGTCTTTACTGCAACGGTTTAATATGGTCCAGTCAGTATTTGGTAATGTTCAGCTATCTTCGAGCCAGTAAAGGGATAGTTTAACATGTGGAATCAAATCAGATCCTCCATAAAATAATATGGTTTACAAAATCAGTCTTTATTATAATGAATGTGACAGCTTCTGGATTTACAGTGTGATGATCCTGCTTTAAGTCTTACTTACAGCTAGCTTGTGAAGGGAGTTCATGTTGACTAATACTGATTTGACTGTCAGACCATAATATATGAAGACTGAATTTGAATGACATACGCCAATATATGTTCAGATAAAGGAAGGTCAGTGTCCAATAAAGCTCTTTGATATTTATTGATGACTTATTTATTATCATCAGGTGTTACTAATGTTTTGATGTTTGAAAATCTAGTGTGTCCACACAGTCATTTAAAAGTTGATGTGAGGCTTCAGTTGTCTGAGTTAGTCATATTAAATGGATATCTGCCACATTTACAGTCTTTTTAGCATCAAATTCCCTGTTTGTGTTTCCCTGTTGAGCCGTGGTGGAAGTAAAGTAACAAAAAGAGGGACTTTGACACTAAAAAGCCTAACAATGAAAGATATCTACTTGGTTTGACTCATTTGGGTGGCTGAAGCTTCAGAAAAACCTTTAAATACATTTTTGCACAGGAGGACTGGATTTTTTCCTCCATCGCTTACAGTTGAAAGGTCATTATGAAGAGACCTTCTAACGGTCAGTATTAACAGGAGGAATGATTACAGCAAGAAAAAAGCTATTCCAGTGCTCATTTGGGCTGCTGACTGTTTTAAGAAAAACTTGAAAAAATGTGAACCTATTCTTCAACAGTTTTCACTTTCCAAGTTTTCAGGTCTGAAGGACACTAAGTTAAAAAAATATATATATATTTATATATGAAGATTGTGTTGTGACAGTCTAGTGTCTTTTCTGAACTAATCTTTTCTTTTTTAATCCTGGGTTACATCTTTCTGCAGTCAAAGGTTCATTGACTGAGGAAAATCATTTTTACAGACTTTTTCATTAGATCATTTCTGGTGGTATAAGTGTTAAAGCTCAAGTACTACATACAAGAAGCTGAAACCACAGAAAAAGGCTGACTTTTATTAAGTTTCCTGTAATTTATGAGGTATATAAAGTGACTGAGCTGACACTATATAAATTGTAATAATGCATTTAAGCTGCAATTTTTCAATTGGTAAGCAGCACAGACAGTGTTCACCTCCTGGGAGATATCACTGTTTTATTGTTTGCATTATTGAATCAAAGGGGATTTAATGAATGTGCATTGTTTTTTTCACAGTGGTCAACAAAAAATGATACTTTAATGTCAAAGTAAAAACATCTCTGCAAAGTTGTCTAAATTAATTACAAATATAAAATACTAAAATTCATAAATATCGTAGCAGTTACAGCTCCCCATCAGCTTTGCACATCTGGATGTTTCCCTGTTTTGCAAAGTTGCTCCAGTTGTCAGGTTGCATGGGGGATTGTGAGTGAACAGCCTATGTAAATCCAGCCACAAATTTGTTCTCAGTTAGAGTACTGGACACAGACTCAGTCCCATTAGGACATTAACATTGTTTTTCAAGTGTAGCTTTGGATTTATGGGCAGATTGTCATGCTGGGAAACAGTTCTCCAAAGTTGCAGGTTTCTAACAGACCACATCAGGTTTTCCCTGGGTTTTGGCTGCATTCACTTTAAACTCTACCATCACAAGCCTGCCAGAGCTTGCTGCAGGGAATCATCCCCACAGCATGATGCCGCCACAACCATGATTCATGGAGGAGATGGTATGTTTATGATGGCCAAAAGGCTGTATCTTGGTTTCAGATTTCAGAGTCATCTACTGGCAAACTGTAGCTGAGATGTCATGAGTTTTTGTTTAGTTTTTTTTAAAGAGTAAATTTCCCTGTACTCCCATACAACTGCAAATGGTGAAGTACGCAAGCAGCTGCTGTATCATGCACAGTCTCGGGTCTGAGCCTCTGAAGCCTGGAACTCCTTCAGAGTCATGACAGGTCTTGATTTAACTCAGTTTCGAGGGATGTTCAATAACTTGACTGTTCTTGGATCCATCTGCTGACTTGTGTTTTTCACTCACCTTTTTGCAGCGTTACTTTAGATTTTGCCACTACTGACTCACCGAAAGTTGGACCTTACAGAAAGAGACGTAGTTATATTACAACAGCCAATCGTCTACACACAGGTGATCTCCATTTAATTAATCATCCTTCTAAAACTAGATAGCTTTACCAGTAATGATTAACTTATCTGATGATCAGTGACAAAAAACACTTATTTTATTATTGGAATATTATTACTGATGTATTTATATGTAAACACTGCAGCATATTCATTTAGTCAAGCTGGAGCTAATATGAAAATACAGCTGGGGCAGAGAGTTTACAATATATCCCATTTTATAAACTGACCATATGTTTTACATCTGTAAATTAATTAATAGCTTTCAAAATTAATATCTGAAATGTAGTGGAGTAGAGGTACAAAGTAGCATTTGTACATACTCAAGCAAAGTACAAGTAGTAATAGCATACTGATGTAAGGTACTTGGGTACTTTCTACCTGTGGATCATTGAAATGAACTGAAATCTCTCTTGACCAATAGTAACCTGTGCAGTTACTGTACCATATCAATACTACATTATTATAAAATCACATAGCTCTATCTGATATATGATTATATAGTTATTATTATATAGTGATTATGAAGCCAATAAGTCTCTATTATGATAATAATTTACATTAACGTTATTATCATTATAATTTTCTGCTATGGTCTATTAATTATTACCGTCCTCACTGGTTTCTGTTCAGGACTTTACCACCAGGCAGTTGACATAATGATAGTGCGCTCTTACACAACAGTTACCACACACTGTATCCAGATCTGCGGAGGGAGACGCAGGCTCAGCTGACAGATGAGGGGCCTCACTGGCTTCACCAAGCGGCTGCTCTCTGAAGAAGTATTCAAGTGTTTGAAGAAAGAGGAGGAGGAGGGGGCGTCAGCTGAAGAGAAAGAACACACTTTTGGCGGATAGTCAACACTGAATGAAAAGACACCATGGCGAGCAAAGGGACAGCCGGACAGAGCGAGCTGCAGGGCTCCTCAGACTCAGAGTCAGAGGCGGAGGGGGAGCCTCCTCGGATGACCGATTGGGGACCGTCCGCCTGGTCTGTCCCCTGCTCACAGGTCATCCACAGCGGACACTTCATGGTGTCATCGCCCCACAGCGACACCGCGTCCCGCAGGAGGAAGAGCGGCACTTCTATGAGATATGATTTCGACACGGTGAATAGGACGTGGTGCCAGACGTACCGGTACGGCCCGTTCAGCTCCGGGAGCCTGAGCATCGACCCCACTCTGACACGCCTGTTTGAGTGCATGTCCCTGGCCTACAGGTGGGTCTCTATCAGCTGGCACAGGATGACCTCACCTCAGCCAAGCTCAGTTTAGCTGATTTTCATTTGTAGGTCTGCCCTCTTTAAACTGGTGTAACCCCTTACTTTCCCCCCATTCAACTCCCCAGCTGCTGAAACAGATCTATAGCTAAGCTGGTGTGCATTATTTGGAGTTTACACACATCTGTACAAACATTTGAAACCAGGGTGATTTCTCAAAGGAAAGTTTTCCGATTACAATTTAAAAAGCATATTTAAAATGACCCTACAGGCTATAATTGATGACCCCCTGCAGTGATCCCTTTTAACCTGTGTTTTTAAGAGCCACAGATCACTACACAACAAGAGCTCCACGTATAGGTATATGTTATTCAATAGCTTCCCTCTTAAAACTGATAGTGAGGGTCTGGTTGTGTGTGGAAGAGGGATTTTGCAGTCGCTTGCACAACAGCTCAGAAAATCTTCACTGAAAACTGGACTTTGATTCTAGTTGGCAGCACAGGACAGATTACAGTGTAACTGAGGGAAGGAAAGAAGATCCTGGAAGATGCCCCTGGCTTATTTACTGTTATTAAGTTAGCTTTTCTTTAACTTTATATTCACTTTTTATAAGTTATTACACACAGACACTGTAAAATTAAAGATTTAACATGCTTGTATGCACTTTAATTGAATTCTCTGCTATGTTACAGTAAGTGTTTAGTTACATTTGATAGGGGACCATGTGTTTAAGAAGATGTAGCAGGGTAACACTTTATAATAAGGGTACAACATAGTAATGCACACTGTATGAGTATTTAATGCATGGATGTATGCAGGACTTCCAGCTGTTCACCAATAATAGATGATGAAGTCCCTATGAGTGCATGTGATTATTTAACTTTTGATCAATTAATTTACAGTTATTGTACAGTCAGACATTAATTGATATACCACCAAATTAGAAAGAATGTAAACACAGATACTGTTATTATCAATGCAAGCAGTATTATGCTTTCTAATCAGGTACAATACATCTTTATAGTGTTACAAGCTTGTCAATGTGTCATCAAGACTGTTGGATCATGCAGCAACATGTAAATGTTTGCATCTGACTACCACTTTGATTTTTAAAGAATCCTTTATGTAATATATATAGTATTTTCTATGTGAATATTGATCTGCACTCAACACTGGTAAATAGTAATTAGGTGGTATATCAATTAATGTATGAAGTAACTGTGAATCAACACTGATAATTTATTAACTATACTGTCATAGTGACTTGATTACATGGTGAGCAACATCAATTCATGATATATCCCGCATGCATTAAATCATCACAGCCCATGCATTACTATGTTGTAGTATGTGTAGTATGTGTTTTGTACTCTTACTATAATGTGTAACCAACTTCAGTGCTTCTTTAACAGCTTCTTCATATGTGGTGCCATCAACCTTTGGCCCAAAGATTTGTCCCTACTATTCACTGTGTGCCAATTTTGTTTTTGTTTTTTTATAGTTTTGAGAGTTTCAAGAGTTGCACAATAAACCCTGAACAAGATATGGTTACCACTAAAACAGACCACAAAGAAGAAGAACCTAAAATATATCAATACTGGTGACTGATTTGTTATTAGTGCTTTGTATCATGTGCAGCAGGTACTAACTACTGCTGCTCTCCTACACAGTATTAGTCATTAACCAGACTGGGGTTAATTGGTTCTCTTCCTAATTGGTTTTACTTGCTGTCTCTGCTGTTTTTGGAGTGTGTGACATGCAGCGATGTCACTCCGTTAAAAGCATGTTGAAAGTGATTCCCAGAGCTTCCTGGCAACTCCCTGAGCACCTCACATTAGGAGGCCTTTTCTCACCACTCTGCAGGCCGAGGGACAATGGAAAAAAAAGAAGTGCAAACAGCCTGGCAGCATGGTGGTGAATAAGTTGATTAGGTGCTATTAGTCAAAATCAGGACAGGTTTCCAACAGGGTTTTTTTTCCACTGTGTCCTTTTTCTAAGATAAGAGTATCTTGTCTTTTATGGTTTTTAGGTGTATTTTGGGGTTTATTTTTGTTTAAATAAAAGTTATAATAAAAAAAGAAGTGATATGAATATTAATCATGACTACCACAATACTAAGATTGTCTGGTTTTTATTCTTGCAGTGGTAAGATAGTGTCTCCCAAGTGGAAGTCTTTTAAGGGTCTGCGGCTGCTGTGGAGGGATAAGATCCGTCTGAACAACGCCATCTGGAGAGCGTGGTTCATTCAGTGTGAGTCTGCTGCTCTTTAACATCTCTCCACTGAGAAAATTACCCAAAAAAATAAGTGACCAAATGTAAAAGAGGAATCCACTTTTGCTGCTCTGTGTCCTCTGTGTTTAGATGTGGAGAAGAGGAAGAACCCAGTGTGCGGGTTCGTCAGCCCGCTGGAGGGCTCTGAGGCAGACGCACACCGAAAGCCTGAAGTGAGTCATTTGTGTCTTAGGTATTTTTCATGAAGCACCACTCACATATGATTCCAAAGCCACCTGCTAACATAACATATCAACAGGCAATCGTATTAGAGGGCAGCTACTGGAAGCGAAGGATCGAGGTGGTGATCAAGGAGTATCACAAGTGGAGGATTTATTATAAGAAGAGGGTAAACACATCAACTTTCCATCTTCTGCATGTATGTTTTTATTAACTTCTAATTCAAACTTTTTCTCTTTTTTTCCTTTGCAGCTTCAGAAAAAGAAGGATGATATTTTATCGATGCTACAAGAGGTATGACCAAAAGATTCTTGTGTTATTGTCACACTAGCGTCTGTCTTTCTATAGGTTTTGAAAACACACTCACATAGACAAACATTGAGTTTGACCCCTTGAAGGCTGAAGTTGGCCGACTGACCCACGCTTCAGTGTGCGCGCGTGTGTGTGTGTTGGTGACCGGCTAGCATTGTTTACTTTTGAATGCAGTTGGAGCTGACCATATGATCATCAGAGTCGTCCAAGCGGCTATTTTTAGCACGTGGATGTAGCCTGTCTCTCAGTTAACCAGAGAGGAAAAAGAGAGAGTGAAAAAAAGAAAAAAAGCAAACAGAAACGTGCAAAACAACTTGCGTCATGGCCCTGACATTTGTAGACAATTGACACATATTGATTGCCAGCAACAACAATACCTCTAACAGCTCCCTGGGTTTTTTATCTTTATTAAAGGGAAATAACTGCAGAATTGAATGTCATTTAATCAAATCTGACCCACTTTCAGCAGCGCTTTGTAAAAAGTTAAGTGGCAGAGGGGCTGGCGAGTACGACGGTGACGTCACGGCTACAGAAACAAACAAAAGAAGTGGGGGGGGAAAGGAGAGAAAGGGATCCTGGGGAAGCACCTCATTCATGTTAGTATTCATATTAGAATGTGACGTGTGCTTTCTAAGGTCCCAGCCCATCCTTAGACTCTGCCATCCCACTACTCCCTGTTTGACCATCACCAGCATTATTTACTGCCTTGTTTTCAGAATAGAGTTCAAAGTTAAGACCACTGCACTCTAAGATAAGATCTGACTGTCTGTCTGCAAACTAAACAATCCGCATTGTGCGGTATTTGAAAGGATTCATATCAGCAAGTGCTTGAGAGGTTAAAGATCACTAAACCAGGTTTATATGCTACGTGTTATCTTGCTTTTCTCTTAACGGTTTACTCCAGCGAATGGGAAGAAAACACCTCAGTAAAACCCAAGGCTTGTTTTTTTTATGTTAGAGTTTATGTCATATACTTAATAACAGTCGCCAGTTTTAAAAGCCCTAATCTAAAATTTAACTGGCTATATAATTTAAGCTCCAGTCCCATTCTCGTAAAATCTTCAACAATCTGATTTGCTGCGGTGGACGGTGGCTTTATCGCCTCTCACCAGCCGTCATATTTTAAAAGCATTCCGTGAGCACATTTATTACAGGTTCAAATTATATTCTGTACTGCCAGTCCTAATTTTAAAACTCAATCAGTTTGACAGTGAAATAAAGTTCCAGCTGACTGCAGATTCAACACAGGCAGTAGCAGGGAGACTGCTTCATGAGGAGGGGGAGTGCACTGTGTGAGATATGAGAAGTCTGTACATTGATAATTATAGAATATTACCATTGATTTTAGCGGTGTGGCTTTGTGGCTTCCAGTGTCAGTCTGTTAGTCCAACACTTTGGTCCAGACTGAAATATCTCAAAAACTATGGGATGTATTGCTATTAAATTTGTATACAGACATTCATGCTTCTCAGAGTAGGAATCACCTGCCACCATGAGGTTGACGCTTTTGGTTTTCTGTAAAATATTTTAACAACTATTTGATAGCTTGCTGTGAAATTTACAATAAATTATAATTTGGTGGTTCCTTTACTTTTCATGTAGCGCTGCCATTAGATTTTAATGTGTCCAATAGAGCCCGACCCGTATATCGTTTAGCCGATATTATCGACCGATATTGGCAGATATATTGGTGTTTATGCTGTCCAATATATGCAGATTTTAGATTTTTAAACATATAAAGGCTACTATATATTTATCCTTTTTCCTAATTCATGTTGACTGTATACATATTGAATTCCCCATGAAGTGTACTGTTTCAGTGCACTGATGCCATTTTAACTGTAAAATATTGTGCCTCCATTACAAGTGCCACATTTGGGGGAAAAAGTGTGGTTATGTGTACATTCTGTAATAATATTATCGTAATATTATAATATTAACGGCCGATATATCGATATCAGAATTTTTCTATTTCCCAATATTGGTACTGGCATCTGCCCCAAAAATCCAGTATCAGTCAGGCCCTAGTGTCCAACACCTCATTTTATGACCTAATACCTGCAAAACTTCAGACATCCCCATCAGCCTCAGCTGCACTTTGTGTTTAGGGCTTATTCGCAAATGTCAGCATGCTAACAGGCTAAACTAAGATGGTAAACATTACCTGTCAGCCTCACACAGTCACCAGCATGACTGCATGTGTGTGCTGTAGATGTGCAAAGTAATGTCGTGACTCAAGAGTAAGAAGCTGTTGGCATTAAAATATCATCCCTGCTTATGTTAATCTGTGCTTATTTTATTTCTTTCCTTGTCACATCATCTCAGTTCATCTCTTCTTATTTCACATTAAACTAAATTAATGTCATGTACCACTTGCAGGAAACCCTTCAAAAAATTGTAAATAACGCCCATCGGAAGTGGCAAATTGCAAGGTGTTCATATGCATGTGTGTTTCTTTCTTCACCGAGGCAACAGCAGTTTGTGCTGATTGGGGCTTCAGGTCTGCACGTGAATGTGACTGCCAGAATTAGGTCAGGGACAAAAGGCTGCTGCTTTACTGATGGTGAGACATCAAAATAAAGAAATGAACAAAGCCGCCATAATGATAACCTGTAAGGGGCTAGTGTTTTTTTAACAATATGTCAAAAGTGCCTTTTCATCATGCGCTGCACACACAGAAATACACACACCAATCTTACTTCATTTGTACTTGTACACACTTATATTCTCCCTCAAAGCAAACGAATCCAGAGGCAGATAAATAAATTATAAGAGCGGATGTCGTGTACTCAGACGTAATCAAAACAGTTCCCGGCCCAATCTGGGCTTCCCTATAAATGTGGCCTCAGACTTAGAGGTGGAGGGTAAAGACAAGAAGATCAGGCTGAGGCAAAGCATCTCAGACACAAGGAAGAGACCCAGACTGGAGCTTCATTTCCTGTGAGTTTTTTATTGGGATCTGCGAAGAGACCGGGCGCTAGGAACAATTTGATATGACATGTTTCTGGCTGGCTAGATGCAATATTTATTCTGTGAGTGGATGTAAAATGTGTTCATGCTGCTTTGATATTTGTCTTTTAAGCTAATTTACATTGTCATATTATTAAGGATAACAGGATTTGACTAATTTAGCATTTATTGAACAAAGGATATCTTACATTTTATAGCTTTTTGGTGTTTTACATGCATTTCTCAGTGCAACCACCATGAAGGTTTTTTTTAATCATTACCTTTTCACCTCCAAGGCACACCAAAAACTGGATGTATACAGATTGGGAGAACCAAATGATGGCATTTGGTGCCATCAATGCCTCACTTTGGCCTTGTGTTTTTTTGTAGATGGCCCTCCAATGGATAGATCAGGGACTGATTTAATGTGTCACTCTATAGAAGTTGGTCCTGTAGGTGATTCAATCTTTCGCTGATTTGCCCTAGGGTCAAATCTGCCAGGCCAAGCTGGAGAAATGGACCAACCAGATGTATCAGGAGCCTAAGGCCGCGCCGGTGGAAGCCCACATGTTTGACCTGGACTGCCTTTTGTCCGACATCTCCGACACCCTGTTCACCATGACACAAAAGCCATGCCCCTGGGCCAGTGACAGCCACAACAGTGAGTAGTCTGCCCTCTGAAGCAATTTGAGTTTGACTTTGCTCCAAATTCAAATGATTAGAAGTGCTTAATAATAAGGATGGATCACTGATGGCCTGAGATCTGCATGACAACATTAAATGTCCCCATTGTGCATTAGCATATCATTTGGATGGACTTTCTGGCTGAAACATTCCGTAGGCTATTTCATTTTCATCAAATAATTGTCAAATCTCCTACTGGTAGCAACTATCTATGTTATGCACAGGAGCCAAGACGATAGATAGACATAATCTACTGTATATGAATATCTGGTGTAAGAAAGTCAATTGTAAGAATCCAGATTTTGGAAATCAGTCATCTATAATGTTTTTAAGCCCCTGAACACATGTTTTCTGAATCAGTTTCTCACTGTGAATGTGGTCCTACATGACACAGAATGTTAGTTTCTTCTGGTTTGAAGTGCGTAAAGATACGGTTGGAGAAAAAGTGATGTCACAAACGTCCATAAACCAATCAGGACTCAGCAACATTTAAATCAAACTCAAGGACAGTTGGATTGTGTCTTATGTTGCCTGGCAAGGTTTTTGATCAAATCTGACCAAACTGCACCTTTATAGTTCCAACAAAGCATATTAGACTGTCAAACTAAATATATAATACCTAATGATGTTTTTTCACAGCTATAAATGTGGCTTATTTATTTGTGATTATTTAAGGGATAGTTTAATATTTTTCCTCAGTGGACTTTATCAGTCACTCTTACCAAGTTTTCAGGGATTTTAATGTCTGGATCCACAGCCACAGTTTTGGGGAAGAAGCAAAAAGAACCCACCCAACAAATAAGCTTGCATAAGCAAGATGATACATTGACAGACGTGCTCTCGCATTTCTCTTTCTCTCTCTCTCTCTCTTTCATGTCTGATGTTCTGTTCTGTTCATCTCTTCTTCAGCATACACCAGCAATGCTGATATGATCCAGCCAGGCCTGACTCCACTACAGCCCAATCTGGATGATTTCATGGATATACCAGGTACTGTCTACCCGCCTGCCTGCCTGCCTGTCTGTCTGTCCGTCTGTCTGTTTGTGTGCCGGTGGGATCTCCACACAGAATGGCAACAGATCAATATCCCCCATTGATTCTGCTTCTTTGCAGTATCCATCCAGTTTCAGCTGTCCATCTACAACATAGTTAATTATTCAGTGACAGTGTGGTGCATGTGTGATTGATTCAGTGAAGAAGAATATATTTGAAAACTGACAGTTTCGACTGACAGATTCACAAGAAGAGGTATCAGAGTTTTAAAAATCATGTCAGATTTTCAACCTCAGAGTTCAGTGTCTCCATTCTCAATAAACCATAATTCTAGTAACCTATTGTGATTTAGGTCATGAAACTGAATTTGAGATTAAACTAGTTAATGCAAATATTCTTCTATGTTGTATTTTTTATTTGTTTATTGTTTTTCCAAACACCAACGGAATCAAAAATGTTGCTCTTGAGTGACACTTTTTTTTTGGGTTTATATGCTGTGTCTGCAATACTTTATTTAGCCCTGAAAGGTTAAAGAGGGGTCAAAGGCAGGGTTGAGCCAGCAGAATGGGGAAGTGGAAGAGGATGTAACTATTTAAATTGTACTGTATTTAACCACGACCCCTGGGTTGGGCACTACTTATGGGGGAAATTAAAAGATGGGCTGGGTAGATGGTGGAGTTTCCTTCTCCAAAAACAAGTTCCAGATTTTAATATTTGCTTTATTCTGAAGCTTGATTTGTTAATCTGGAGTATTAGTTTAAAATTAGATATAGACAGAGTCCTGCTCATCATCTTAAAGGTGAGAATATGTCAGTGTCGTGTGCAGTAATCACAATCAGTAATTACAGGTTTACCATGAGTCATCAGGACTTAATGTGCTATAGGGTTGGGTATCATTTAAAAAAATGATGGTACAAATCCAAGTACCTTTAAAGTGATACCGATATTAATTGAGTACTTCATTCGATACCCATCGTGCCACCACTCCTCCACATCTAAATGATTTGATTTTTACACAAATGGATTTTGAAAGTCTTCAAATGATTAATATTCGTGTCTCTGAACGGTGGCAGTGGGTCAATCACATGTCGCATTAAATCGAAAAACGCTTGCGTTGATTGATGTGAGGAAGTCCATACATACATATTTTCTATCTCTGGGTGCAAAAAGGATCAATTACAGGTATCATGTGACGGGAGACGTTTTGATACTACTTAGTATTGATTTATTTCAGTCAATACCTTAACGTTATCGAGTACCAATACCCAGGTCTAATGTGCTACCAGAAAGTGTTGGATATATTCCAGACACTCGTTGTAGTAGACAGTAGAAAACATGCTTGTGCTTGTAGCTAAATATGCAAGGCTATTGAGCGATTTGTAGTTGTAGAGTACCCTGATGAATGCATAAAGACTAAAATGAGATATTTGAAGTCAAGAATATCATGGTATTATCTTCCCACTACTAGATACTTTGGTTTCTTTTTGAGGAATTTGAAGGATATTATAAAAATTGCATGATTAAACCCGACATAATAGAGTAACAATGATGCTGACATTGTACTGGCGCCACTTTCTCAGTGTGCATTTGTTCTTTTCAATTATTAGGGGTGGCCCCACAAAGCAGCAGATCTTCCAACGTGTAATTGAGCCATCAGAACATTAACTTTCATTTTAAAAAGCTTCTCATTTTACTTCCACCTCAAATCTGCTGCTTTAGATGAAGTAAACTGCCAAAAAATGTTGGAGAAACAGTTAATCCGGACTGAAATGAAAATAAAATAAATCAGCGCTGACCAAATCTGAATATGTTTTGGAGCAGCAGCATTTAAAAACCTCCAAGCTCTGACTGAGCTGTTTTTTTTAGTTAATACTTGTTTCTACATCCTTCAGTGTGTGAGAGGGAACGATTTGGCTGCGTGCCTCCTTCAGAGCAAACAGCTAGCCCCGAGCAATACACTGACAGCCGAAGAGCTTCAGACAGCAGCGAGGAAGCAGGCTGGAGTTTGGTCCTTCGCTTAGGGGCACAATGGCTCAGGCTGTTTTGGCCTCTGTGTTACTTTCAGTGAAGCAATCTAGCAGCCCTCTGGCTACAAGTCAGCCTTTGTAACCCACAGACAACCTGCTGCCCAGTGCTGTGATATATATGTGTGTGTGTGTGTGTGTGTGTGTGTGTGTGTGTGTGTGTGTGTGTGTGGTCTGTCATAGGCTACTTTTTGGGACAAATTTCAGACTAAAGAGCAGTTAATTGGGGACTTTTTCCTAACTGGGGACACGACTTTTGTCCTCAATTGAGAAAAAGCAGATTTTTGAGTCAGTATGGTTAGTGCTTGAGTAAGTTTCCAGGGAATGAATGTAAGTCTTTGTAAGTGTATGTCCCCAAAAGTGACCTAGGACATTGTGTGTGTGCGTGTATGTGGCTGTTTGTTCTCACAGCACTGGCAGGGTCCTGAGGGATCAGCTGTCTGCCTCTCTTTTGGTCACAAGGTCCAGGGACTTGGTGAGTGTCTGTCAGAGTGTCACAGCAATGAGTTAAATTTATGCACAGTCTTCCACTGTGATCCTCCTGAATGGAAACACAGATTACCTGTCCGAGGTCGCGTATCCTGCCAGTCATTTCTACCGCTGAGATGGAAACAAAGACATACTGGTATGTACTTTTCAGGCCGTGCCAGATTCTAGCCTTGTGTTTTAAGCCTTGCACATGTGCTGTGCTGAGTGCTGAATACACTGTGGGTTAATGACAGGCTTTCAACTCTACAATGTTGGAATCGACGCCTTGTAGGTCGAAGCAAGTGAGTGAATGTTTGTTTGTTTTTCATTTTGCTCCACTGGCTGAAGCTTGTTTTGCATTCATTAATATCAGATGTGGAGAAAACATTTTGTAATCGCAGATGGCAGCCTGCCACTGTCAGTTGCCAGTGTGGCTCCAGAAATATGTGACCTGGCAGATGCGAAGCAAATAGCTTTGATACTCTGCTTTTTCCTATTTTATTGTTTGAGTTTCTGACATGAAGCCATGACCAGACTGATAGTTTTTGTGTTTCAGGTTACTTTCAGTCACTTCTGTGAAAAAATGACATTTTCTGTGGTGTCACGTTAATTCAAGTAGCAACAAGGAGCATACTGTTAACTGGAGGATTTAGGTATTCACATCACACTCGTTGTGATGTCACAAATCCTACTCATAGGTACACATCGTATTGTTTTATGGTGAGCACAGAGAAACCTTCCACATGTTAAACAGTCTTCTGGTGTCACACTCATACACATACATCATCTTGCACAGTGAAGCTCAAACATCCAAGAAAAGTAACAACAAGCAATTTATTTTTTAGTATGAGGGGCTTTAAAAAACTATGATAAAGAGTCAAAGTTTGGACTAAAACTTGGATCTGGTGAGGTACTTCTGCAGGCGATTGTACAGTAGATTACATGATTTCAGCAGAGCTTGTTTGTATTGTGTTTGTTGTAACTTTGCCACCTTCTTTGATAGATTTTCACTGGTTAAATAAAGGAAAGATGAAGTAGATAATGCAGTTTTTATATGGACTCACTTCCAAAACAATTGATATCCTTCCAAAGTGTCTTTATGACTGATAGTCTGATTGACAGTGTGTGTGTGTGTGTGTGTGTGTGTGTGTGTGTGTGTGTGTGTGTGTGTGTGTGTGTGTGTGTGTGTGTGTGTGTGTGTCTGTGTCTGTGTCTGTGTGTGTCTGTGTGTGTGTGTGTGTTTCTCTCAGATATCTTTATGAACTTCCGGGGCCAGCCCACAGAGCAGACTGGTTTTGCTGACTGTGGCTATTTTGAGAACTCATCCAGTGTAGCGTTTGCTCCAGTTACCTCCCCCGTGGTAACAACTCCTCAGCTACTTATCAACACCCAGCTGACTCAGGTACTGCCACTGTTAACAGCTCCACCTGCTTGTAAGACATATTACTGCAGACGAACTGTATTCTGGGTATTTTACAGTAGCAACTCATAGTACTTTACAGTCAATAAAACTGACTGAACTTTCTTTTGCAGCCCAATTTGTCATCTGACAGTTTATCTCAGCCCTCCTCATCCAACACCCAGCCAGACCACAGCAGGCCAGGCCAGGATTGTGGTGAATACCACACACCCAGCATGCCGTATGGACACCAGTCGTACCCTGATCCACCTGTTTCTATAGCGTTCACCACCAGCATCGAGCAGCCGGTCTCTGCAAGCATCCCCTTTTTGTACCCACTGCCTTGCCACAAGTTCGGCTACCACACGACCACCAGCGTAACCTCGTCTGTCATCACTCACACCGCCTCCACCACGGGAGCCCAGGGCCCCGTGCAGCAGGCTCATGGCTACCCCCACTCAGGAGACGCATACCCCCAGACTCCGTGCCAATCTCTCAGTTACCCGGCTGTCATGTCCGAGCCGGTCCACGCAGTGCTGCCCTCTGTCACCGCGGCCCATTGCTTCTCAGTCCCGGGAGCAGGTGTCCACCACGGGGGTCAGAGGGAAGCACAAGCAAAAGACAGGAGGAGTGAGGACAGCCGGTCACTCCGTGGCTCCGTCTGGCACCCAGTCCGCTGCACCCACATCAACACCCACACCCACTAGCTGCCTGGCTAAACTGCTCTCCTCAGGCGCCCGCGAGCGTGAGTCCATTCTCTCCCTTCTTCTATCTTTGACCAAAGTTCTTCATCTGAAAAAATTGACTAACATTTGTTTTTGTACTTTTAGGGAAGCCAGCCCTTGGATTTGATACTTCTCTAGGGACAGCCAAAGGTCAGAGGTCATCATCTCCCAGCTCATTGGTGAGCCTGTCCTTCAGTTTCACAAGAGCAGTGTTGATAACTAGCTTGGCACAGCATCTCTACAACAAATAATTGAGTAACTAAAAAGTTGCATCAAGGCAGCTTCACATTTGTTCAGACTGAAATATGACATGTTTTCTTCGTCGTTACCCATTTTTTTGATTCTCTTCTCCTCTTCGCTTGTCCTAAATTTTTCTACAATTGCTACTTTCTATTGTTATCCCACCCTTTACGTTAATATTTTATTGGTTCTCTGTATAAATAAGAAATTACCTTCGATTGCCTTTATCACGAAAAGCCCGAGCATGTAGCTAACTCATTAAAATTGGTGGATTCTTCGTGCTCCAGTGACTGAAATGGAAGTTGGCTCTCAGGGTTGCTGCATTGATAAAAGTTTCTAGCGGAACACTGCATTGATAAAAGTTTCTAGCGGAACACTGCTATTAATCTTAATGATTTTCAAAGTAAGAGAGTTTTATAAACATGCCCTTCTAACACCAGAATGATTAATGCTGACTAACTTGTCTAACAGCCAAATTTTTTTGCGTCTGTTGGGTCATGGCACGTGTAAGTAGAGATTGTGTGTTTTTTTTTTTTTACAGCAGTCAAGCAGTAGCACGCATGTTGGAGGACCTCCGTCCCAGCTGCAGCATGGAGCCGTCTGGCCCCCGGGGATCCCAGTGATGACGCCTCTGCACAGCCAAGGTGCCACATTGGGTCATAGCGGTCCTCACGCCAGCAGCTCCAGAGGCTCTACGGTGTCTGCCCTGCTCACCCACGGCTCAGCGCACAGCAACACAACCCTCCTCATACCCAAGACGGAGAAACTATCACCTGTCCAGCTCTACGGCACAGACAGGAGCAGCTTAACCGGTAACTGCTGCAGCGAAACACGTCTCACTTACTCCAAAATTCATGCATCAAGTCTTCTTTTAATTGCAAAATGACTGTTAAGGAATATACTGTGTAATATTGTAGGAGCTATGACATGATAAGCTGATCCCTGGTAGATAGGCTATTACTCTATGTTGAGTTTTCTGCAGGAATCTGGCAATAAATTACAGGCAGTTTGGTGTGACAGGATAGCGGAAGACAATGGTAAAATATGCCTGTGTAATGTAAATCATAAGTGAAGGTGCTGTACAATAAAGAGTATCCATCCAAAAGATTCATGTATAACAGATGAATATATGTGCGCTTTTTATAGCCCAAATAATTCCAAAAGTCTCACTACATGAGTTCTGTAGAGTTAATGATGATTCCATTTGCAGCACAAAGTTTTAATCATTAAAAGGCCACTTTTCTTAATCGGAACAATGCTGCTTGTCTCTTATCACACAGTATAGAGTGTATGCTAAAATGTTAACATCTTCCAAGGACACATAGATGATTTTAATTTCTACTTTTTGCTCTAACCAATTCTGAGTCAAACAAAAAAAAGAAGGTTCATTGTAGAAAACTCAAATAAAGCCCAACATTTGCTGAATATGCAGAGATTCTGAGCAGTGAAAGAATACATGACGGATTTAAACTTGTGTGTCAGTGTAGAGGTCATTTCATTTCCCTGCACAGAGATTGATATCTTTCTTTCTTTCAGTCAATTTCCCTCGACATCCAGGCCAAACATCACCGCCAAATGCTTTAGACAAAGCCTCCAACCCAGAGTCCCCGCACTCAGGCTTCTCTGGACATGGAAAGATAGAATCCAGTAAGGTAGGACGTCCTGTTTTTGTGTCATTTACATACACTGTTTGTTGACTTAACGGGTCAATCTCATTGTGATATGTACATATTTTTAACTTTGTTCTTTCTGCAGCAAACAGAGACCAGGAGGATAACTCATATCTCAGCTGAGCAGAAGAGACGCTTCAACATCAAACTGGGATTTGACACTTTACATAACCTTGTGACAACACTCAGCTCTCAGCCGAGCATAAAGGTACTGTCGTGTGAAAGGATGTGCAGCTGCATTAAAGACTGATGCGCTGAAAGGTGAAGGCGGAGGGAATCTGGAAAGAGCGATGTATTCGATGCAAAGTGTGACTGGAAAACGACGTGACATGCATCGTTTTGAATATTAACCACTGAATATTTGTGGTGTCTTTGCTGATCATGTCCCATAAAACA